>NW_006431956.1:1635426-1649777 GCF_000325575.1 Pteropus alecto | reverse complement strand
GTGCGGGCCGGGTGCGGGGCGGGTGCGGGGCGGGTGCTGGTGGCCGCATTCCCTCCTCCTCTGGGGTCGATCTCGAGTCTGCGCGAACGCCGCCTTCTCAGGCGTCACCTGGCCGTGGTGTGGATGGTCGTCACCCGTCCGCCTCGCTCGGGCATCTTCCCTCCGTCTCTGGTCTTCCCTGCAGCTGTCCCCACCGAGTTCTGACGCACCGTATGATTTACCGGCGCTGCGGTTTGTTGCTGCTCCTGCAGGTAGGATGTCAGCCGCCAGGTGGTCTGCGGTGTTTTGTTGGCTCCGAGCGTCTGCCTGCTGTCTCTTTCCTTCAGCTGCGTGTCTCTGCGTGGCACTTGCCGAACTGCCCCGTAGAGAGCTGTGCGGAAGGCGGAATTTTCCAGAACGTGCCGCTCTCTTCCCTTTTTCTTGGCCCAGGCCGTCCTGTAGGCCTGGGGTCTGCGGCTGTGGTACCCCTGCCTCGGTGATCAGCGCACTGTGAATTCGCAGCCACGCGTCCTGTCGCTGTGGGCGGGCTGCGGGGTTTACCTCTGCGACAGTGCAGGGCTCCCTCTGAGCATGGTCCAGGGGACGCTCATCGGTTGTTGGGTGTTCGGCTGGTGGCCACACTTGCTCACTGACCAGTGGTTTCTCTTCTGATGGCATCAGCGATCGCTCTTTCGATACCAGTGGTGGTAGAGGTAAACAGGGGAGTGCACCCCCCCACTGAGGAGTCGGGGTGCAGGACCGAGGGCGTGCGAGGTCCCCGGGCGGCCTCACCCTCTGCCGTGTGCAGCCCCCTGGGGGGGATGGCCCGGGGCGCACGCCATCTAAACATGTGCACGTCCAGGCCGCGGTGGGGACGGTGAAGGAGCCCGCCCAGGAGAAGGAGGCCCTGCCGTTGTCACACGGCCGCCGTGGCATCACTGTCCGTGCGGTGACACCCCCAGCCTCCAGACCCACCGCCCGTGCCTTCACGCGGGGTCAGGACCCGGCTGCCCATCGAACGGCTTTCTTTAGTTGGTGGTGTTTCCGGCGACACGTCCACAAACTAAGCTCACCAAATGGTTCACTAGTGATAAGAGAGAACTTCGTTATTTTTTGGATTATTAAAAAAAAAACAACACAATTTCTATTTAGGCTTCAGTCATTCCTT
This sequence comes from Pteropus alecto, assembly GCF_000325575.1. Classification (NCBI taxonomy): domain Eukaryota; kingdom Metazoa; phylum Chordata; class Mammalia; order Chiroptera; family Pteropodidae; genus Pteropus; species Pteropus alecto. Next base: position 1,648,630 of record NW_006431956.1, on the reverse strand, counting down.
TAATTCTGGCAAAACCTCAAGATGTTTTTCAGGAAATTTTGTATAGAGCACCATACCTGTGTGTGTGTGCGTGTGTGCGTGTGTGTGTGTGTGTGCGTGTGCGTGTGTGCGTGTGTGCGCACGCGTGTGGAGGGCATGGGATTCTTAAGATAATCGACCAGTGTGTACGTGACAAACCATTTATGTGGCTGGTGACGTGCTTTTCCTTCACCACTGTCCTTTTTGCTGTTTAAACTTTGTCACATGTGAAGTAAAAGCGAAAGTTGAGAATGAATGAAAGATGAGGAACGGCCCCCCCCCAACGGCTGTGTCTGACGCCCAGAGCTGCGGCCCGGCATTTCACAGGCTGTGACGGACATGAACGAGACCGTAGGGTTCTGTCAGCACCGACCGTGATGTTACCTGTTTTAGCATCAGTGTGGAAGAGCCGTGCCTTCTGGGAAACGTCCAATTGGTCAGAAAGCACATTATTTGCAAACGCTGATACTTTAGCTGGTTTTGGTGACTGTCTCCTCGGGCGCACGCGACATCTTACCTGTTGGGGGCGCTGCTGAAGCTGAGGTGGGCTGGCTGTGACAGTGTCACCGGGGTAGATCGGGGACGGAAACACGGATTCCCTTCATTGATGACAAGCGCATCCATCTCGGGGGCAGCAGTGACCTGCAGAGGACAGACGGTTTTGCTCAGCCGTGACCTTTTGTCGTCGCTGACCTGGGCAGAGCGTAGCCCTCATCCTGGTGTCCGGTATTTTCTGTTCCCGTCAAGTTGCATCCCGCGTGTGGTAATGACCTCTTTCGGAGAGTTTGAAAACAAGTAAATAGAGCGAACGCGCTCTGATTTCTTTTTTCCTCTGTCGGTTGCCCTCAGGTGATTGTTCCCGTAGGATGCTCTGAGAGCAGGGGGTCCGTGCTCCTGAGGATGGAGGGCGGTCTGCCGGTTTCCAGCATGCAAGAGCCTGCGTCCCGCCCGCAGAAGCCGCGGAGCTCAGCTAACGGGAATGGAGATCTCGATTCAGGTACGATTCTGCTTTCCGGGTCCCTCCGGCCTTGCGACGTGTTCGCCAACATCTTCCTGAAAACGTTCGGGAAACCGGGGGACGGCGTGTGTTCCTGTGTCTCCCCCGCGGCCCCTTCCTGGGACTCGCGATCGGATTTACAGGCACGTAGCGGCCCCAAAGTCACGCGGAGCCTGGGTCGGGATTGATACCACCCGCGTACCAGACAGCGGGCTGGTGACGGCGAGGTGACAGATGGCTTCGGAATCTCGCGGGCTTAACACAGCACGTGTTTATGAATCACGGGCACTGTGGTGGGTCGGACAGAGCCTGACAGCCCCTTCCAGTGCCACCATCTGAGCGTGCCGCCCGCTTCAGGCTCTGTCCCCGCCGGGGGAAGCAGAGCTGCCGCGTCGTGAGGGAGAGTTGGATGCTCTCACTCGGAAGGGACAGGTGCCATTCTTGCTCAGAGTGTCCTGACCAGAACCGGTCACCCATGTCCACCACCGCAGAGGAGGCGGGGGAGTCGAGTTCTCTGCCGTGTGCCCAGAAAGCAGGGACAGCAGGGTGTGCCCCAGTGAAGATGCCCCTTACCTAGACCCTCGCCGATAGCCCGAGCGCCGCTTCAGAACAACGCGGGATGCGGGAGACATTTAGGTCGTTTCGATGCGTGGCCCAGTCTTTCCCCCTTTCAGAAATCCAAAACAAATCAACCGAACCGATCTTCGATTGGATTTTGATATCTAACCAATGACCTTATAAATGCATCTTTTTCTAAATACTTTCACGCCGAAGAGCTTATTTTTAAAAGACGTATTTTAAGGATTGCGTTATTAGGTGACAGCCAATTAAATCAGGATCATTTAGCTCAGAGGCATAAACACGTGCTCTGGTGAATTCACACACACGAAAAATGTTGGGTCATTAATCCAGTGGGAGATTGGACCATACATAGTCTAAGGAAAGTGTGGAATTTCTTTTCACGTTTTGATGAGACCTGTCAGTGACGGTGACAGATTGCTCGATGTCACTGAAATTTATGAGATTGCGTTTCTCAAATTATGTCTTTACCTGGGAAAAATCTGGAAACCCCTGAAATAACTGCCTGAAAGATATTAGCGTCTGTCTCAAAATCGGCTCATTTTCCCCTCAAGTAGGCGTGAGAAAATTTCTGAAAGCAGAGCTGAATCGTTGTCTCCCAGTGGAAATGTGGAAATTCTTTGTCTGAGACAGCATAGTCCCACAGACTGGGAGATTCACCCTAATTATTCTACTTTTATTTAAGTACGAATACGCCCATAAAAAAAGTCCTCCTTCCGTCGGCTGAGGGAGGTTATGTCTGTCCCTTCTAGAGTGCCTGACCTTGCCCCGTGTTTTTGTTGCGTGCACGTCTGACGTCTGTGACTGCATTTTCAGTGGTATGTTTTCGAAACGGTTTAAAAGCCAACTAACTGCGTGTCCACTTCTTATTGTCAGGCAGCTGCAGTAATCTGTCTAGCCGAAGTGGATTCTGAAACTCATTAATAACCGGAAGATTATTTGCACCGAACCTCCTTGCGGGGGACCCCGCGCAGGGGGAAGCGTGAGCACCAGCATCCGCTGTGGCTGGCTGGGCCGTGCCATGCCAAGGGCCCATCGCGTGCCCACTTCTTGGTTGGGTCTTTGCTCCCAGGTGGTGGGACGCCCGGGTCACCCACGGTCCTTGATAGAGCTGGTAGTTCCAAATAGCTCTAAATTATCTTAACATTGTTCGGGTATTGGCCGTGACTTCTCTCTCTCTCTCTCTCTCTCTCTCTCTGGCTAATCTGTCCTTTCTCCTTGGAATTTCCATGTACACTCGTGTGGTGGGGAGACTTTTAGATGGCGCCACAAAGACAGACTTCCGAAGAGCAAACCGGTTTGAGGCAGGATCTGTGGCGAGCCGAGGCGGCTTCTAGAAACTCACGCCCACTTTTGAACACTTGGTTAGGAACGTGCCCGCGTGCGAGCCTCCGGGCGCTTCTTTCCTGCCCCGCCTAGGTCCCTTCTAACCGGTTAATACATCAGACGTTTTCCATCTGGCATCGGTCTGGCGGGTGTCCGGTTCTGGCACCGACGGGGACGTGCTTAGGGCCAGATGGTGTCTCGGGGCCGAGGCTCTTTTCCCGAAGCTTCTCGGATGCGAGGTCCACGTCGGGCGGGCGGGAGAAGGCGGACCAGCATTCTGCAGCTGGCTGGAAATCCACTCCCAGGCGAGGGGCGGCGGCTGCTTGGTCCTGTGTCCATGGCAGGCGCTCTCCGGTACATGACAAGTGTCGTGTCCTTTCGTCATTCCCAGTGAAACAGCAGGTGAGGACTGGCTGGCACCGTCACTCGACTCCGTGTTGGAGCTGGGGTTTCAGCTCGGGCACCCCGAGGCTCGGAACCTCGTGCCGAAGCACCTCCCAGGGTCTGCCCTCCGTTCAGGGACGAGCCACCCGGGTACTTACGTGTGAGCACACACACCCCCAATACACACCCCCCGCACACGCACACACGGGGCTCAGCCACGGCTCATTCTTTCTTGCCCTCTCCTCCACTTGTCCCCTGTCCTCTGTCCCCATGTGTTCCGTGACACGTGACTGCATCTCCCTGACTGGTGAATACATGTAAGTGCCCTCAGCTCCTCTCGGACCAAATCTCGGGGTCCAAGGGTGGACGTCTAGCCCGTTGGCTCCTGGTGTTTTGATCCCGTGTCCTCGGTTCCGCCCACCCCGAGCTGCTGTGACCTTCGCACTGACGATCTGTCCCTCTAAATGAAAACTCAAGGGGACAAGTAAAACAAGGACCCCAAGTCTCATGAACAGTTTTCTCATTTTTGGTTTCTCCTCTTTTCCGAAGGAAAGTTCAGCTAATAGTGGGGGCTGAGAACCGACACCCGCGTCCCATGGGTGACATGAGACCGTGTAACATGACTCCTGGGGGCACGGAGGACGCCCCGGGGAGGAGTACAGGCGGACAGACAGCAGGCCTCCCCTCGGACAGAGCGGACAGAGACACCGGGAGGGACGTGGGCCGGAACTGGACATCTGGAGCTCGGGGCTCCCCGGTGGCCGTGACACAAGCAAGCCCAACACCGTGCCGACACGGTGATCAATGGGTCCTGGACAGCATTTCTCCAGGCCGGCTAAATGGAACGTCCTGATGAGGTCTGCAGATAAGGTGCTGGTGCACATAGGGGTTGGACAAGCCTGAGTAAAGAGAAATTTTCCCGGAAACGCGGGCGTGATTTCTAGGCATTTATTTTTGGTGTTATGTTATATCGGCCAGAGTCCACGGCCTCCTCCGTTCGTGAAGGGAAGGGCTCAATGTTCGCGTCAGAAAAATTTACCTCTTGCTCTTCGTGCCGGAGTCTAGTTCCGTGTGACCCCATTATTCCCTCTCTCTCTGTTAGACATTTTTGGGGAACAGTCATTGCCCATTTTCTGCTCATTTTCTTTTCTTCTGGAAAGTCCCTCTGGCCTCCTGGATAGGTGGGACAGCCATGAGGACCTCCGTTCAGGTGACTGTCCCCTCCTCCCTGGTTCAGCCCTGCGGCTGCGAACTCAGACCTCGGATAGGCGTGGGGCAGTTTTTGCTGACTCCTTAGAACGGGGCGTCTGTTTAAGGCGCTCACAATGCACCCATTTTCTAAACCGTGCGATAGTGCCAGTGGACTGCCAGCCGAGCACAGCAAAGACGTAACGTCTTCTTCCTCGTCGAAATAAAACAGCTAGCACAAAATAAAAGATCTTAGCGCTATAAGATTTTATTCATTCTGAACCTGCCAGTAATTGGGTAGTGCTTATGGGCCTTGACATTTAGCCTTGCAAAGTTACCCTTATTTCAGATCGTAAAATTGTACAAGCCAGGGTCTGATTACTTAAGAAAAGGTGTCTGTTCGTTCCATTTTTCACTGTAAAGTTGCTCGCATCCGGCTTTTGGTAAAGCATTCTTTTTCTATTTATTAGGAACTATTCCAGTCACATAAATAGCTTTTTGTTTTCCCAAACCGATGGCCACTAATGAACGTGCCCGTTTCCTTTTAAACTGTGAAATTTTCTTAGTTGCTTTTCATAGTCTGTTTTCATTACATCATGAGGCAGTGCCTCCGACTGGTTCATTTGCAGAGGCGGCAGGTTGTCGGAGCTTCGTTGATAAAATGTTTATGGGTTTAAGAGGTTTACGAATCAGCAGTAAATATTTGCTCTGGGTTTATGAGACCTCCACTCGTAAACATCGCGTGTGTTTATCTATCGCGCATTGAGATGTCTTTAGAGCATAAGCCGCTTTGGAGAATCAGGGGGCACGCAGTGGAGGAAGTCTTTATAATAAATTACAGACTCGAAAAGGCTGGATCGTGAGACACCCCACGTTCCGTATGGGGTCTCATTGCTAAAACTGCACACTTGAAGTTACCAGCACCGGGCACAAAGGTTTTTGAAATATTTTTAATCCCATTCAAGGTCTGACTTTTGGGGTGCTTATTGAATAACTCTCTTAGACCACAGAGGGTGACGGTTTTCCTGAGCTCCGTTCTCAGTGGCACACTTGGGCATCGCGAAGGCTCCTTTTGCTCTCGTGAGTCACTTGTGCGTGAGCGAGTGGATACGCACGTGAGCACGGAAGCATCTCCCGCCTATTGTCCTGGGAGCGGAGACTGGAAACGTAGCTCGCGATGAATTCAAGCTTGGCGGGGACCGCATTTCTGGTGAGATGCTAAGCGCCTGGCTGAGAATATTATGGAGACGGAAGAGCTGTGATGAACAGTCTCCGGCGGAAGGTGAGAAGTCAGGCCATGCTCCCAGTCTCCCCGCGGCTTCGGAGAGAGAGACTCGTGGGATCATTTCCGGTCACGGTGATGCGAGCCGTCAAGACCTTCCAGTCGGAGCCGCAGCGGGCGCTGAAAGTGGCTGACGGGGGCCGTTGTTCACCGTTGTCACCCTCAGAGCACGTTTGCCCAGCATCTCCTGTCCTCACAGGCCCGGGGCTGAGTGTTGTGCCCACGTCTTTGTCCTGGTTCTCTCTGTCTTTACAAGCAGGTCCCAGGGTCTCTACCCATTCTGGTCTCCTTTCTGAAAGTGGCCGTCGCCTGCTGTCTTCTTGTCCAGATGCTCTAAGGCTGATCAATTCCGAGAGACAGAGAAGCCGGCCTTGGAGTGTCCTGGTGGAGGGGCGATGGTGCTGAGTGGAGCTGTCGGAAGCGTGATGCAGGCAGAGGGACACGGAACAGTGTCCCGTGAGAGTTCCAGCCTCGATGTCGGAGAGCCCGTGTCGGACTCCTGCCTCCGTGGCTGGACAGTTGTGTGAACGCGAGGACTCTCGCCTTTGGGGGCTCCCATCATCTCTTCTGTGAAATGGGGTGGCGGTATCCATCTGCCAGGGTCCCTGGACGGAGTAACGAGGTGACACATGTGCAGCAGTCAGCAGAGAGCTGACACCCCAATGTGACATGGCTCTCATGACCTTGCCTGATGGCATGTGGTCACTTTGTAGGGCCATAAGGGCCTGACCAGGCTGGAGCTGGCAGGGCCTGCAGGAGGCATGGGTTGAGCTGAGGCTGGACAGGTAGGGTGCAAGGGACGAGCGACAAGTTAGCTACCAACAGGTACTGTCCCAAGTCACCTTGACAAGTGAATAGTTCGGCTGCGATGCCTCTGGCTAGTGGCTCAGAAAGCAAGCTCGATAATTGATGTCCGGGGCTGTTGGTGGGAAGAGAATTGTGGGCGGAGCTGTCGGGCGACCCCAGATGTGTTTTCCAGAACGTGACTGCTTTCTCTCGGGGGATGCCTCGCTGCATCTCGGTGGCTGGAGACCGCCTGACATCCTGAGCTGGTGGCTGCAGGACCGTGGCTTTTTTTCAGGGAGCACGTTTCTGTTGGAAGGGCGTAAGTCCTCGGGTGAAACAGAACGTTGGGACAGATACAAGGGGAAAGTTTTCTCGTCAGATGGCGTCTTAGCTTCCTGGACATTTGAGTATAAACCACTCGATGGGAGTAAAATTCGAGGAGGCAGTTTGAAGCAGCTCTGATTCAGAAGACAAAATTGCAGGGAACTGCCTTTCATGTGAGCACATTCTGCCTTTCCAAAAGTTATCCTCGTGTATTGAGTTCTGAGAATGTACAGTGTCACAAAACAATTGCTTTTCCTGCTTCCGATGAAAAAGTCTCTAGTCAGAACAAAGTCGTGACAGCCTCTGAGAACAAGGCTTGCTTTCTTGGCTCCCTCCCGCCAGGGTGGGCCACCTCTGCAGGAAGAGCAGAGCTGGTTCTTGGCCAGCGAAGGGGGCTTTGCTGGCACAAGATACACGGCTGGACATTGTTGAGCATTATTACAAGAACAGAAAATCTAAGCTTCTGAAGCTCTTACTTACCTGCACGTTTGGACAGTTCTGGCCGTGTCTGTCCTGTGTTTACAGCAGACTTGCAAATAGGTTAAGGAACTGTTTACAGCCTATTAGTTCTTTCCGTTCGAAGCTGTGGCACAACATTTGCGTTATCTGTACTGTACTTATAATGAGTTACTCGGCTTTTCGATTATACGGATTGTACCTTATGCACAGTTTTGGGATGTTTTGGGAATCACTTGATTTCCTTCAAGGCCAAAATAGGGAGCATTTTAAGAGTCGTGTTGTGCATATGACTAGGTCTCCGTGACCCTCATTAAGTGGAGAAACACATGTCCTGTTGGTTTCTACTGGTGTGCCTTGCCCCGAGAGCTTCGTCACAGGAGAAGGCTGGACTGGGGACCCCGGATGGGGTGGGCATCGAGTCTGTCTGACAGTCGGTCAGTTTTTGTTGCTAACTTGCCGAGTGGCCTCACGCACCTGAGCAGTTCTTCTGGGCGTCAGTCTCTTCCCTCCGGAAATGACGTCACTGCCTTGTAAACTCACTGAGGGCACCAGCGATCAATGCTCTCATTCTATAAGCTCCAGCTGTAGTAGGTGGCCAGGGGACACGAGACTTACCTGGTTCTCCAGTGGTTTCCTTTACTTTGTCCCCAAACCTCCCCCAAAGCGTGTAATGTCCACCGTGGCTAGATCCAGACCGAGGCGGTACACCCACACGCAGCAAATGTGCTGTGACCCCAACCTCCTTTCATTTGCCTGAGAACGCTTGGTTTTACCCTTGACTTTGTCAGGGTCCCCAAGCCGACTTTGTTGGGTGCTTCCTTTCGTTAGTCACTAACATCAGCAAACCAAAGCTGTGACGAGAAGTCACTGACGTCCTTCCGAATCTCCCTGAGTTCGTTTTGTCTCGCTGTAAGATTTCCCGGTCTTCGTCCGAGGCTAGCGTGTTTCCCGTTCTTCCCCGTAAGACTGATGTTCTGGTTTTTGTTTGTTTTCGGTCTTTTGACAGAAGAGGGTTCGAGCGTGGAGGAAATCGGCTTTAACTGGGGAGAGTACTTGGAAGAAACTGGGGCCAGTGCGGCTCCTCACGCATCGTTCAGACACGTACGTATGGACATCTCTCCTCTCTGCTCTGCACGGGAGGTTGGGGTTCGGGGAGATGCAGCAGGAAGAGGCCAGACCCATCGGCAGACGGGAAGGAGAAGGGAAGGGAAATTCAGCCGAGACTTCTTAGAAATAGAGGCGAGATGGGGACGTTGGTTTGCTTTCATCAGATGGCCGCGGGCTCTCGCGGCTTACCCCGTCTGACGCAGGGCTGTGCCCTGGGTGGGGGGCTCTGTGGGTGAGCGATGCCGTGCAGCTTTAATCCCCTTCTGCACCTCGAAAAACCAGATTTGACAGGTGTGGCCCTTGTTCTTGGGGCGCATGGCCTGGCACAGGTAAGGTGGATGGGAAGTAAAAGCCAGCAAAGTAGGTAAGTCGGTGTCATGTGCGGTGTCTTCTCAGGAGGTGGAGTGGCTGTATATTTTTATTCTGAATTGACATTTTTATTTCGAAAGGACGCATCAAAGTTTTATAGCCTTTTGTGGGCAGATGAGTCAAATTAGAGGAAATACCACAAATATTCGGGAAACATTTGGATCAAGCCAAAAAAAATCATTCTTATAATGATTTCTTTGAACAATGCCAATAGCATGCCCAGCAGAGGGCAAGTCCCAGGAAATAAAAAATTGAGTTTTTATCAGATTTTTTTCTTCTACGTGAGATTTTTGGCAATATAGCATCAGCAAGGAAAAGACTAAATTTCCAGGACCTAAGTTTTTCAGCATTAAGTGTTGCTTTACTGGAAATGAAAATTTAATTCTGAGAAACGTTGTTTTTACCGAGCTACCCAGGGCAAAGATTTAGCCTGAGTATCGTAAGCAAATCGGGGAATTGTCTCAACCTGTCCTTGCTTTTGGCTCTCTCGCTGAATGAGGGAGCCGGAAATTTGATTCTTTATTTTAATGAAACATTTTTTTTTTTTTTAAAGCGAGGCATACCTTGATTGACATCACAGATTGCCAGGATCTTGTCAGCTTACAATCCCTTATTTATTTTATTTATTTTTTTAGTTTTTTACGCCTACAGCACCTGGTCTTTCTAGGTGGTCTCCCATCCAAGTACTAACCAGGCCCGACCCTGCTTAGCTTCTGAGATCAGACGGGATCGGGCTCGTTCAGGGTCGCATGGCCGTAGACGTAATGCAAGATTTTATTCTTTTTAGGGGCCAAGTGTTCTTTTGAAAAGGAATTTAAGACCTTATTCAATTGCACGGCATTATAAAAATACATTGCGGTCCCTATTGTCTTTTCACACTGATGTGTGTAATGTAATTGCTAGTTTATTATGAATGCGGTTGTGGCCATTTAATATTAAAAGGTAACAGAACTAACTGCAGCCCACCTGCAAACAGCGTGCGTACGTCCCGCAAAACCCTATTAAGGTTCTGCAGTGACTTGATTAGATTCCTTGAGGAGGTTTAGGGAAGAGAGATCGACAGCTTTTCCATCCCTTCTTTACCGATAAGTCATCGATCTCTCTCCACATGGAGCCACTCCTGTTCTCTTTCATCCAGCCAGGGCTTCACACCCTTTCAGTCCCAGCAGAGTGTCCTTCAGGAAGCAGAGTCCCCAGGCCTGTGCACCCGGTGTGAAGGACAAACACCTCTGGCCCCATGGCCGAGCTGTTTGCGATGCTGTCGTCATTCACGCAGCCGCAGGCGTTAGCCATCTAGCGCTGGGACGACCCCAGGCTGCAAAGCTTTCTTTGGAAGAGGGCGGGTAAATGCTAACAGACTGTAATCCTTGGTTAATGAAAAAGACAGGCGTCCCAAGGCTGTGCCAGCCGTGCTGTAGCCACCGGCCACCTGGGGCCATCGAGCGCTGGCAAGTGTGCCGTCTAAATCGGGATGTTTGCTGTCAGGGTAGGATGCACACCAGCTTTCCGAGGCTTCGTCGGAAAGAAGAATGTGCAATATCTCATTAATGCATCTTTTATTGATCACATGTTGCAGGGATGACATTTGGGATTTGCCGGGTTACATATGAAACACACTTAATGTTAAAGTTAACTTCTTCCGCTTTATCTCGCCGATGTGGCCGCGGGGAAATTGACCGCCACGTGGGAGGCTCACAGCGGGAGCACAGGGCTGTTCCAGGGTGACGGAATACGGTCCCCAGCTGCTGGGTTCTGAACGGCTGTCATAGCCTCCTGGATGTGTGCGTCTGGTATGATGACGGTTTCCTTGTGTTTCTGGTTCCTAAAGGTTGAAATCAGCATCCAGAGCAACTTCCAGCCAGGGATGAAGTTGGAGGTGGCCAATAAGAACAACCCGGACACCTACTGGGTGGCCACCGTCATCACCACCTGCGGGCAGCTGCTGCTTCTGCGCTACTGTGGCTATGGCGAGGACCGCCGGGCGGACTTCTGGTGTGACGTGGTGATAGCCGACTTGCACCCTGTGGGGTGGTGCACGCAAAACAACAAGGCGCTGATGCCCCCGGACGGTAGGTTCCAGGGGCCCCGGCTCGGAGCCTTTGATTTACAGGCCGACCTCACCCCCGATGCTTGGAGGGGAGCCTCGTCGCGATCTCGTCGCTGATTTGGTGGGAAGGCCTGGCGCGTTCCACGGCCTCCGAGTTTCATTAGCTTGACGGCGCCTGAGAGAGGGGAGCCAGGTGCATTTCCAGGTGTCAGCTGCCCCTGACAGCTGGCCAGCTGTGCCTTTAGGGGAGAAAGCTCTAGAGCCCGATCCTCAGGTGGGCGGCCGAAGGGAGGCCGAGGGCTGAGGTCTTCTTTGACTGTTGGCGTTGGATTCTGTCGCTTTTCTTTTGTTTAAGACTTAACGTTTTGAAGAGCGCGGGGGGAGGCGTCTGGAGCAGGTCCGAGTTTTAATCTGTCTTATCGTGGGGACACTGCCAGAGCGTGGAGCGCGTAGAACACCGAACACATGAGGAGACGTGACATCGCTCTTGAGGGGCTCGTCAGCCCCGGAAAGATAAGATCCAGTTAGTTGCTGGAAAACGGTGGTTCTCGGCGGGGGCAGTTTTACCCGCTGGGGACGCGTGGCAAGCTCTGGAAGTATTTTCGGCTGTGAGAGGGGTGGAAGGCGAAGCTCCTGGCATCTGGAGAGAGGAGGCCCGGATGTGGCTAGACATCTTACCATGCAGGGGACAGCCCCCCAACGAAGGCTTCCAGGGCTCAGGCTGCCAGCAGTGAGAAACCGTGCCGTGAACACGGGCAGCACGTTACACACGCGTGACGGGAACTCGCCTGGTCCCCTGTGCCGGCGGATGCTGGAACGTTCTGTGACGTGACGGCAGTGGCAGTAATACCCGAAAGCTTTGATGCCGATTCTCAGGCACGTGTAACATCCTTTTCGTACCCGTCTGCCGCTTTTAGTTTTGAATGGCTGTTATTTTTATTTCGAAGCCACACGTAGTGTTGTAGAGCTGCATTCCGAGGCTCATCGTGTCCACCATAGTCACGGTCGCTTCCACCTTGGGAAGCACTTGGGTTTCGTCTGCTTTTTTTGAGTTCCGATATGTCGTTTGCTCTGACGGGTGGGAATGGTCGATGGTGTTTTACTCCCCCTCGTCAGCGAACGTCTCGGCCCTGTATCGTCTCAGGAGAGAGCGGGAAAGGGCCTTTCTTCTTTCCTTCTCGCTCCAGATCTTCGCCCCTGCTCTCCCTTCCCGCTGGCACTTTATCTGTTGCTTCCTTGGGCAGCCGAGGTCAAATCTTATCCTCGTTCTCAAGGCCCGTGCGCCCTGAAGGCTGGTCGTGGTTGCAGCTGTGATTTTTCAGAATGAGATCTAATTCTTAGTCAAGGCGGAACACCGGTCCGTCTGGCTTTGACGTATTATGACAGCCACCGAGGTGAGAAGGTATGATGACGTAATGCACAATTATTTGATTTCTCTGTGATTTCCGACCGGTCATAAAATCGGCCAGTCTCGATGGGTGGATCGTATGGATGGAATGTTGGGGAAACAGCGGTTCATCTTCCCGTCAGATACAGACTTAGGGACCCCACCGGAGAGGGACACGGAAGGGGACCGACAGGCTGGTCCCGACTCCTGGCTGCGGCCTTGCCTGTCACTGTCCTTGCTCCTCTCATTCGTGACTCTAAAAGTTTGATGCTTCAGTAGCTTAAGCCTTTGGGACGGACGTAAGATGGTTTCACCTTATAGAGTCGTCAGTGAAGAGAGAAGTTCCAGGGTGTGGAGTTAAAGCTCATGGGTTCGTTTGGTAAAAATCTGTGTGTTTGCTTGAGAGAGAGGACGCAGTTAGTCCGTTCCTTCTCCCTCCGATAAAAAATGTGGCGGTCGTCACAGTTTCAGAAATGCCGTCACATTTGTGTCGTACCGACTTTGTGCTATTAGGCAAGACACAGACCCACGTGAAATGACTCACTGAAAATGAAAAAAGGGAAAACCTCGTAAAGTGGGAAGCCATGAATGTGACTGAAAGATTGGCGGGCCCTTCAGACGGTGACAAGTTATGCCGATTTTGAGGATTTCTTTATCGCTCGCTTTAAAGAACTTTACAGACATTTAGTAGGTGATCGATATGACTTGGAAAACTTGAACGCAGAGAACAGAGTCAGGAAATAGCAGGCTCGTGGGGCAAGAGGTTTTCTTGATTGCCGGAGTACGGGGTCATTATTGCTTTGTTCCAGTGGGAATCCTAGAATCTGTTTTTGAATGAGGATTGTTGTTTGTGTGGTTTTCTGGCTTAGAGAGCTAATATTGTCGCAAAGTTTGCATCTTTGGTCAGTCTTTGTGGTCATTAAACTTGAAAGGCATCACAGTATATATATA
>NW_006431956.1:1581278-1635397 GCF_000325575.1 Pteropus alecto | reverse complement strand
ATGCCTACAGCACCTGGTCTTCCTAGGTGGTCTCCCATCCAAGTACTAACCAGGCCCAACCCTGCTTAGCTTCCGAGATCAGACATCGGGCTTGTTCAGGGTGGCATGGCCGTAGACCACAGACTATGGCTCCACTGGGGTGCGAATCCAGGACCTTCTGCATGTAAAACAGACATGCTAACCGCTCTACTATGGAACCACATCCACATCACAGAATATTGACATGCATTCGGGCAATCTGTGTCATGTTCGTTTGGGGTGCTCTGGTGGTAAGCTTCTTCCGGATCTCGGGGCGTTGCTGTTGGAGCTGGGGGGGGGCAGGATTCTCACCTTGCCTTTGCCCTTGACTTAGTAAGGGTGAGTCTCCTCCCAGTTTTTGAATCTTCGAAATGCAGAGGTTTTAGCACATCATCGAAAGGGTACGGAATATAATCCGTATAATCTACAGTATGTGATCAGTCCGACGTGCCTTGGCCGATCATCCCTGGAGAGGAGAGGAGGGAGGGGCTGGTCTCTCACTGTGTGCACGGGGAACAGCATTTGTCTGGGAATTGGGGCCTGTGGAAATCCAGCCCAGGAAGCGGGGTGACCGTTAGGGATGCTCAGGGAAGAGGAGGGGTTGCCTTTCATCGCGACACCCGAGATCTCTTAGGATGTTTCGGGATTGTCCAGAGTGCTCTCATACCTGCTGAAGTGCCTGCCCTGAAGGACACTCATTTTCCTATTTTTCCATGATCGTTGACCAAGCACGTCGCATCCTTACGGTCCCACATTGTGCTGCCCTTCTCTCTGAAGTGAACGGAATCTTTGAATTAGTGCGAGCCCTCGCTATTACTTTCCATGCTGTGAGGAAGGAGGCCGCTTGCAGCAGCGTCACCATGTTTCATGAAGATGTGACTCTCATCGGGAGGTAGAGAATGCCATCGAGAAGGACCTGTGGAGCGCGACCTGGGCTCAGCGGCCAGCTGGCTGTTCACAGAGCAGCATTTCTGCACGTGGCCTGATCGGCACTCATCTCTCGCATTCGAAGTATTAAGAAACACGCTACATTAAAGCAGCACCAAGTGCAGGATTATAACTCTTATTAGAGCAGCAAAATGTAAAACGTTCCGGCTTAGTAAATCAATCGGGCTCGATTTATCCATAAGCACTTGCAAAGCTCGCAAAGGGCAGCTGACAAATAATTATTGTTTATGGCGATTATGTAAGGAAGTCATTTAATCCAGTGACGGTCACACTGTTCCTTATCGAGACGTAGCGGCAGTGCCTCTTTGTGGCTGGGGTGGGCAGCTCTGGTGTTCTGGTGGCTGCCCCGAGCCTTAGCATCGCAGGCGAGGACGTGTGCCGGTGCCCGTCCCCGCGACACCCCCGGGGGACACGCTGAGGATTGCTGTGTGCCGGCTGCTCTTGCAGTGAAAGCAGTGGAAGGAGGCGCCTTCGGAATCACACCGCTAATTTTTATTTTCCCCGTTATGAAAATGTCCGTGATTTGAATTGCAAACTCCGCAGTCTTGCCAAAATGACTGTATTCAGCATTCAAAGTCGAACCCGAAATGGCTGGGGTTAGTTATTATGTAACTTATTTGAATAAAGGGATGTTTATTCATGAAGTGTGAGGAGAAAGTGTGAATAAAGGCCTTATGTCACGGGGAGCGGGGTGTAGACCCCACCAGGGTCTGAGGCCTGGTCCTTGGGCCGTTTTGGGGAAACACTGCACTGTCGTTGATTGTAAAACAGGAGATCCTGGCAGGTCATGCACAGGACTGTAAAGTGACCGGGCGAGGGGACGTCCCAGTCCGTGACCACTGTGTAACTGCGGACTCCGAGGCGTAGGATCTGACCGTGTTGTTCGAATGAGACTATCAGTGTTTACAGTCCGTGTTTTGTTATTTAAATGACAGGTTACTGAGAGTGATGAAGCCGGGCACATAGCATTCTCTTCGCTGGCGGCCTTAAACTGTAACTGGAATTTCCATTCGTGCATTAATAAGAAAATTAAGTGTATGTGCTAAAGACTCAAAGAGCAAAAGCAACCCTACGTAGAGTTGAGAGAAGCACAGGGATCGACTCACTAATTATTAGATGGCTTAATGTAGATAGGAAAACACACATCATGATGAGCGAGGGTCGGGCGCCTTTAATAAGTATGACGGTAAATAAACCGGAAGTCATAGATATATACATGTTAAAAAGTGGGTTGGTATCCTGTTGTCATAAAGCCATTTTTGATGGTGGTGTGTGAGAGAAGGAACATTCAGCCGGGAAACAGAGCGATCCTTTGTCTCTGGACTCTGGATGGCCCTTTAGAGACAGTCCATGTGCCTCTGAGTGCTGTCTGCCCTGGTGGCGAGCCCGTGAAGAGATTGCCCACGGGTAAACTGGAGTGGACCTGCCGTGCAGATGTGTGGCTGAGCATGTGTGCACGTATGTGTGTGCGAGCACACGTGTGTGCACGTGAGCATGCGGGAGTGTATTTGTGTGTGTGATGGGCATATGTGCATGAGCATGCATGAACGTGTGTGTTTCTGTGCACGTGTGAGCATGTGTATGTGTATGCATAGATGCGTGTGTGTGCGTGAACATGCATACGTGTGTGTGTGGATGAGCATGTGTGTAATTGTGTGCATGAGTGTGTGTGTGTGTTTTGATCTAAACAGTACTTGTGTGTGTGTGTGTGTGTTTTGATCTAAACAGTATTTTGAAATAATCTTCGTGTTTACCATTTGCAAATCGCTTTACTTAAAAGTTCGGATGATCAGCATCTCTTGAAAACTCGGAGGATGCAGACCCGTTGGGCCTGCGTTTCACCCGGCGGCCTTGATGGAGCATCTGCCTCTGCAGGTGGCCATTCCTTTGCTCACCAGACCTCCTGTCCTCTGCTCGTTTCCTCTTATCTGCTCAGGCCGTGTGGGCATCTGGGTTCATACCATGAGTGTCAGGCATGGGACGGGATAGCCCCACGTGTCGCCGTGCAGCCACTGAGCGTGTGACTTCGTTCCCCAGGCTCCATCGGACCACACCAAGCTGGAGCAGACGGTTGCCGAGTTTTCCTTCAGCTCAGGAAAGTGCGTCACGTAAGAATTTGACAGGCAGCGACTTTAGGTCAGGGCTCCGAGGCGAATATGCTTATGAACAGAAGCCTAAGAAATTGGGTTTTTAAATTCTAAACATTGTTTTCTTTTAGTCTTTGGAAGATAAAAAAAAAAAAAATACCAAAAGAATCAAAGCAGACTAAATGGTCCTCATGATATAAATCGAAAACCTCTGTGCAGGTAGCGGTGAGCAGCTGTTTGTTTATGTATAAAAAGTTATAGTCTTTTCTCCTATAAATTCCTGTTTGTTGTTTGCATTTGTCTTTTGAAACTTACTGTATCCAGCATAGCCTTTTATCATGTTCTTGCCCCGTGAATAAATGAATCATGAATTTGAGCATGTGCGTGTCATGGCTCTCCAATTAAAAACAGTTTCTCTCACCCACCGAATATTTTTGTTGTGTGCCTACTATGTGCCAGGTAACTGAACTTAACCCCATCCTCAGAGCAGCCTTGTAAATTAGCTGTCTTATTCTTATTTTACACTTGAAAAACTGTGGCTAAGGGTAAATCACTTGTCTCCAGGTCAGACAACTTGAAGTAGATTTTAAGCCAAGGGTGGAATTTTCCCCCGGTTCTGAAATCGATGCATTTGAAAATGGCAGGGGTCAATCGATATTTGTTTATTGATTTCATATGTCGATAAGACTTCATTCAGACTTGAAATATCGGAAACATATGACTGAGAAAAGATGTAGAATCGACTTCTTGTGTTTTTTACGAAGCGGGTGGAAAGCTGCTTGTCCAGAATATTTTCCATTTTGTGAGTTTTGGAGGCAAATAAATGGAAGAGATTCGGTCTGCAGCTTCCTTGACAAATGGTAATCACGGGATTATGTAAAGTTATGTAAATTGTGTCAGATGCTATTTGGGTTTTTCTGCTCTGCATGGACACTGTAAGCACAAGGCAGCTCTGTAAGATTTTCCTCTTCGGTGTTAGTTATAGATGAATCTACTTTCTCTTCATAATCCAGCAGCACGCGTATTTTAAGTGAAGTGTGTGTTTCGTTCTAGGCGGACTGTGAGCGTGAGTTAGATTCGGGGGTTCTCGGCCTCTCGTCAGACCCTCATTGTTAAGCCTTAACTGTCAGAGGCCTAGTCTCATCCATCCGTTCTGCTCCCTTTGGCCTCACTTCCCCAATCTAGGGGTCCTGCCCGGGGCTGCTCCCCACATGGCTCACAGGGTGGTGGCCCTCAGATGCCGATGACTATTTTGATATTCACTAGTTACAATTTGTAATCTTTCCGTTAACTTCAGTGGATAACTTAGACTAGGTAGAGGGAAAGTAGCTTATCTGAAGACAAAATAATTTGAATTTTGATTTTTGTACTTTAATTTACATTTTTTGATTTAAAATATTAAAATTACATAGGTCGGATATCATTTTATTTTAATGCCTTAGCTGATTTCTGTGAATGGAATACAAATGGTATGAACATCTTGAGGTTTTTAAAAACTAGATAGTTAATGATTTCACTGAAATGAAGGCAAGAGAAAGAAATGTTATGGTCTAAATATATAATAACTTACGAATTACGTAAGTCTTTATGACTCATCCAAGCATCAACAGAACACCCAGACACGTGTCATCGTAATTGAATTTAGTCATCTTTAGCATTTTGCTAACTTGCAATCACACGTAGACCATGGCATTTTACATACTTGTGGATTCTGTTCGTAGGTGTAGGAGGGTAGGACATAGACGGTTCGCTTGACTAGCGACTTAAAAATGTCTCCCCGTGTGGCAAGTGGGCCTGCCTTTGTATGTATTCTTGCCCGGGCCCTCCTGATGGGTGCTGAATCGCTCATGTCCTCTGTGACCCGGACGTCTTTGCAAGGGTTACGGGGCCTGGGTTGATTTAGGGAGTCGGTTTCCAGATCCTCAAGCTCTGTCTATCGCCTGAAATCGACCACTGGTACCCTTCCCTGCCTCACCCACCCGGTCTTCCTTCTCCCTCTTGAGAGAAGAAGTTCACCCTGCTACATTGCCTTTGTGACACTGAACACAGACATCAGCGTTTTTGGCGAGGCCCCCTTCCCCCAAGGCCTCGTGCCCGCCTTCCAGCCTCAGTGGCAAGACACGACTGGTTACCCGCGGTCGACCGTGGTCTGAAAAGAGTCAATGGCAAACTTCAGAAACGAGCAGCTCGTAAGCTCTGAATCGTGCCCCGTCCTGCGTGGTGTGATGAAGTCCCGCACCGTCCTGCTCCGTCCCGGGCGAGGCAGCCCCGCGTCCAGCGTCCAGCGTCCCCACGCGGTGTGCGTTCCCCGCCCGTTAGGCACTTAACCGCCACCGTGGGGATCCCATCACATTTATTACAGGATCCCGTCGTTGTTCTACTTTATTATTTCTTATTGTTTGTCTCTTATGTGACTAATTTATGAATTGAACTTTATCATAAGTATGTGTATATATAGGAAAAAATATAGGGTACACAGGGTTTGGGTACTACCTGTAGCTTCAGGCGTCCACTGGGGTGTTTGGGGCGTGTCCCCCTCGGACAAGCCTGGGCTGCTGTCCTTGTTACGTCTGATCATCAAACTCTGTAATGTTATTTATGTCGTTTGGATCAGGACTAAAAATGCTTTTAATAATACAAGCCAGAAGAACACTTTTATTTTATCGTCAGAAATATTTTTAAAAAGTTTAACTACGTATTCATGTTTTTTACTTCTGTGTAGTCGGCGTACGACATGACACAGTCTCAGGTGGACAGTCCAGAGGTTGGCATTTTACCCGTCTGATGATGTGATTCCCACGCTACGTCTGGTAGTCATCTGTCACCGTGGAAACTTTGCTGTTACGGAGAGCTAGGGTGGGATGACCGATTTCCACACTGTGGGGAAGGGAAAAAAGGTATTCCACTGGGTATAAGAGTCCCAGGGCCGTGGACCGGGTCTGGGATTTAAGGAGTGGGAGGAACGCCGCCTGCACCACAAAAGTCATGCCTGCTCGCGTCTGTTTTCAAATGCCTGGCGGGAGGTGTCGGACCCCCCCATCGCATGTACTTATGGGTGTGATATAGCAGTTTTGTTTAAAATGTCACGTGTCCTCTACATAGGACACACCAACCTTTGCAGCTTTTTAAAGGAATGAAAACTTGGAGAATGCCAAATTGAAAACACGTGGCGGGGGGAGCATCCGCTTTTCAAAATTGTTCGGAGGGGGAATTGTGTGAGCCAGGACGTCGGCTGGTTAGTTAGATGCAAGGTCCTCTTTCTCGGGCAGGTATTTGGCCGTTATCATCTGGAGGGTGTATGGTCTGCCTGAGTTGTTGTCGCCTGTGGCCGTGCGGGTCACCCTCTAAGTATTTGGCATACGCCCACGTGTCCGTCCTGGAGACGGGGTGGGTGGCCCGCCGTGACCCCCTCTCCCTGACTATGGATTTTAAAGGCGGTGTTTTCCCATGGCGCTTGCTCACTCGGTCAGACAGTTTTTCTTCTGTTTTAGGCATGTAGGGTTCTCAGGGCCAAACTCTTACAGAGTTTGCATTCCAGTCACTGCATCCCTTTGGTCACGTATGTGCACGTCTTCCTTTCGGTTCTTTGCCGACTGGAAACCGAGAGCTGGCAGGAGGCGGATCATGGAGTGACGGGAAGAGCCCTCGTGGGTCCCAGGAGCTGGTTGGTCCATAAATGGTGCCACTGTTGCCACAGAGATGCAAACATTGCTGTGTCAGTCTGTGAAAGGTCACTTACTGAGCTTTTCCTGTGTGCCCGATGTTTATTAGTGGGATTGTACAATATGGTTATTACTAAGCATTTTTATGAAGCATATTTGTCATGCAGTCAGCTTTGGGCTGGTGGCCTGCACTCAGTTAAAAAACTTACTTTTGGAAACAGGTGTTTTACGTGGCAGCTGCCAGTGTACTTACTTATTTGTTGGTCATTCCTGGTTTGGCTGCATGCTTGAAGATCTCGCTGTCTTGCTAAGAGGTATGGGAGGTTAATTTGAAATTATAATTTCTGAGAACTTGGGTGATGCCTCTCTTTCTTGTTGGGGTGGGAACTTCTCTGAGAGACCATTTCTTTTATATTTTAAAATTTTATCTTTTTTTATGCTTATCGTATTTCAACTGTGGAGGTTTATAAGAGCTGGGGGCCTAAGGAAGTCTGACCCCTGACTTCTGTGGGATCTGCAGTAGCTCGATGGAAAGGCCACTCGAGTCTGTTCTGCGGCTGGTATTGAAATAAATCGGTGTGTCTGGAGCTGAGTCCCGTGTAGCGGGCTTGCTCGTTGGGCCCGTGTAGGAGTGGAGGGTGGTGGCCGGAGGCAGGTGGCCTGGCTCATGGCTCAGCTCTGCCTCTCGCTGACCGTCACCTTGGGAAAAAGTCACTTCACCTCCTTGCATCTCACACTCTCCACATCTTTTAAATGGCTAGTTAAGACCTGACCTTGCTTTCTTGGTGGGATTGTCAGCAGCCCCCACCCCGACGATGGCAGATGCAAAAGCTCTTTGTCACCTATAGAGCCGCTATGAAGTGGGAAGGACACTCGGCATCACATTTTCCCTTCTTTTAACTGTGAGAGGCCCTGCTGGTCCTCCCTCCACAGGAGGAGCCCATAGGAAGCGGGGGAGGAGGGAGTGAGGACGCGTCAGCATCTGGGGTGGAGAGCCTGGGGGTGCAGCTCGGGAGGCCGGCTTGGCTGACGACCCTCGCCCAGCTGTGGTCAATGCCCAGTACGCTGACAATGAGGTTTCCCCCCGCTGTGACCTCAGAGAACTTTGGTCATCACCTTCTTCTTTAGTTATGTTCGCCTGGGTTATAATTGTTTACGGATTTGTACGCACACCCGTTTGATTATGATTATAGAAGTAAGGCTTTGTGAGCACGTGCAATCAGAAATACATGTTTCAGACCCTGATACTACTTAAGTAAATGTGTGAACTTGGACTAGAGACCTTATTTCTAAATTTTGTGACCTTCCCATGCAACCTGGGGATAATGACAGCTTCTCTGTAGGGTTGTTTTGTGTACTAAATGAGGTTTGTATAAACTCCTAGAGCAATGCTTAGAATGTAGGAAGATGTGGAGAAACACTCATTTTCCTTATTTCATCCTTCTGGCTACGGATGGTTTTTTTATTCATTTTTTAATTAATTTATTATTTTAAAGACTATTTTTAGAGCAGTATTAGGTTCATGACAAAATTGAGGGGCAGATCCAGAGATTCCCACATCCCCCCTGCGCCCCCACACGCACGGCCTCCCCCATTATCGACATCCCCTACCGGAGTGGTGCATTTGTGACAATCAGTGAACCTACATCGACACGTCATCGTCACCCGGAGTCCACAGTTTACCTTGGGGATCACTCTGGTGGTTGTACATTCTGTGGGTTTGGACAAACACATAAATGAACTGTGTCTGTCATTGCAGGGTCATCCAGAGTCATTTTACTGCCCCCTAAACCCTGTGTTGCAGCCGCTCGCCCCACTCTCTCCCCCAACCTCTTGCAACACTGATCTTTGACCTCGCCACAGTTTTGCCTTTTCCAGAATGTCATAGGGTCGGAATCACACAGCGCGCTTCCCCTGCAGACTGGCTTCTTCCCGTGGTCATATGTGCACTTACGTCTCCTCCGGGTCTCCTCATGGCTGTCCAGGGCTCGCCTGCTTCAGTGCACTCTGGTCTTTGTGGGGGTCCAATCGTGATCACGGTGAGCATCACTTCACGCACTGAAAGACCCTGAAGTCCAGATGCTGTGGAAGGAGCCAGGTCCTCTGTCCCACTGTGCCTCAGGGGGACGTACTGGGGGCTCGGGTCAGAACGGGCGAGAACACGCTGGGGCAGGGGGCATACGAGCTGCCTCTCCTTCAAGGAGAATTTGTGTCAAGCGTGTAAAAACAAAAAACAACAACAAAAAAAACTTGCCTGTTTTCTAAAGATTAGCATAAATCTAGTTTCCAGAATTGAATGATCACACAAAACAAGGCTTCACCTTTTTTTTAATGTTCTTAGGGCATGCTGTAAGTATTTACAGTAGCCAACTATTAGAAATTTTATATTTTTAAAGAGATTTAATCAGAGGGGAGCACTGCAGAATTGAAGAGAAATATGATTTTAAAGGTCTTCATAATTCATTTTCTGATCATCTCTTACCAACTGATGGCACTGTTAAGTATGGTTGATTAAACAATGCAAATTTTTTAAAAAGCCCGCGTTGACATATTTATACAGTGGTGAGTAATGGCTCCCAAAAGCTCATCGTGAATTATAGAAACAAGTTATAGCCATTAAAATAATCTGTAGTTATTTTTTTTCAACACTAGATAGTTATGTCAAGTCATTGGCATCTGTTCAGCCTATTTCTTAGAAAATTATCTGATGAATCCCTTTTGAGACCATCGTAAAGCCAAAACTGTCCCCTCCTCCCACCAATTTCTCCCCTTACACCTTCAGTCATAAGCAAAACAAACTTAACAATGTCCAAAGAAAATAAAATATATTTAAGACTTTCTGGTCAAAATGTTTTTTTTTTTTTTTGGATCCCATAGCGATCAAGGGATGATTTGTATGCCTTGTTAAGTGTTATCTGGAGTAATATTTAATCACAGATTTGTTTTATGAAATGAAGAAAGCAATACTCTTTTTCTGTTCTTTGTACATCTAATGTGTTAGCCCATCAAAATTAATTTTAGACCCCTAATGTACATGGAGCTATAGATTTATAAGTCTGGTTAATGGTTCTCTCAGTTAAATGTATGTATTTATGTATCTGCCCTTCTAGGCTGGATTTCTGCGAAGCATTTATGCAAGGAGGGTGTTCCGTATAAATAACCAACCGGCAAATAAAAGTCAATTACAAATTCTATTAACATAGCTGGCAGAAGCCCTTTAACAAATATTTAAGTTCAGTACATGTAGATTAAATTAATTTTTTTTTTTATTGAAACGCTTGCCTGCTTAGTTTCCCAACTCATCTTTCTCCTATCAAGAGAAACCTTTTTTTTACATGTAGAGGAGTATGGGTCTGCTCCGCGTACCCAGGAATAGTGTGTGTCGAAGTATCAGAAAGATTTGTAAGTGCTTTTTAGATACAGACATTGGGTCATTTGGAGTTGTTTCCCCTAAATTTCATGGTCCTCTTCCTTTTTTCTTCCTGGACCCTCTTTCTGGTTTTCCACTTCAAAATTTCTCTTTCTCAGGGGTTCGTAGCTCACAGCTCATCCGAGGGCCTTGATTGCACAGTGTGTGTAACAGGGCCCAACGTAAGCGAAATCGCAGAGACCCCAAGAGGCTGCGGCCAGCGTTAATGAGGAGCTTATTGCTCTTTCCGGCCACAGGCCAGAGGCTAGCGGGTCGGGGGTGGAGCCTCCTGTGCTGTTAGCTTCTTTGGGCACCTTTCGCTGTGCACCGTTGGGCGTTTTCCTCATCTGCACGGTCGAAGCCTGATGATCCTTCACGTCCCCAGCACGGAGGATGGAGAGAGAGCGGGGCCAGCTGCCCGCCTTCGCTCGGCCAGAGCCCAGAGCGTGGCGCCCGGCCGTGCCTCGCTGCAAGGGAGGTTGGGACATACACGCAGTGGCTACAGGACCTGCCTTTGTAGCCCAAACTCCGGGGCGCCCAGGCTTCTCGTACTCAAGGAAGGGTCTCAGAGATGCTTAGTGGCATCTCCCACAACGCATTTGGCGAAGAAGAAGTTTTTTAGGATGACTGTTTCATCTTGGGGAACAGACCAAGGGAAACGTGAGAAGGCTTGACTATAAAACCAAGCCAACGACTTGTTTTCTTCGCTTGGGAGTCAAAATGCATCTTCTGGAGCGGAGAGAGGACCTTGGGTTTCTAGCTTGCAGTATTTGCCGTTGCTTGAATGGGGTGTGTACTTGCCCCTGTGTCACCTTTTAAAGAGATTAGTGGCCCCCAGTATGATCACCTCTCTAATAGTTAGGAATCACCAGCCACACTTTCTCTGTGCTTTTAGGCTGCGACACGTCTGGACTCAGGTATAAAGTCATTCTCGGTTTCCGTCTATGAACATATCGATTTGGGCCTAGCTTAATTTTCTTACTAACAATTTTTTTTTAAAAAAAAACACGACTTTATAAGTTAACATATGTACAATATTTTCTAGAGGCAAATGGTTCTAAAAGGCTTGTTTTAAAAATTAGCAATGTCGTGCTCACATTTCAGTAAATACCCTCTTTTTTCAAGGTAAGTGTTTTTAACTATTTAAGACAAGTATGTGAGACCTAAAAAGCACCTCACCAAGACACAGCATCGTACAGTTTTAGAATCCTGGGGACAGAAAGATCCTACAAGTGTCTAGAAAGAAAAAAACAACAGATTACACACAAGGCTGTCGATGAAAATATTTCGATTCAATTACTTTGCACCGAGGGGCAAAAGGGAGTTACAGGTTGTATCTTCATTCTGTGATGTGTGAAGTCAAGTGTTGGGCTCCAAGTTAGGCCAGAGGCTTCTGCCGCGTTGGATCTTGGTCTTGACGTGGGTCAGAATGAAGGATTTGGGGGAGGTGAAGACAGCGGCGTTCAATGTCTTTGCTTTTGCCTTAAACACGGTGGGAATCTCACGTTGTGGAGATCTATTCGGTATGTACCAGTGCCAAGAGCGTTTCTTAGCGCTAGAGGCTAATGAAGTCTCACTCCATAAAGTTTACGTTCCAGTTTTTATACGTGTCCCTGTGAGACACGGATGCAGGATGAATGCCGTTTATGCAAACGATCGGACACGTGTGGACGGTGAGTCCCAGGGGCGAGGGGGGTGGGCGCCCGGACTCTCCATGCCTCTGGCCCTTCCCGTGGGGGTTCCTCACCGATTCTCAAACCGTTCTGTAGTTTTAGGCGTGGCCACAGGATGAAGGATGTCAAAAGGACATGTTAAACTTTTCTCGTTTCTCTAGGAGATAGTTATCTGTTTGGAACGGCCTCGAAGGGACCTGATGAGGTTTTAGAAAGGCCTTTCGACCCCGTGAGCTCTGGACTGTGGACTCCGGAGTGTGTCTTCTGTGAGTCCTCCCTGTCTTCACGGCCTCGTTCTGGATTCGCCACTTTCTGTTCCCTTGTAGTGTCCTGGCTCCCCCCTCTCTGTCCGGCCCTGTTTGGACTGTATGTGAAATGATGACTTGGAAATTGAGAATCGGCATTTTTCTCCCCTCGTTGGACCCAGAATGAATGGTAGATTTAAATAGCAGGCTTGCGTTGGGCTGTCGGGAACGTGGCTTTGCGCTCCTGACTGGATGCTGTGTCCAGGCTTTGCCATTTCCAGATGTCCAGCGGGGACATCTTAGCTTTGATGCTGCAGTGAGCTAGGGTACCAGGGAGCCCCAAGTCGACTCGGTGCCTGAGGATTAGCTTCCAAATCCTAGAGCGAGTTGATTGTGGTTATTAGGATTGGGGTGACTATTGTAATTGCTTTTCCTGTAGAGAACTTTTTGGGGGTGGAAGGCACGGAGCTGCCCCGTGGTCTCGAGAAGCGAGCTCTGCGGAAGATGAGCTTGTCCTGTCATCGAGGCTCGGAGGCTGGCCTCTGGTTACGTCGCCACCCCCGGTTGCTGGCATGAGTCTTCATTTCTCCGCTAGGACCGTTTTGTTCCGTCCCAGTTGCTTTGTTAAAAGTACTGTTATTATTACTTTTTTGAATTAATTGACTGTCAGGCCTGTGCTGGTCTCATCCCACCTGCCCCGAGTCTGCGAGGGACCCGCTTTGCTTTCGCCTTCGTGGATGTGCATTGAATGGCAGGACACGGCCACCGTCGTCATCAGTGTCCACGTCATCTCAGTGACGGGAGCCTGACCTGAGATCCCAGCTCATCACGTGGCTGGGCCGTTCTGGGTCAGCGCTGAGCGCCTGCGCGTCGAGGCCCTGCCGTGGGGAAGCAGGAGACAAACCCGGGCGTGGTGGAGGGGCCTGGCACGCACAGAAGGTTCTCGAAGGCTTATTCCTGGCTGCTCACAGCCGCAGGGCGTGTTGTGTTCACGCGAGTCAGAGATTCGTTCGGCTCTCATTGTGAACGACCACGTTTTCCCACTTACAGGCAGCTCGGGGACCGTGTCGCGATGTCACCTCCCATAAAACGACTAGTGTCTGAGGACGTGGCCTGCTTGGTGGAGGATGAGAGCTCAGGAGTGAGATCGTGAGCGTAGCAGCTCGGAATTGAAACAGGATTGAGAGCCATAGAGAGAATCTTGTCCTTTGTGCCTCTCGACAAATAAAATTTCCGGTTAGAAGAAATTTGTTTTCCAAACTCAAATCGTAGTTGCTTTAAAATAGGAGAAAATTGGTATTTAACGGAACTCACGGGAATTTTCCCGAAGTTATAGAACATAATCATTTCTTTACCCTGATGAGATTTAACGAAGGACCTAACGTCTTGGCGTGGAATTGATTTGATAAGCATAAAGCCAAAAGTTAGTTCAGTCTTTACAGAAAATGTAAAATTATGCAGAAGTCCTGAAACTTGAACAGCACGAATCAACATAATACCCCGAATATCCTGAGGGATGAAGTAGCTGGAAGTCTGGTGGAAATGCTTCTCTTGGGGATAAACGTGTCTTTGAGATGAAGTCCTTTCCCCACGTGATGGATTTCCTCACTGGTAAGCTCCGACCGAGCAGGAAAGTCCCAGTTTCTAAAGTTTCGTCTTGTTTTTATCATCATCGTCGTCCGCTGTCGGCATTGCCGGACTGTGGGAGGCAGCGGGGGAGATCGGGTCAGTTTAGGACGCCACATGGAGGACTCAGGTTAGCCTGGGGAGGAAGCACGAACGCATTAAGCATCTGAGTGGAAAACTCTCGAATCAGCGGACGGGGCGACGGAGCCTGCTGCGGTCTTAAACCTGGGAGACGAGGAGGAGCCGCCTGGAGGTTCGTGTTCCAGAACGTGCTGCAAGGTGGGAGTGGACGGGAGCGGAACACACGGGTGGCCCTGCCCTCGACGGGAACGATGGGAACGCGCCATCGTTGTCCTCGGCGTCATCAGGACAGATCCCCGGGGACCCCACTCAGGGCGGCCAGGGGCAGCGCTGCTCTGACGGCCCAGGAGGCTGGACCTCGAAGTAGAATGAAGTGATGTCCTGCCTGGCGAAGAAACGCTTTCTCGCGAGGAGGAGTGTCGCCTTTGACGTCTTCGGGGCTGGTGACGGCAGTCGTGAGCAGGGAGCCACGCAGTGGAGGACACTTGCCCGCACGTCAGCTTGTGGACTTACTGGCTCTCCTGTCAACTGCGATTTCAGTGAGAACTAGAGAAGCTGCATCTCGATGTCAGCACGCACCTTAAGTCCATGGGACATGGACCGTTGTATCTTTTTCGTTGGCTTAAATCTTACCCGGACACCGGAAGTACTCTAGAAACTAACGTTGTAAACAGTTGGCCCTAACGATGTGCTGAATGTCTCGCTTCCTTGAACATGTCTCACCTGACACCCTCTGTCTCCACCTCCTCTTCACCCACGGGATCCCGAGTGCTCACCTTTCCGTCCATCGTTGTGCCGAGACGCACTTGCAGGCCACCAGCGACTCTCTTGTTGCCAAATTTAGTGGCCTTTTTCCGTGAACCGTCTCACAAATCTGCCATCTGTCTTTTGGTGGCTCCCACGGTCTCCCAACTTCCTGTTTTCAGTTCCCCTGATAGTTCTTTCTGTCTGATTTCCAGCCTTCCCTCACTTTCCTGCCCATTGGCGCCACCATCCAAATTTGCTCATACGACGCGAGAGTCAAATAAAAAATGGTATTCCCCGAAGTAGCTTCGAAGTATGGGGGTATGGCTCTGCCATTAGGACCACGAGCGTTAATTCTCATTTCCCAGCACAGTCTCACACCCGTCAGGCTGTTTTGGTCATGCTTGTGTTCAGCTCTGGGCTTTTACTAATTCGTAAAACTCTTGTCATGAGCCAAGAATTGCTATTGTATTCGGATGGAATTCTAGCTAATTGTAGTGTAAAGGAATTAGCGAGGAGCAAAGTCAAACATAATTACCGTGCAGGAAAATAGGCTTTTATGACTCCATGAATGTATTCCACACCGTCTGATTGTTTCGAGGCAATATTGCATTGACAGATGATTTAGAATTTTTAAAACTGTTGGAACCGGGCAAGTTAAGATGGATTATTAAGTACTTCGGTTTGTATGTATGTTTGCCTGATATTTTATACTAGCAGGTGAAACTCAAAGAAGTATTCATCTTCCCTTTGGGTTATTTCTTTTCTTTTTCGTGACTGAGAGTCTGTTGGTGGAAAAGCCTTGGGTTTGTATCACGCCGTCAGGCGTTACAGCCAAGAATGTTTTGAGTGCAGGTAGAGTAACTGAAACAACCAGGCCAGAGTTGTGGCCCAGAATTGTGGCCGGCCAGTTGCTTTCAGATTTAATTCTCTGTTGCTTTATAGCACAAAGAATGTACTGTCTTTTGCCTGATACGCGAAAAATGTCATTTCTGATTTGGATCGGATTTAGCTCACTTTACCAAAAGCGCTACACGACAGAGCTGGATGGATTCCTTTCTAAGTTGCCGTGAACTGTTTTATGCAGCGTGTGCGTGCGTGCGTGTGTGTGTGTGTGTGTGTGTGTGTGTGTGTGTGCGCGTGTGCACATACACATGCCTGTGCCTGTGCCTGTGCCTGTGTCTGTGTCTGAATGTGGTTTTTAGGCTGTTACTGGTTTGAGAAAGAGAAGGCACGTGTTTGGAGTTTTAATCATGCTGGGCTGTGGGTTCTTCGTGGGGACCAGGCGCTGTGTGCTGACTTCACGAGCAGGTGGCACTTGGGCTCCCCAGGGGACGCCGTTCTGAGCTGTGTTTCTATTTCATGCCTCCTCAGGCAGTGAGACATAGTTGGATCGCCACATTGGGTCATGGTTTTGTTTTCTGATTGTTTTTTATTGTAACATATAAGCGACGTAAAATTTCCCGTTTTAACCATTTGTAAGTGGCGAGCTCATGGGCTTTAACCGTCTCACTGTTGTGCAACCGCCATCTGCCCCCCAAAATGATTTCATCTCTGAACTGGAATTGCGTCCTTGTCGAATCCCTCCCAGCCCCGCAACCGCTTTTTCCTTTCTGTCTCTGACCATCTGACGACGCGGGTAAGAGTCGGATTCTCCTAAACTTTGCCTAGATCCCCAAGTAGCTTCTTTTTTCCTTTTATTTTGAACGTGGCAAAATAACTCGGCGAATCACGTCGCCTCGTCCGTTCCTCCCCACTTCGGTCTGCTCAGAGGAGCACTTCTGTTCTGGTTCCATTTTTATCTAGACGTTCATTTCCTCCATGACGCTCCTTGACGGAGGGTCTTCGGTTCTGCTCCCTTTCTTTCTGGCCCTTCGCAGAGTGCCCGCCACACGGGGCCAGGCTCAGGAGGGCGGCCGACAAACGGGACCGAATCCCACGAGGCAGCCCAGAGGCGGCCGCGTTAGGATTTCATCTGATGAGAAACGGTGAGCAAAGAGGACGGTACCTTTGCAGCCAAGTTGGATCCGTGTGACCGTGTTTATGAAGAGCCGTGGCGACCCTTTCATCCTGCTGCCCAAGGAATAACGCTTTAAAGTCCGTATTGGTTCGAGGTCACGCTTTTCGTTAGCAGCCCGGTTTTACGGGCTGCGTATGATGGGGACTGTTAGGATGACTCGTCCTCCTCCTCGTTTGGGGATTGCGGTGCTGCTTCTGCGTTACCGTCCGATTCCATCCTGGACCAGCGAGAACACAGAAGTGATTCCAGACAGAGGTTTCGTTAGCCCTGAGATGGAGCTAATGAAAAACGTGGCTACTTTGACATGGCAGCGAGCCTTGCTGTGTGTCCACGGGCCAGATTTCTGGCTGTGGTTCGGTTTTGTTCCGTGACGGGTCGCGGGGAGGCCCCCGAGCCTTTGCGGTGAGTGTCCGATCCTGGTTTTCCTTGCCACGTGGATGTGACAGTGAGTTGCAGGGCCGGTTGTGAAGTCCGCTTGATTTTTATTCTCATTCTAGGTCATTATGTTGATCCCATAGTTATCGGTTTAGCGTACTGCTGCCTGAAGCAAACCACATGCTCTCAGGATCTTGAGATGAAATGATAGTCGAATGTTTCTAGCATCCGCTTTGCTGGGACCATGAAACGAAATGTGTTTTTAAATATGAGGTTTTCCCAAATAAACCGTGAAGTGTGAAGAGTCCTTTAGCTCAGTGCGTTTCGCAGATTGCGTTTAGGGGTTCATTGCACCCCATTTTTCTGCTTTAGGTGTTTCCATAGCACTAGTGCTTCATGTCGTCAGTCTTCAAGAAAGACGAGAAGGAGAAAGAACGAAAAAGAAAGGAAGGGAAGGAAGGAAGGTGGGAGAGAGGACGTACCTTTTCCTCCTGCACTGAAGAGGAAGTGATCGTGGAGAAGTTTCTAGAAATGTAGGGGGCCGTATGCGATACTCATGCAGTCTTTATTTTGCCAGCCTCCCACTTGGCAGAGATGTTCAGGACATTGTACAACGAGCCTTGAAGGACATTTTAATTTTAGGGAACTTCTAAGCACCCCACTTTAGAAACGTCAGGTCTCAGAGCTACCCCCATTCAGCCGCTATCGATGGGATCCAGCTATGTGCCAGCGTTACTGTAAGTCCTCCAAGACGGCATCTGAATTGTCCTCATTATCTTTTATTTGTGCCAATTTTCCATTTTAGCCAAACTTAAGTGGATAATATCGTCACGGAGCCAAAATATGGCCAGAAAGAGTTATTTCTCTTAGAGCCGCCGCATGCTTCCGCTTCGGCCTGTTCTGAGGTCTTTTGTTTGGTGACATCAGGGTGCCTGGGTTTTCCGTTCGTGTGTTCGTTTTTTTTCTTTTTTTTTGCACGTGTGTGATAGACTTTCACAGAAACACCCAGGTTTTAATGAAACAGTTCTTTTTTTTCCCGGGAGAATTAAAACTCGTAGTCCCAGCGGGCTTGTTTTCCTGTGAGCTTATTTCATTAAAGCATGTTTTTAAGTGGAAGGAAGTGAAAGTTGTTAAAATTCCCCAAACATTTGTTTTCTCTACAAGGATACGTAAATATATCTTTAATTTAAAAAGCGAGCTTACCAAACAGTTTCTAACTTTTTCTGTTCCTTTCCTCTCTCGTTAAAGCACACTATCAAAGAATGAGCATCAAAAGTGATGCTTTTTAAGTTGTTACTAATGCAGAAAGCACTGTTTTAAGTTTCTTTTATCTCGTCACGCCTTGGAGTGGACACCATTTGTATTGGTCCAGGTTCTCCAGAGAAATGGAGCCCACAGCTGGAGGTCGATACATAGATAAATAGGCACAAGAAGAAATTTCTTGTAGGAACTGGCTCACATAGCATGGAGGCTGTGGAGCCCCACGATCTGCATGTGCAAGCTGGAGATCCGGGACACGGTGGCATCGTTCAGTCCAACTCACAAGGTCCAAGAACCGGAGACTCCGACGTCCAAGGGCAGGAGAAGCAGACACCCCGACTCAAGCCGGCGGCGTGAATTCGCCCTTCCTTCACGGTTGTCCTGATCAGGCCCTTGGCGGGTGGATGGCATCTGCCCACACTGGGGAGGGCGTCTTTCTCGTCTCTTCTAGAAACACCCCCACCGACACCCCCAGAAATGGTCGTGTTACCAGCTATCTGAGCATCCCTCTGCCCAGTCAGGTTGGTAGGTGGAATCAACCATCATGCTGTTGTCCCAGTAACAAAAGTATTTATAGCATCCTTTTTCTCCCCTGAAAATGGGTTTAGACATTTTCTTAGCTGCTCTTCCTTACCGTATTAAATACCTTCACTGGAAAAACTCGCAAGAAGCAGAATACAGTGTAAAAATCACGGCTGTTCACACCTGCGGGAAAATGGGGTTATACACAAAAACCTCTTGGCCCGTGAGGACCAAGACTCCATTCGGGTGGCCTCCAGAAGTACCTGTCACCACAGAGATGACACTGGTTGCAGGTCACACGGCGGTCCTAGAGGGGCTGTGATGATTCCCTGTGAATCAGGAGTGTTGGGCTGGACCCTCCGCAGGAATCATGGACGATCTTTACAAAAGTCACCGCTGAGATTCAGATCCTCCCAGAAGAGATGGGGCGGACGTGGACGGGTGTGAGAGACCAGTTCCACTCTGAAAAAGCTCTCGTTCTGGTCATCTGTCCCCTCCTAGGAAAATGACAGTCTGCGTTTATAAACCGAGGACCGTTAACGTTCAGGAGCGCAGCTGGATACGTACCTTTAAAGGTGGTTTTTTGAGATTATTATAATGGTCACAGTTTTCACCTGGGTTCCTCGTCCAGACGGATGTGAGAATGCTTTTCTTATTGAAAAAAATAACCCACTTCCCGACTCGGCATTAGACAGTGTGTCAGGATTAATTCCAGGTGCTGCAGCGTGGAGGGAGGTGGACAGAAAGTCCGAGCGTACGGCAGAGTCATTAGACACAGCTCACAGTAGTATCTTTATTCCTGGACAGTAAGGTCATGAAGGTTTGATAGCCTGGAGTACACGTGTCAGAATCTGAGCACAAAAGAAGTCACGGAGGAGCATTAACTGACCAGGTTTTTAGGAATAAGAGTAGAATGCCTGCCCCTGTGTCGGGCCGAGGCGTGGGGATGGGTGGGCGGCTGCTCCGCCCCCTCCATGGCACCGTATCTGAGCGGGGCCGTCCCTGGGTGTCCGAGGGGCCTTGCGACAAAGGGATTCACCGGAATGAATCGGAGAGAGGAGAAAGGCATCCGATGTCTGTTTCTGACAGCAAAAATAGAAGAGTGTTTGGGTCAGAGATCGGTTCTGTGGAAGCAGCAGAAATGAAATAAGTTCATCTGAGTAGGGAGCGGGCATGCCGTATGAGCAGGGAGGTGGGTGGAGAGAGAGAAGGAGGGAGAGAGAGAGGGAGAGGGAGAGGGAGAGGAAGAGGTGGTGGGGAGAGGCAGACACACGCTCACGCCAGCTAAGGCTTCTTGGCTCGATGGAGTTTCTCCTGATTAGGTAATTACAGTGATTTTCTATTAACAGGTCATGCTTGAGGAGTGACCCAGCTCCTGGGGTGACCCTGAGCTGAGTCGAGGGAGCGAAGAGATGCAAGGACTTGTGATGCACGTCCGTGAGCCCTCTGGGTGCTGATTTACTCGGCAGCCATGCTTCCTCCTTATGGGACAAAAGGGCTCAATTCGCATTTGATCCTAAAAAGTCAGGTGATGCGATGCAAATCAATTGTGGGTCGTGCGGAAGGCAGAGTGGGCCTCACGTAGATTTTTAACGGGAGACTCAAAATAGCAGCCTTGGAAGTCACCAGGCTCGTTATTTTTAAAGACAATGAGAAACGTTATAGAGTCGGCTGAAGGTATCGCTTTGTCTTTCAGGTCACCCCGAAGCAGAACTTTGAGAATTGGGCTGTAGGAGGAGTGATGGAGCCCCCTGGCTGAAAGGCCTTCGGGCAAGACAGGGAGAGGTCTCCAGGTGCTGAGGACGGTCCCCGGGGTCTCGGGGAGTCTTGCTATTTCTCTGGAACCCGAGAGGCAAGCCTTTGGGGACTTTTCCTGCCACTCACAGGTGGGCAGCTAAGGTGGCTCTACAGTATGACCGGATTTCTTGGTCATTTGTCCCATTGTGGATGGGGTCTGGGCCGGTGTGCCACTGTTTGGACCAGTAGAGTACAGCCAAAGGGAAAACACGTGACTTCCCAGGCTGAGTGACAAAAGGTACCGCAGCTACCACTGAATCTGCTGGAATGCCAGCCTTGGACACTGAGCCACCACTGAACAAGCGTGAGGTGCCAGGCTATGTGGAGTGGCCACGTCCAGGTGCTGTGGTCTGCCCTCCCAGCCTGGTACCAGATGAGGGGATGAGTGAACCTCCAGGTGACCCCAGCCCCGGCTGGCCATGAATCTCCCAGCCAGGGTGCCTGGTGCAGAGGTGAGCATGCCAGCCCTCTGTGCCTGTCGAAGTTTTGACTGAGGGACCCATGAGCCCTGGCAGCTGGCATTTCAGGCCCCTGGGTGCTGGGCTGCTTTGTGTCCCCAGAGCGTCCCAGGCTCGTGCTCCGTGATTCAGTGCCCATCTCTCCACCTCCCTCCCCGGGCAGGGCAGAGGACCTGTCTGTCCTGTGCGGTCGCCGATGTCTCTGAAGGACCGGGTCTGCCGGCACACGGAATGGCTCCTGAAAGGCACCCTGTGGGCTGGGACACCTCGAATCAGAAGGGATGCTCTTCTCTCTAAAGTTTACAGACTTGGCGAGGGACAAGAGCTGGTGGTCATCATGTGTCGGTCCTGATACCCGTCCGCTGTCATTTCAATCTCGGCCGTGACATGTGCTAGTCTACGGGATGCTGCTGTGACTGCACTCGTTTTTGAGGTAGTTTTATGGACTTCATTAACCCCGTCGCGCCCCGTATGCTCCGTGGGAAACCGGGAAGCGTTTTGGACGTGCCGAGACCGAGCCCCACGCAATCATGGGATAGCGGTGACGATTAGAGACCCGTCGGCCTGTGCACTTTTGGGAGCAGGCTGAGTCTGGGGAGACATGAAAGGCGAGCGTTGCAAGGGTCATGGCCGTTTGGCCCGTTTGTGGCGAATGTGCCGACGGTGGTTAACACGTAGCTGAGCCTGGGTTCGGGGCACGGGAGAAGGCAGCCTTGTTTTGCTCGGCAGGTGCGGGTCGGAGCTTGGAGGGCTGAGCTCTGAACTCTGTTGTCACCTTGTTCTCATAATAAACAAAATATCTTTTTTAGATACTACTGCTTTTTACGCTGAGGAGGGGAATTTTTCCGTTTGGGATCATTAGGATTTCAGCATTTATTTGATCAGAGAGAAAATCGTTTTGCTCATGGTTGTTCTGAACTAGA
This sequence comes from Pteropus alecto, assembly GCF_000325575.1. Classification (NCBI taxonomy): domain Eukaryota; kingdom Metazoa; phylum Chordata; class Mammalia; order Chiroptera; family Pteropodidae; genus Pteropus; species Pteropus alecto. The sequence continues at coordinate 1,613,549 of NW_006431956.1, read as the reverse complement.
AACAACCCAGATGCCTTTAGAGCCGAAATAAACAAGCAGGTCCGTCCATAAACGGAATATCGCTGAGCGATACAGTAGAATTATTATTGATCGACACATGTGGCCACCTGGAAGGACCTCAAAGGCATTTGACTTGGAGGAAAAAAATTCTAGTCTCGAAAGGTTGTGTGCGTTTGGTCACACGTGAATGACGTTCTTTGGTCCGCGAAGCTGTAGTGACGGAGGGCGCCAGCACACGCCAGGGTTTCCGGGAAGAGAGAGGGTGAGGCCGCACCCGGGTAAAGGAACGGACGCGTTAGGGGTGTGACAGGATCGTCCTGTACCCCGACTGTGCTGGAGGTGATCTCAATCCACATGTGCGTTAAAAGGTATACGACATAAAGCCCACAAAGGTCGGCTTTATGATAGAAAAACGATTAGAGAAACAATCTTAGGAATGTGTTTCGTTGATGCAAGCGGCATGGGAACAGATACTTGCAAAGAAGAGCGTTTCTCGCTGGCGGCTGGGCCCAGGCAAAGAGCTGGGTTGGCGAAACTCCCTCATGTGACAAGTCACAGGGAGTTACGCTTCTCTTCATGGTGGTCACCAAGGCACGGTGACGTCCCCCAGCCTGCCTCCTTTTTAATGTCGACTTCCTAAAATATGCATGAGAAGGTAGAATGCCCCGTCCCCCCTCCTCATGCACAAAAAGGGAATTCGATTTGGTTTCGAGGGCACATTTGGAAGAGGAAGAGATTACTTTGGGATCAGGAAACCAAGGCTTGGCTTCCAGTGATTATGAAGATGCCGAGATCTGAAATTTTCCTGTTTCCGTGCACTTGGTAGAGACCTAACTGCACAATGTAAAACCGAGGCTCATCAGAGTCCTACAATTAAAATACCTTGTGCTGCTTGGAAAATTAAACGGTAAACTCGATAGTCTGTGTGACTTGAGGAAAGATTTATTTCGAGACAATGCGGACGGCTGCCATTGGTGTTTGTAAGAATAACATTTACGTGGGATAGTGGCACTGTTCTGGGACTTCCAGCTGTAGCTGCCTGAGCCGGGTTCAGATACGAATTCAGAGCCAAAGCTATGGAACACGGGCTCTCGGTCAGCGGTTTGAAGGCGGACCCATTGGCAGCTCGGGGCATTTGGGGCTTGGGGGAGTTACGCTGGGGAAGTGCTCCTGGCATTTCATGGGCAGAAGCAAAGACGCCACGTGCCCTGCGGTGCACGGGACAGTCCCATACGATGCAGCACTGTTCCCATGATCTTTGAATGTCCTATTAGGTACAGCCGTGAGACACCTGCGTGTACTTTCATGGAGCCTGGAATCTCTTCCTACTCTAAGCTGTTTTTGTATAATTTGTATAGTTTTAAATTAGTCTGAACTTTTCAAGAACGTGACTACCTGGCAAACTGAGGGAAGACTGTGGTTTAATTTGTTACACTGTAACCAGTAACACGTGTCCTTGTCATTAGTTTTTGCCCCTCACATAGATGTGGAATGCTCTCTTTTTGTGGGCATTCGCGTATTGGCCATTACGGTTTCCTTTGGGTGTTTACCTCTCCGGCACTGTGACACAGTCTGTGTGCCCGATATTCCTTTGCCGTTCACGCTTTACGGCATCTTTATTCCAAATTGTTCTTGTATATTTCATCTCGAATTTCTAAAGCGTTAAAGGGCTTTAATCCAGCGGAAGTGATGTCTGTGTGGGGCGGGAGGTATTTCTGTCATTTCTCTACAGTTTTCTCACGTATGTGTCGAATAGTCCCTCCTTGCGCCCGGGCCCCGCGGTGCCGTCTCTGTCCTCGATCGTTTCTCCGTGTGCGGGGTGGTCCTGGCGTGCCCCTTCTCATCCAGGGGTCTGCTTTCCTCCCCCTACCCCGATCGCGTGTCGTGAGCACTGCTGCTCTGTATGCGAAGTCTTTCATTTCAGGCTCCCTCCCGTCTTTTTTCTCCTCCCAAGTGTCTCAGGCACACTTTCTCAGTGATGTGTCACTCTGGATTATGGCTTGCCAGGCCACCTGATGACCGACCAGGACACAGGACATTCCATATTCAGGGCTGATCGCTTTCAGCCGGAAGCTTCCGCCTGCAGGACAGTATGAATCCGACAACGGCCATTTTCCACACGTGCCACGTGTGACAAAGTTGGACAAGTCCTAGTCCTAGCCATTCGTAGCCCTTTGACAAGCCACAGACATGTAGAGGTCAAATTTGTCAACTTTCCTGAAACGCCCCACTGGAATTTTGATTGGCGTTGCATAGAATTTATTATTAATCATTAGAGAATTGACGTCGTGACCCCGAGTTCTATTCGCATTTGAAAAATGCATTGCAAATGTAAGCATTTCTATTTATTTGTCAAAGACTCAGTCCCAGGTGTCACAACCCACCCACATAAGTCATGAAGTCCCACCTGGAGCGGTTCGCGTCTGTGGAAGTAGACAGGACAGGGTCACACACTATTGAAGGTAGAATGTTATGATTCTCCTAAGAAAGATACAGACTCTCGTGGTACGCAGAGAACCCGGAGGGAGAAGACGCCATATCCTACGTGTCAGGCAACGTCAAGATTTGGCAAATATCGCCACCCTATACCCTAAGATCAAACATGTTATCAATGACGTCATTTTACCCTCATCGCCGTTCCGAGGCTCGAAGATGCTTTAGAGAAAGTCTGGGTTATCTTCTCCTTGTAAAAGGCGAGACACACTCGCTGTTCTTAAAATGACAGCTTCCCTTCACCTCCCTTTCAGAAAGACTTAATTTGTTTTATATACTGAACAAGTCCTGTAATAAAACTTGTCCTATTATTAATTAAAAAGAACGCATGCTGGATCCTGAGGGAAATCAATGATGGAGAAGAGCATTCAGTGACATTTTGAATAAGAACATCTTTTCGGTGATTTATTTCATTTCCTTCATTGTTAAAAACAGGAGCGGAACTGGGTGCTCGGCGGCCCTGCCGTGCTGGCGAGTGGGAGCTGCCTGCTCTTATAACCAGTGATTTCAGCCACCCAGTAAGGAATGGCATTTGGAATTAGCAGGACGGAGGAAAGCATGTGGATCTGGGGTCAGAAAGACCCAGTGTGGAGTCCTTGCTTCGGGACCCCGAAACTGAGTGGACCCCAGGCTGGACGCTTTAAGGTTCATTTTCTTCATCTGAAAAATGGGAGTAACGTTTCTTGCACATCAGCACGGTGGTGAGAATGAATAGTAATTCTGTGTATTGCAGCGGACCCGGCTGTCAGCAGGTATGACTTCTACCTTCCTCTGGAATTGTTTGGCGTGCTCCTGTAGAGAAATGGTTCCTCGGATGATGCTCCAGGAAGAAAATCGAGGGGAGAAGGGATCAGAGCGAGGCCCGTCTCCTCCACCACGGAGAAGCCGCTTCTCTGCTTTCGTTCTTCTCGACATATTGTCTGAATGGGGGAACAGGTGGCCGCAGCCAGACCTGGAGATCGTCAGCTTGCTTCATGTATACCAGGCGGCAGGCAAGACATTCTGGAATACTTACAGACACTCTTTGAGGTCCTTTGAGGAAGCACTAAAAAAAAAACGGGAGTCATTAATTAATTGTTGAGAGTCAGCAGCTGCACACTTAGGGGTCTAGTTTGATAGGAAGGAAAACAAGTTTAGTGCATTTAAATTGTCTGGCATGTATGACAGCATATTAAAGCGATGAGGGTAATTCATCTTGCCAGCTTGGAGTTGTCAAGCTTCGATCTCTCTCTCTCTCTCTCTCACCCCCTCCCGTTTCCTCTCTCTCTCTCTCTCTCTCTCTCTCTCTCTCTCTCTCTCTCTCTCTCCTTCTCTCTTCCTCTCCGCCTCTCTCCCTGTCTCACCACCTAGTTTATATTCCTGTGGTTTATAGATTCCAAAAAAGATACAACAACAACAACAGACAAAACAAAACTTCAGGGAGTACCATAACCAGATACTTGTGCTACTCTTGGGATTTCTTAAGATACCCCCAAACAAGTTTCCTGTTATAGAGAATGTTTGTTTTTTCCCAAGTCAAGGTCAAACAGAGAACAGACCTGCTTCCTGTGTGGTTTGAATTCTCTCCAGGACCTGTTGGTAGCATTGTGTGACATTCTTCAATTTTATACTTTGGATTTATCTCACCTGAATGAACAAAAATAATGCTTTTGCAGACACAGGGGAAATAATGGCTGCTGGATTTTGAGGAAAGGTGACTTGTACAGTTCCTGGTTCTGCGTTCTTACCCTAGGACGACTGGGAGTGAACTTGATTTTGGTTTAGTAAAATCTTTACAAGCAGACTTACGTTTTTCGTTCACAGTTGCTTTGCTTCAAAATTATGTGGCACATAGTTTCATGGATGGTTCAACACTGAAATCAATAAATGTGTTACGCCACGTTAATAGAATGAAACATAAAAATCATATGATCATCTCCATAGATGCAGAAAAAGCATTTGACAAAATACATCATCCTTTTACGATGAAAGTGCTCAACAAATTGGGTACAGAAGGAACGTACCTGAACATAATAAAGGCCACGTGACAAACCCACGACCACCATCATACTCTATGGTGAAAGGCTGAAAGCTTTTTGTCTAAGATCAGGAACAAGACAAGGGTGCCCTGGTCAGCCTTGTACTGGATGCCCTAGCCGGAGCAATCGGGCAAGGAAAAAAGCATCCAAGTAGGAAAGGAAGAAGTAAAATCGTCTTTGTTTGCACATGATGTGAGCTTATATATAGGAAATCCTACAGACTTCACCAAAAATCTGCTAGAACTAACCAACAGATTCAGTAAAATTACAAGATGCAAAGTCAACATATAGAAATCCATTGTGTTTCTATACACCAACAACAAATCGTCTGAACAAGAACGAAAGAAAACGGTCCCATTCATGACAATAAAATACTTAGGAATTGATTTAACCAAGCAGTGGAAGATCCATACATGTGTACACTGAAAACTATGAGACTTTAGCGAAAGAAATTGAAGGAGACAGAAGCACGTGGAGAGATAACCCCGCATTCACGGCTCGGAAGAATCGATGTCGTCAGATGTCCATACTGCCTAAAGCCACCTGCAGATTCAGCGAGACACGGCGGAAAACGTTTTCCCGTGCACGTGGTTAAGGAGCCCACCGAGGGTCGTCTGCCTCACGTCCTCTCCGGTTTCAGCTTCCACGACTCATCTTTCTGACCCTGTTCCAGGTGGTTCGGCTTCTTCGCCATTGCGCCGATATGCCAGGCTCATTCACACCCCGGGGCCTTTGCACGGGCTGTCCCTTCTGCCTGGGACCCCCTTCCCCCGGATAATCGCACTGCTTCCTCTCACTTCCTTGAAGTCTCTGCTAAAACGTCACCTTTTCAGTGCACCAGTATAATCTGGCCCACCCTGGCCGATTTATTTCTTTTTCGAGCGTTTATCATCATCTGACATGCAATGTATCTTCCTCTCCCCCAGCCCAGGATGTCGGGATGTGAAGACGGGAACTTTTTTATGGCTGTAGATTGACTAGATATTCTTGGAATGATATGTCAGTTTATGGCTCAAGACGTGTTTAACAGAGCCGTTGTGTCAAACTTCTGCCTGCTCCAAACCTGAGACCTCGGCCGGTGGCTGTCCTAGGGATTCAGGCATTTCTAAGCGGATGAAAAAAAATCAGACTTTTTAAATGCGTGACTCACAGATACACATATCATACCTAAAGAATTTCATGAGGGGTGATTTGGGAAAAAAAAATGTCTAAAAGAGTTTTTTAGGGGGACGAGAATGGGAAAAAAAAGATTGAGACACTTTTTTAGGCAGAGTAGATCAGTGAGGGGCCAGAATGCCGCCGTATCCCCGTGAATTTGCTAATCGTGGGTTCATCTTCCTGGAGTTATACCCAGTGTTTGATGGTCAGACACTGACCAGTATACGCTTATGTTGAAATAATTCTCATCTATTCTGTGATTGTTGTAAGTCTCAGGGGGAAAAAAAAAAACACTTTTTTTTTTTTTTTTCTGGAAATGGCACGTGTTTTTGTAATATTATGCCAACCAGTCATGGTTAGGCTGGTGCTGCTTTGCGGCGTTCCGTGACTAACTCGTCGATCCTCAGGCATTTATGCCAAAATCAAGTGTCTTTTTCATGCAGAGATACAGTTTTATCTGCCACCTCATTCTCATCCGGAGCCTTCATGCATCTCCTTAATTAATTGAATAGAATGCGAAACCTAACATTCGATGCGCTTTTGATACACCCATTGCTATTGTCCAAAAGCGGCTTCATTTCGCCGAGGAGCCTGACCTTCGACGTTCTCCTCTGCTGACAATGTCGGCTTGGCCACTAACTCAGGGTATCGTTTCATTTTGTTCTCACGACTGTACCCGCTCACTCCCGTGTGCTTAAGCTCCCCGCTAGCGTGCTGTGCTGGCAGCCTTGCTCCGAGGCCGCCGGCTCCGTCGGCCAGAGGCCGGCCCCGTCACGGCCTGGGTGGGCGGTGGCGTTTCTTGTGTTTACAGAGCTTTGGCTCGTCAATGCCGCGCGTTCTGTGTTTTCCAAGTGCGAGGCTGCTTTTTGGGGACAAAACGTCCAGTAACTGCCGATCCTTCGCGTCAATGTCTCGCCCCGTTCGATCCTGAAATGGTTAACTTTTTTTTTGGGGGGGGGGAGCCACGTATGTATTCCTAGCAGTACTCTGCTTAATAGCTATATCTTAGGATAAAGACTTAAAAATTGTACATTCTTAGCGATAGGAGCGATAGCTTCTAGAGCTGTCGTTTTCAAGGCAGGGGTCGGGTACCCGAAACAACAAAGACCCCTCCGATACGTATAACCAGGTCATAAGCATTAAAATATGGATCTTTAATACCGTGAGAATGGAAAGAGAACGGGAGAGCATACAAGCTGCCTTTCTTCCCCGAAGGAAAGTTTCGTTTGACCTTGACAGCTAGAATCTGAGGGCCTTATAAGGGAGAACTTTCGAGCGGTTAAGAGGAAGAAAAGGGATAAATTTCCAGTGACCCTGACTGTCAAAGTAGAGGTCGGATTATCAGATGCTGACATCAGACTGACTGACATCCATCTAGCAGATGAGCGACTTTGGGACGTTCCTGACTGTGACTCAGCACACGCGTACACGCACGCGGCCACGCACACACACACACACACGACACACACATTTCACAACACAGTGCCTACCCTTAGAAGCATCCTCGTGTTTTGTGAGCCGATTTGCGTCCCCCCAAAATTCCTGTGTCGAAATCCAGAACTTTGCACTGACATACCCAGAAAAAGGTTTTTGGACCCAATGTCTGCACGCCCGGGGTCCCAGTCAAGGTGCCACGTGAAACGCACCGTCCCAGTGCATCATGGCTTTTTACTTCGCTGGACCGGCAGGTTGGGTCCAGCTCTTTGGCATCGTTGAGGACACAGCCCCTCGCTTTTCAAAGAGCGGCTGGGATGATAAAGTCACGTCTTAATACCAAGAGAGCTTGAGGTGTAAATCCCGAAGGTGACACAGCCTTGGGGCAGTGCTTGTTCATTCTTTGGAAGGCTCCCTTCCGTGCCTGGCGTGGGTGCCTAGGGGCTCGGCATCACGGGTGTGCCAAGCAGTGAGGCAGCTGGAGGCTTGTCGCTGTTTATGGTTTGTGGATTTTTCCTTCACCGCGAAGAGGCTAGCGGGTGAAGCTTTTGCAACCGAGCCAATGGCACTGCTACCGCTGCTCATGTCGTTCTATTTGCATCAGCCCTGTGTGATCTGCCTCTCGTTTTGAGAACTTGTCCTTATTTTTTAATATCGAAGCTAAATATTAGTTTTGGAATTAAGGATAAAACCTAACGGACAGACAGTGAGTGAGTCCACATGAGGCTTTTACTAGATGTCCTGACACGTGTCTGTAGGAATCTGTGTAATAATTTCAGGGGGGGCACAACTGAACTTTACATGACTTTTAAAAAATGACCCAAGTCATAAGAATGAGAACAGTGGGCAGGTATAGAACGTAAAAAGCAGAAGTCAGTCTTCGGCTTCAAACGTCCTCCTCGGAATGAGCTGTAGAAAGAGGTGCATTTTTCTAGGGATTAGTCTGTTTCCAGAAGGATGTTTCTCGTGGCGATGTTTTAAATTACTGCGTAAGCGAGGAAGCCGAGGCCTTACCTGCCGTACGCACTATCCTGAGACCTCGGCCACCTCTTCTCCATCGCTCTGGGCAGGAGGCGGGGTCCCCGCACGGATGCAGTCAGCGTCCAGCATCTGCCCTCCGCTTGGATCATCCACGGGGCTGCGGTGAGAACGGCTGTCTCGCACTCGCTGCATTTCGAATTCATTTCTTAACGACTCTACGCTGTGCGGTTCTGCCCCGTGCGGGTAGAAGGCGTGAACGGTTGCTCCTTATCTGGGAACGGAATTCAGCAGTTTTCGTTTCTTTCGTGGAGTGTCCCGAAGCGGGGCGGGGCACTCTGCGTCCTCCAACCTCAGCCATTTGACACGGCCAAACTTGGGAGCGTCCCCCAAATTTCCCTAAGTCTGTGACATTTCCCGCCTTGTCACGTGGAGGCTGCCTGTCTTCTTCTGAGCTTCGATTACATAACCCGTTTCCCCGGCAAGTCATTAAAATCCCCACGGCCAGAGCTTTGTAATTAACCACGGGGAAAAATAAGCCCAGCCTGACTTTCTCCTGTGTGAGGTGCAGTCAGTACCATCCTGCCAGGTTGACGGCCCCTCCTGGAGTCATCAGCCATGGGCTGTAAACTCAGCAGACCGTCGGGCTGAGGACAGGCGTGTGACAGCAGGTCCCCGTCTCCTCATTTGCTAATTACGGGTGGGTGTCTAGGTGTGTGTAGCCGAAGCCCCCCGAGTCTGTGAACCACGAGGCTCCTTTTGGCCCGCAGTCCAGGATGTAGGATCCAGGGCCCAAATTTCTGGGTTCGCACATTCTCTTTGCTCCATTTCATCTGTTTTACTTCCGGCCCCCACAGTTCCGTTCTCTCTGTTCAATCTTAGCTGCTCCGTTGTCCTCCAGGTCCCGTGAATGTGCAGATCGCGATGGTCTCCTGGCTTCCCCAAGTCCTGTACTGGTCTCTAGGAGGAGGTGGCTGCTTGGGACAGTGGCCGTGGCCTCTTGAGACCAGAGCAGACTTCTGTAGTTGATGTGCAGCGGCCGGAAAGAGACGATGCCGTTTGCTCGTGAGTCATGCCTTAAGGGTCATCATCCAGCTTCGATGAGCGGTTTTAATAAACAAACTCTGGGCTAGGAAAACGGAAAGGTTCGAGCTAACGGTTTCTATGGCGAAAAGAAGTTAATTCGCACCAGTTACAAACGAGCTTTTCAGAAGTCTCTGTACAGCCTTTCTTCAGCTGTCCGCTCGCTCTAGCAGCCACATAAATCCTTTTTAAGAGGCATTAAAAAGTGCAGTGACAAGTGTAGTTACCGCCGACAAATTTAGCTCATGTATTTTATCTACATAATCTGATTGTAATTTATATTTCTTCAGCCTAGAGAAAGCAAAGCCATTCCTTATGGCCAAATTTTTCTTGTCAACATGACGTGAGTAGGATATCGACTTTCAGTGAAGGGTGGTGATTAATCACGGGGCTTGTGGGGAGATGGTTTATCGCTCCGTGCAGCTGAGTGACGGCTGGTAGAGCTGCGAGTCAATCAAGACAAACCCAGGTGGGTTCGTCGCTCCTGCAGGACGTGATGGATTTATTAGCCAAATTCTCTTTTAGAAATCACTTCACATTCTTAGCAGGTGGATGTGCAAATAGAAAAATTACGAGTGGCCGTCAATGGGAGAATCTGTTAGGGGGCCAAGGAGAGTCCAGCCCCCTGAATGTCACAGTGAAAGATGAACTACCAAGAAAAAGCCACTGAAATGTTGAGCTCAACAGTCATCTCGTTAAGTGCAAAGAAGGCCATTATGTTCTTAGCGATTCAGGTGTCTGATGGTCTAGGAACACTTTCATCCTGTGTATAATTACCCAGATAGTGTCATGGGATTTAATTTTTTGAAATTAGAGTTAAATATATATATATAATTCCACCCCCCCCGCCTCCCCCAGGGAGAACTCTACCAGCCTCATAGGGATGTGCCAAGCAAGGTTCATTTATATCTTTTCATGTATTTACCACTTTATTTTCTTGTAATTCATTCTTACCTCTTAGATTTTTCCTTTGAGATCACTTTCCTTCCATACGAAATGCATCCTTCACGGTTTCCTGTCGTAGGGGCCCGTCGTAGAGAAACTCAGTTTTTCTTCTTGTCTCAAAAGGTCTCCATTTTTTTCCAGGCTATTGAAAACTATTTTGGCTGTGTCTGTGATGCCGGGTGGACAGGTGCTTTGTGGCAGCGCCCTGAAAATACCCGGCCAGTCACTCCTGACAATACCCGGCCAGTCTCTTTGGCTTTAACTGCTCAGAATTCACGTGTCCAACTAATTGTCATTCCTGTGAAAGAGAATCAGGCTTTTGCCCTCTGGTTCCTCGTAAGAGTCTCTTTGTTTTGGGTGTTCCACTATGTTTCTAAACACAGATTTCTTTGTATTTATTAGATTTTTTTAAACATTTATTTTGATTGAGTTCTGCTGGGCTTCTGGAGGTTGTGGGTTATCGTCTGCTAGCGATTCTGAATATTTTTGTCGTGTTACCCTCCGATGTCCACCTTCTTCGTTCTCTCCTTCATCTTTTTTGCACTCCAGACAGACTCGTCGTAGGCCTAGTCCTCCACGTGTCTGAATTTTTCTTTCGGATTTCCATCTTTTCGTCCACGTTGCTTTCTGTTTCATTTCTTTGGACCCGTCTTCTACTGCATGTTTTGTCTTCAGCTCGCTAATCTGCTGCTAACCTGGCTCTGGATTTTTTTAAAAAAAATCATTGTCTCTTTAATTTATAAACTTTCTATTTTTTCCTGATTGTCTTGATCGTTTTTATGGAGGTTTTGTTGTTGTTGCTACTGTGTCTTGTACAATCTGAATTTCTTCTTCTAGTTCCTTAAACATATTAAGTATACTTAACGCCAGGAATATCTGAAATCTTTAAGGTCTGATTTTTTTTTTTTCCCCGTCTAATGGATTTTGCCGATGGCCCTTGTATATCTTGTGTATTTCTTGTCTCTTTCCTGACTGGTCAGTAGAAGCGGTACGGGTGCTGCCTTTGTGACTTTACTGAGGACTAACCAGGCGAATGAACACCTGGCATCACTGAATGGTGACCGGTTCTTGTAAGCTCTTAACCAGTATTTCCTGTTGTGAGACTAGTAAAAATAATAACGATGATCACTATTGTTTAGTAGTGATTATTGATAGTAAGTTTGTTTGTCTTTTTAAAAAATTTTCCTGAGAACTTTATCTATGAGATTTCTTTAAATGCTGGCTTGAAGATGGAGTCTTCCAGTAAAGGTTTGTGTTGGCTTCCGTCGGGCACCCGTGAGCAGATAACCCGCTTCGATTAATTTTCAGCTTGAGGGGGTTTGTGCCACTGGGCCGTTGGGATGGGCTGGCTTGTGGTCGAGACCGCGTGTGGGTGTTTCCTCGCCCATGCACTCACCGGATCCTGACACTCAGGGCCGAGGCTCTGCTGAAGGCGGCTCTCTTGCAGGCCCTGGGCAAGCTGGGTGTTTCCAGTTCACCCCTCCACTTCGGGTGTCGCCTCGGACGTGTGTGACTTGGGTCTCAGCTGCACAGGGAGAGACTCGCTAGAGTCTGCCCTGGGCGTGGTCCTGTCCCCATGGGCTGGACCACAGTCCCCAGAGGAAACGGTGGCTTCCCGCTCAGCTTCGCCCCGCTGGGTTCTTGCTTTCAGTTAATTTTTGAGTTCTGAATATTCTTTTACTTTTCGCCGGTTCATCAGTACATTTAACTCTTGCTTTTAAAAGAAAGCATTTTCAGTCGTCTGCAATGCAACCGTCTGGTTATCTTTTCCAAACTTTTGCGAATAGTTATTTGTAATTATTTTTTGAGTGTGTAAGTCGGTTTTTAAAGGGAAGCAGACGGCTCTTCTTAAGCTGCTGGATTTCGCCAGCAGGACAAAACCGGGTGACAGTCGTGTTCAAAGGTATAATACAGTCATCACCCATCTTCCTGAGCTTCAGCTTCGGAAGATAATAAATAATTTAAAGCACTATTTTTAAGTTACATGAAACCTCATATAGATTTGTAATGAAGTAGAAAGTGAGATTTTCAAGCATATTTTTAATATAAATCATGACACCTCGAGGAACTTTTGCCCTAGGGTATGCTGTATCCCCTACTCATAATTATTAGAGGTGCTTTAGGATGAGGAGGTGGGGCCGGTACTTTTAGTTATTGCCCCCAGCTTCCTCCCCCCTCCCCCTGATACCTAATAAAAATGACACATGGCCTTTTAACTTTAATCAATGTGACAACGCTCTTGATGACAGTCTAGCAGCTGAGAAGTTGCAGGATGAGAGAGGCCTGGAGCGGTCACATTGCTTTCTCTTTTCCTTAGTTGTCATTTGTCAGTATTAGTAGACGGTTGTTATCAGTTCTAATAATACTGTTCTTTAATTGGAACGAGTCATAAGGTTTTTCTGACCCTCCCTTTCCCAGCCCCGTAATACCTGCTTCCCCTGGGGTTCTCACAGCGGGAGTCAGCGTGTGTTCTGCCCCAGGCCGGCAGTCATCAGTGTAGACATGGAGCAACTTAGGTCATTGTCATACCCAAGAGCAGCCACAGGTGACCCCTAAATGAATGAGCTTGGCTGTGTTCCAGTAAAACTTATTGATGATCCCTAAAATTGGAATTTCTTGTAATTTTCATATGTCATGAACTATTGATTTTTTTTTTTTTCAACCATTTACACATGTAAAAAGCATTCTTGGTTGGTGGGCGGTGGGAAGGGTTTGGCCCATGAACCCCAGTTCACCCACCTCGTTACACAGCATCCTGTGTATCCCTCTAACCTTGGAGTCAGTCCACGAAATTGTCATCGACTCAGGTTTTTCAGTGGCTTCTCGTTGACCCCTCATTGGTCGTAATTTGCATCTTCATCACGTGAAGACATAGTTATATTTCGATAAAAATTTCAGCGACCTTCATGAAAATATCAATTTTTTAATCAACTCACATAGGCTTCGTAAGTCAGTTGGGAAACGAATCAATTTTAAGTTGATCTGCAGTACTTACAGTTTAGTAAATAAACGAAATATATCAAATGTCGATAGCACTGCAGGCTAATTTCTTTCCAACTCTCCTTAGAATCGTGTGTTTTAATAATTGGGCAGCCCTTAGCGATTGTTTTTGCTAGCTCCTCCACCCCGTCTCCTCCCCTGAATTTATTTTCGACACAAATATATGGACATAAAATATTTTTAATGATGGATGGTGCTTGGTTGGTACTTAGGCACCGTTCAGATACTCTTCAGTACGTACTGGACATGTAGCCTCTCCCGGGCTGGCCTGGTTGCATGGCTATTGCTCAGGATGCGTTAGGCAGTTCTGAAATGGGTTTATTATGGGACCGTTGGGACAAAACTGGTTTGTGAGTGGGGTGTTCACTGTGAGTGTCCTCAGAACATCCAGTCTGGGCATGCGTGCTTTGTCCTGGCTCTTCTGGCTCGTGGGCCCCCCAGCAAAGGGGCCATGTCTGTGGCCCTCTGTCTCTCAACGGGAGGAAGATGTCATGGAACAGGATCTCGCGATGACTCCCCAGGGCCCCTGGACCCTCAGAGATGTGCAGACGGGAGGGCCGAGGATGAGAGGAGGATGTAGTCATCTTGATTCTCGCTGTTCTCGTGGAATCTTGCTATTCCTTCCACTGCGGTTAGACGAGACAGGTTCCTGGCCAGCTTTTTCTGGGACTACGTTTATTTAAAAGCTCATAAGGTCACCCTGAGATGATGGCACTGAAGATAACTTTTCTTCCTTTTTTTTAATTCATGTAGAAATATTCTAAAAATAGCAAGACTTGTAACTCGAGATGGTTACTGAAAGAGATGTTTCTAGGTTAATGCCACTTGGGGCTGGTTTTAAATCTCAGCAGTTAATTGTGTTGGGGTTGTTGAGATACGAGGTGATGTGACAAAAATCGCCGAGAGCTTGTGATTTTTTTGACAAGCCAGTTCAAGGTGGAGGTGAGGGCTAATGTCTAAATAAGGGCCTGTTACATTATACACTCCTTTCTTTTAAAAATCTCGGTTTGCCTCATCTTCTCCTGTTGGAACGAATAATGATTGCAAAATGAGCGGGAAATTTATTTCTTTCCAGTTATCTGGCATGAATTGTTTGTTCGCCCCACAGAAGTTGATGGATTAATTGCTGCTTCCGAGGCTGACATAACTTTTCTTTTATTAAACAACAATAAATCTCACCTAATATGGTCTTAGTGATAATAGAAAGAAAACTATAAGTTACTATCTGTTACATTTCATTGCTTAAAAATAATGATTACTTGTAAAGTTTCATTTATACAGACATAATTGGATCTCATGTAATCGACAGTAGAAAAATTCAGGAAATTTGTTCGGGCTCTGTTTACGGCTGAATCTTGAAAATGAACTGCCACGTGCAATAGTCCAAATGAGTTCTGTTTATGTAATAAAGCAGGCAGAGTTTCTAGTAAGCACTCAGAACGAATTTTCAGCAGCTATAGGAGCAGCGTATCTTAAATACAATTTGTTTTGAAATGTTTTGTGATATACTATCATAGCGTTTTTGGTTGGTTGGTTGGTCGGTTGGTTGGTTTTAAGCATCAGAGACCAAAACCTTAGGGACTTTCCTGTTTGAAATTTCCTGTTCAGTTACTAAAGATCTTAAGACAGAGAGGGAGGGAGGGAGGGAGAGAGGGAGGGGAGAAGGGAGGGGTGGAGGGAGGGAGGGAGGGACACCCACTGAGACACGCCTCTCTCTGTCACTGCTGCTATTTGCAAACCAAAGGCAGCTATTGTTCTAGGTACTGTGACAGCTCAGCTTTCCTTCTCTGGGGAGGGAAAGGCATGCCTAATTTTTATTCTTTCTGAGAAGTTTTTCTGTCATAACCCACTGACTTACGGTTTCGAATCACGCTTCCAGCACTGTAGAATGCTCCATGTAATGAATTGCTTTTCTTAGACCTTCTCGTAACAACAAAGATCAAGCCCGCCAATTGCCTAGGTATCTCCGAGTTTGGAATAGTCATTAAAACTCCTGTTCGTCGTGTTCAGGAACTTCACCTGGGCTAGCCCAAGGGTCAAGGTTCAAAGTCACGGCCAGCTGCAGAGCCATGAGCTCCCACTCAGCTACATAGCCTATGGAGTAACAGTCTTTAAACTCTGTGTGGTTGAGTAATGAGTGGTAATTAATTCTCACAGCATTCCTCTGGAAGGACCCGTGACTTGGGGTCCTATTAAAAAGACGGATTTTTTTATTATTTGAAGACGGATTCAAACCGTAAGAACTGAGTTTATTACTGAAATCTTTTAACCGCATGAGGAGACGAGGGAGGGCGTGTGGAATCATTAGTGGACGATGAACTACCCGGACGGAGATTTTATGGGACCTTTCAAAAGGGAGGAGACAGAAGGAGGCAGGCAGATGCCGTAGTCAAGAAGACTTAGGCTGGAAATATGGAGGTGCCTCCTGACAGGGGAGTAACGAGGCAAAGGTAAGCGTGAGATTAGCTTGCCAGAGGTCTTGTTCTGTTTTTGAGCGGGATGTATGTTCCCCGACTTGGCGCTCTCTCCCTGGGCCCATACTGAGGCCTTTGAAAATGTCTCATGGTCCCTACGCCCTCTCTCCCTGTCCTTGCGGTCAGGATGGGTTCTAGTCCTCACGCCTATACTGGGGTGACTCTCGAAGTTCCCCACTCTTAGCCCGATTGTTAAAACAACTCTAAACCGGTAAGTTTTTGCCCTTTGATGCTGTAGGGCCATTTAGTTATTCTCTCCTGTCATCAAGTAGCCTAGGAAGGAAGCAGGGTGAGCACTCTTATGGGACAGAGGAGGCATGGCTGGGGTGCCAGCTCACTTTCGGGGAGCCTGGTTCAGGACATGCCATATGGCGGTGCCAGGAGCTTGAGATACAGCAGTGGGGAGACAGAGTCCAGCTCTCGGGGACCTGACACTCTGTTATAGACAACAGAGTATCGGTCATGGGAACACGGGCTCCGGAGAAGGAGACGGCGAGGTGAATGGGACAGGGAGTGATGGCGGCCGGTGGCCCACGAGGTGTCGTTTTCTATGGTGTGCGTGTGGGGCAAGAAGTCCTCCTGACTGAGTGGAGGACGGGGCCAAGCCCCAGGTGTGATGGCGGGAGACCGTCCTGGCAGAGGAAATGCCCTGGGCAGGTGTGCTTGCTGTAATAGAGGGGCGACGCGGGGGCCAGCAGAGTGGGGGCCAGCAGGCGAGGCCAGAGCTGTGGCTTGCAGGGCCCTGTCGGCCATGGTGGAGACTTCGGCTTTGTCTTCATCAGAGGGTCCTGAGCAGCAGACTCGGTCATGACCTGCGCTCTACATTCTGGCCCCGCCGTTGGGCGGACAAAGTCTGAGAAGACTAGCGACGATCAAGGGGAGACATGGCGTCAAGGTGAGACATGGCAACAGTGGCATGGGTCTGGGTGGAGGCTGCGGATTTGGCAAGAAGAGAGAAGATCGGGTTTGGACGTGTTTGAAGGCAGAGTGGACAGGGTCGGTGCTGGACGCGAAGTGCGTTGGGGGCGGGGCAGGGGAGGAGGCAGCAAGTCAGAGCCGGGTCGACTCCAAAGCTTTTGTCCCTAGAGGCACCCTCCTTGCAGGGTTGGGGAGGCCTGTGGCAGGCGCGAGGGGGCGTGAAGCGTTCCCACGTGCATGTTGCGACGTTGGCGGGAGTTTCAAGGTGAAAGTCGAGGGTATGAGTCTGGAGTTCAGGGGGGCCCGCCTGGCTGGAGACGTCGGATGCGTCAGCATAGTGCTGCCATTCGAAGCCGTGAGACTGGACGGAATCAGTCAGGGGTCGAGCGTAGTAGGCAGGGAGGGTGTCCTAGGACCGTGCGCGGTGACACCCCATGCTTACGGTTCGAAGGGCTGAGAAAGAACAGCAAAGGACACTTAAATGACACACGGTGAGGTGGGTGATGCCCAGCGGGGTCGGCTAAGAGGCTTGACGGCCCAGCAGCTGAGTGTCCCAGTCAGCTTGGGCTGCTAGAACGGAATACCGTAGCCTGGTGGCTCATGGACAGAGACTAGGCATCCGAGATCGGGGTGCCAGCGTGTCTGTATTCCGGTGAGGCCCCCCTTCCTGTTGCCGGCGGCAAACTTCCTGTCGTGTCTTCACCTGGCAGAAAAACTGAGAGAGCTCTCTGGGGTCCCGCTGGAGAGGGCCCTGGGCACGTCACGGGGGGTCCGACGCCATGGCCTCACCGCCTCCCAGAGCACCCCCCACCCACCGTGTACCGTCGCATCGCTGACAACACGAGAACTTGGGGGAGACACACGCGTTCAGTCCCCACGCTGAGTGAAGAATGCTTGAGGAGAGAGGGACCTGGCATATCAAGGGCTCTTCCTCGTGCCAGATCGGTCTATGTTTGCGGACTGACTGTTGGATGAGTCAATATGGAAGTCGGTGGCGGCCTTATCCTGCTACCTACGAAATCTTTTCCACAGTGCCTTGTAGTCTGCAAATCTGTTCCCACCTGGTTCATGGTCCTGGCCCTGCCTGCTTTCAAATAGCTGTCCCATGGCACCTGTTGTGGCCTTGGCCCTTGCATGTGACAGATGAGAACTCGATCTGTGAATTTTGCCATGGAGAGTTCTCAGAGCCGGACGTTGCTGAGGGGTGAGGTTGCAGGTTCGGCTTATCCTCTAGTCTGCAGACCTGTAATTTACATATCACCCCACTTATGTAATTTTGAGTTGCTAGTGACTGTTGTAATTTAGACATGCAAAATGTGTTTTGATTAAAAAAAATACATTGCAAGTCATTAATAGTTTTTCGCTAGTATGTTTAAAAAAATGTACGGGTCAACAAAAATATCCTGGTGGAATGTGGCGATGGATAGGGTTGAAACCCCCAATAACTGGACAATAAATCCTATGCGCAAGAGAATATTTTCTGGCGTCATCGCTTTGCCCAGACGTTCTGCTTCTAAGTGTTTCAGAGACAGAATCTCAGTGTTTTCATAGGATTGATTGGTAGAAGAGAGTTAGTGCTTCCTTAGTATTCACAGATGTGGCAGGTTCAAAGCATTTAGCCACGTCTGGGGTTACGTGTCACGTGCAGGCACGACAAGGAGGTCGCTGAGTTTGTGCTTTGCCTCCAGAATGCCTGCAGGTTGCGATGCTCACAACCGGCCCAGACTGTGGATGAGTCGTGCCTCTGCCCTTGAAGAACGCGTTCTGAATTTTCTTGAGCTTCACTTTAATAAGAGGGATTTCACTGCATATCACAAAAATGTCAGATCCCAAGTTGGATGCCTACAGAGAATGATTCTGTTTCTTTCCTCGTTCATATTTGGTGTGAATCCACTTTCCGTGTGGCATATTTAAAGGTACCTTTAATTAGCGTAATTAGCATGTTAATCAGCCGTGTCACTGTTAAAAAAGTCATCTTCAGTTACGTATGTTCTCGAGGCATTACTCTTAAAATTTCCCCCTAAGGGAAATAACATTTCATGAAGTGTAGCGATTGGGAGTTTTTATTTTAAGTTATTTATTCAAAGTGTGCTGCTCACTTAGTGATATAAATCTTTTAAAGACAACAAGAGGTAGATTTGAGAATCTGACTTAGAGTCTCAGGTTTTCTTGAGTAATTGTGTTTATGTCCTGGTTTCTGAAATAATTTGTTTTGTGTCTATTTTGTTCTCTTGATTATACATACATATGTTTGCAAATACACTCTTAGCATATCTGTTACCAACTGATTATATGTTGGCCTAAACCTCTTTTGAGTCTTATTTGTTGATTGTGGATACAAATAATGAGTCGATTGGGGTGTTTTGGGGGAAGCACTAACTGAGTTGTCAGTGTTTGGTGCGTCACGAACACCAAATAGATGTTTTTTCTAATCAGAACTGTAGTGTGTAATATCTGTTAGGTTAGGGGAGGCCAAATTGCTTCCCTTTTGAAAGCTGTGTGGGAACATCCATCGGGTCTTGTGTGCTAGGCATGAGGATAAACAGTAGCAATCAGATAGAGCATGTCGTCCTTCTGGAATCTGCAGTCTTGGAGTTAGCTTCATGGAAAGATTAAGAGGAAGGCATAGCGATTTCCCCAGACCCCCGCCCCGATGCACGCATGGCCTCCCCCAGCAACCCCCACCAGAGTGGTACGTTTGTGACTCTCCGTGAACCTGCGGTGACACGTCGTCATCACCCAAGTCCACAGTTGACATCAAGGTCGCTTTTGGTGCCGAGCATTCTGTGTGTTTGGACAAACGCACGATGACTTGTATCCGCTGTTATAGTATCAGCCAGAGTAGTTTCACGGCCCTAACCATCCTGTGCTCTCTGCCTGTGTATCCCTTTTCCCCACTGAGCCCAGCGACCACTGATCGTTTTACTGGGCCATCATTTTGCCTTTTCTAGAATGTCATATAGTTGGAATCACACAGGAAGTAGCCTTTGCAGATTGACTTCTTCGACTTGTAACATGCATTTAATGTTCTCTTCTGTCTTTCTGTGCCCTGATAGCTCATTTCTTTTTAGTGCTGAATAATATTTCGTTGTCTGGATATAGCACAGTTTATTTATCCGTCACCTACCAGAGGACATCTTGGTTGCTTCCGAGTTTTGGCAGTTAGGAGTCACGTCGTGCTGTAAATAAATATCTATGTGCAGAATTTTGTGTGTGTGTGTGTGTGGAGATAAGTTTTCAATGCCTTTGAGTAAATACCAAGGAGTGTAGTTGCTGGAGTGTATGGAAAGAATAAGTTTAGTTTCATAAGAAGCCACCCGACTGCCTTCCTAAGTGGCTGTACCATCCGCATCCCCACCAGCAGCGAGTGAGCGTTCCCGTGGCTCCACATCCTCGCCAGCATTTGGTGTTGACCGCGTTCTGGATTTTGCCCACTCTGCTAGTGGAAGCTGGTATCTCAGCGTCGTTTTAATTTGCATTTCCCTGATGACATAGGATACGGAGCATTTTGTCATTTGCTCTTTGCCACCTGTATGTCTTTTTTTGGTGAGGAGTCTGTTAAGGTCTTTAGCCTTCTTAAAAAATCAGGGGGTGGTTTTCTTTTTCTTTTTTTTTTTTTATTTTCTTGATTTTTAAGATTTCTTTGTATATTCTGGATAACAGTCCTTTATCAGATGTGTCTTTCGCAAATATTTTCTCCCGTGGCTTGTCTTTTTAATTTCAATGACGTCCAGCTTATCAATTATTTCTTTCATAGGTCATGCCTTGGCATTGTACCTAAAAAGGCATCACCATACGCGAAAGTCACCTAGTGTTATCTTCTAGGAGTTTTATAGTTTTGTGTTTTACGTTTAGCTCTGTGATACATTTTGAGTCATTTTTTTTCCAGAAGGGTAATTTTTGCGTAAAATCTGTGTGTGGGTTCATTTTTTACATGTCAGGGTCCAGGTTCCAGCACCACTTGTTGAAAATATTTTTTGCTTCGTTGCATTGCTTTGCTCCTTTATCAAAGGTTAGTTGACAGCACCCACCTACGTCTACCTCCGGGCTCTTTGCTCTGTTCTACTGACCTATTCGAGCGTCAGCCCCCCGACTTTGAACTTCCCCTTCAGGATCGTGCTGGCTATTCTGGATCTTTTGCTCCTCCATATGAACTTTAGAATCAGCTTGTCGCTATCCATAAAATAACTTGCTGGGATTTCGATTGGGTTTGCACCGAACTGATACATCGAGATCGGAAAAACGGACATCTCGGCGATATTGGATCTTTATCCATTAACATGGAATGTCTCTCCGCTTATTTAGCTCTTCTGTGATTTTGTCATAATTCTTTCTTGCTTTGGGAGGTCATTCTTTTGTTCCATTCAGGCCTTCAACTGATTGGACGAGGCCCACTCATATGAGGGTGAGCAATCTGCTTTACTCAAAGTCCACCAACGTATATGTGAATCACATTCAAACATATCTTTGCAGATACGTCCAGGGTACTATTTGACCAAATATCTGGGCACTGTGGCCCAGCCAAGGTGACACAGAAAGTAAACCATCACAGACAGTAATGTGAAAGCTGTTAAAAAATAAGCCGACTCACATAATTAGATATATACAAAGGGTGTGTTTATGTAAATCGTACGCAAAATGGTTTCTTTCTTTTAAAAACACACTCCTAGAGGGAACATTGGGAAGATTTGAATGGAAGCTAGTTTGCTGTAGCAACAAAAATAACTTTACGGGAAAAAAAAATAAGTATGTGTGAGGGAGAGAGATGCCTGTGAGAATAAAATCTTTAACAAGCAACTGTCTTATTCCATTGAACCTAGAGCCCTGGACCCTTGTGATATGTCAATTGAGTCTTGACAGTTTTGCTGCAGTGTGAGCTAATAAAAGACCTGTAGGAATTTTCCTAGTGGAGAGTAACAAGAGGCTGACTCTGTGGAAGGCTATTCTTTACAAGCGGGACCATGTTTTTAAAGCAAGAGCAGAAATGTCTATAAAGTGAGACATTAGCTAGACAAGAATTGGAGTAAATGTACAGGAACGAGAGAGATTCCATATTTTATCGGATAAAGATCTCTCGCCAGCGAACAATGATAAGGTTTTAAATTCCTTGTAATAGTTCTAGAGGCTGTTTATCTTCTTGGCTCTTAAAGATAGGATGCAGGGGCACGCGAGCTGTGCCTGGAGAATGCTGGAAAGAGTCGACATCCGCATGGCTTTGGTTTTGTGGGTCTCGAGTGTTCTGGAGCTGGGTACCTTTAGAGAAGGCGGTTGGTCTCTTGGGGATCAGGTGTGGATGAGTAGCTCCTTTGTATTTCTCTAACTTCTAGGTGATGCTTTCATCTCAAATGAGCAGTGTCTGTGGAGCCCAGTGGGCAGATACTGTGTGCTCGCTCAGATAGATGGAGGACTCTGGAGGCATATCCTGCCTCACGAGATGTTTAATGGCGACTCAATTAAATGAACGGTCTCTGGCTTTCTGGGTTATGTGCGCTGAGACTGAAATCTTCAGTGATAACGTACATCGTACAAATAAATAAGATAAGGCAAACAAAATAAAAAGATGGCAGTTTATTTGCGAATGGTCGTGGTGTGCTCTTGAGTTAAATCGAGTTTTATTGAAAGGGCCATGTACCAGTGAATTCAACAAGTTCCGTTTCAACCAAAGATCAGTGACACGGAAACAATTTATAAAAATATCTAACCTACCAGTCCTTCCTCCCTGTGCCAAAAATTTGTTGAACACCTACTGTGTGCAGTTGTTACAGGTATTGGACACACAGTAGTAACACAATGGACGTGGATGGTTCCTAGCCTCATAGTGTGGACAGTCAGGCAAGGACCGTCATTAGATAAATGAGTACAGACATGTAATTAAGTCTATGAAGGGAAAGAATTTGGGAGTCCAATAGAGAGAATAGGAAGTTAGGGGTGATCAGGGAGGAAGCGATGGGGGAGATGGGGAGCTGTTGTCTGGGGGAGGCGGGGGGAAGGTGTCTCTACATGGAAGGAAGAGGGTGTGGAGAGCCTGTAATGGGGCCCTTAAAAAGAGTTCACAGAAAGCCAAGGGAAGCGTAATGGGGAGAGGACCCAGTCACGCTCGACACTGGGCCAGGCTGAGGAGTTCGACACTCATTCCAGGATGCAGGGCTGAGTGACGCGAGCTTGCGTCTCCTCGTAAAAGGCTCATGGTTCTGCGTGCATCAGAAATATCGGTCTGTAGTTTCCTTTTTATGTTATCCTTACCAGATTTTGTTTTCAGGCTGATTGTAGCCTCGTAAGACGCGGGGTCTCGAGGTTATCACGCTGAGCGAAATGAACCAGACAGAAGACGTTGAGAACCATGTGGTGTCACTCACGTGGGATCTAAATCTAAAAGCAACGAACGAACAAAGCACACGAACAAAAACTCAGAGACACAGACGACAGCTTAGTGGTTACCAGTGGGGAAGCGGGGAGTGAGGGGAGGGAGGTAGGAAAGGGTAAAGGGGGTCAAATATATGGTGGCAGAAGAAGATTTGACTTTGAGTGGTGAACGTACAGTGCAGTATACACATGACGTATTATCGAATTGTACACTTGAAACGTACATGATTTTATTAGCCAATGTCACCTCGATAAATTTAACTAAAAATAAAATAAAAGGCTCATGCTGAATATCACATACGAAGAGCTTTGCTATAGCAAACAAAAAATATTTAACATATGTAAAGAGCTCCTACGAATCAATATATATATATGTATATATTTTTTTTTACAAAAAAGACATCTCTATAAAAAACAAACACGGATATGAACAGTTAAGTTTCCAGGAAAGAAATCTGAATTCCCATAATGTCATGATTCTAAACCTCACGGACAACCGGGCAGTGGACTCTGTGATTCTCAGCCTCGGAAAAGAGGTCCGGTTTGTGGAGAGGAGCTGGCAGTTGTTGGTATCATGGAATTATTGAAGTCATGTGAGTGGATGGAAAGACCACAGAGCGAGAAGACAGGAGCACGAGCCCTGGACCAGTTTCTAAGCCATCCCGAATCATCGGAAGTCGAGTAGACGAGGAAGTCAAGGGCACTGAGAGGGCGTGACTGAAGAAGGAAGAAAGAATGTCCATTTGCTGTCCAGGTGGCCCACAGAGGGGACACTGTGTAAGGGAGGAAGTGGTCAGTTGGGTCAAATAGCCAAGGACGTGGATATGGGCGGGTCTTTGATGACCAATGTGGTCCAGTGGCCTGGTGGATGTGGGGGAGGAAGCTGACTGGGTCGAATGGTGGGTGGGGAGTTAAGTCCCCTTTGCTTAAGTTTGGTTTTGGAGGAGAGCAAAGAAATAGGGTATTAACTTGTCAGAAAAGAGTGTTCAAGGGAGTGTTTCAAATTAAAGGAACAGGTGGTTCTAGAACCTGTAGGCTGATGCTTTGGCCCCAGGATTTTTTTTTTTATGCTGCAATTTTAAGTCGAGTTACTCGAGTGTTTGAGGGGCCGCAGGTGGGGAGGCAGAATGAGGCAGAAACGGGAGGGGGTGGCAGAGGGTGAGAAAGTCCCTGGACCCGGACATCGAGGTTGAGAGTGAGTGGTTTCTAAGGAAGGGGAGCAATCATGAGGTGCGGGTGGCACCTTCAGGCGAGTGTCACTTCATCTCTTGTGTGTCCCTGATGAGGACACTCCTTGCTGATACTCCTCTAGGTGGCACAGGATGCCATTCCGAGAAGCCGGCCAAAAAATATTTTGCAGTTGCCCCAAATCCTCTCAACAACACATTACAGCAAATAGATATGTAGCGAGGCACTTGCCTTATTTAAACAGGCGGAATAAGATACAGTAAGAGCTTATTAGAATACAATCATTAAGACACAACTCGCATGAATTCTAAGAGCAACTTAAGCCATGAAAAGTAAAGTTGCACAACGCTAAGCCAGATCGGTGTGACGAAATCTGGTTAGAATGCTGAGTTTTATGATTACCGTCTCAACTGTGCTGTTTTTCTGGTTTCTGCGTGCTTTCGTGCATAGCATCAAGAACAGAGTTGGCTTGGGATGTGGAGGAAACACAGGAACGACAGTGGTATCAGTTAGAAAACGAGCACAGACAGCCATGTGTGTAAACATGCATCCTGAGGTAAGCACTGCGAATCCTCTATTCGCTGTGGATCTGTGCTCATAAAAAACGTCGAGCGAACGTAGAATAATGATCCTTGCACACAGTGTATCCTGTTGTGTTCTATATCAGGAGATCGATTTTATAATCACGTGAGGAAACAGGAATAGAGGCCAAAAACGAATGCTTTATGTCAGGGATTATTTTCCGTAAGTCATTGAGGGGGGACCAGTTTGTCAGTGTTTCAAGATCCGATCGCGGTGGCCGAATCAGCATCAATATCCAAATTGGGAAAGGGGAACGAAGACATGACAAAAGCTAAAAACCGCCATCATATGCTGGAAGGAGTCTCTATTTCCATTGTGACTTTTTCAGTTAGTGAGAGAGTAACTGTATGATTTTATACCCATGGCTATCCCTCTGTACCCATGATCCGATTACAGGTTGATTCAAAGTTAAATTTGGATTGCAAAACATTGATCACCTACAATCAAAAGTTAGTTTGAGACATTTCACATATATTCTTCTGAAAGAAAACTGAACGTGTTATACAAATATCCGAACACATTAGAGAGGAAATGATCGATTGCGTTATCAAAGAACGCTTCACTTTTGCGAGCGTCGAGACCGTACCCCTCAGTGACAGGTGCTGGGGAGTTTATATTCTGTTTTCTCATTCAATCCTCACGCCCACCCGGTGCAGCCGTTGCCATTAAAAGTCACACGCGACCCCACAGTGAGCTGATTTCAGGCAAACGTCACTGTCCCGTTGTCATTTCCAACGCCGAGGAAAATTCTCAGTGACGTGTAGAGCGTTAAGGGGCAAAGGCCTTCGTGCATAAATACCGACCAAGGGGTTAATGAGTGTGGCATGAATATGAAATGTTTAATTATGTTTAATTAAGTGGGGTTCGTACCACTTATTTTTCCTGTTTTAACCTCATGTCTTCACTCTGAGAGGTCTCTGTCATTTGCTTCCAACTATTCTTAGATAGTGTCTTTGTTAAATCCTGTTCTTCAGGGGAAAATCGTGATACTGCTTTTTTAATCACGCAGGTACATTAATACCACTGCAAGAGCCTGGAAGGTTGAATTGAAAACTTCTTCTCTAATCTAGATATGACGAGGGCTAAGGCATGTGTGCATATGTATCTATTTTATCATTTTCTTCACCGTCTGCCTTTATCGGGTTGCATTTATTGTTAAGGACAGGAATACTTTTATCCATACGTTTGGACCGCGGTCCTGTGTCAAGTGGTCCATTGCACACAGTAGGAGCTTATCGATCCTGTTGAATCATTTTACGATCTCTCTTTCCATCTGTAGGAACAATTTAATTTGAACCCTTGATGAAAAATTAACGTAGATTCTCTCCTTTAAAAATCTCCAAGGGAAAGAACGCTATAGCCTTTTATTCTTAATAGCAAGTGTAAGTGTTTCCATTTATAATTTAAAATCCACTGAGCCTCTTCTTTTCTTTAGCAAAAGTCGGCGTTAAAAAACATTTTCCTGCTAAGTCACGGGCTGCTGCCGCCTCCCGTCTTGCTGCAAATTCCAGTCCTCTGTGAGCTAGGAGATTCTGTGGATCGAGCTCTCTTATCTCTCCATTATTCCTCCAGAGGCCCCACTGAGGCGATAGTAAAGGAATAAAAAATACAGAAACCAACAACAAGGAAGAATTGAAGAGGGACCAGCGCAGGAAGGAAATTGCAAAATGTGTCCGCTAGCCTGCCCGCCCAGCAAGGCTCGGACACTGCCCGAGCTCGTGGGGGCGGCGGGGGGCTGCGGCAGAGGGGGTCCCGCAGGCTTGGGATTTTGAGTGCCAGACGGGTGGGAGTCCCAGTCCCGTGTGGGGCTGAGCTGCTCAGGGTTTAACAAGATGCCTGTAATCAGAACGTTTCCCGGGCTGTGTCTCCCCCGCCCCGTGGTCCAGCCCCATGTTTATATATGGTTTATATATGGTTATATTTTATGGACATAGGTGTCTGTGGTCCTTATGGCATCTTATAAGCAAAATGTTGTTAGCACCATCATATTGATGAGGAAAGAGTAGGAGAGAAACCGAATAAATTACTCAGAGTCACAGAACCACTGGTGGCAGAACCCACCACGGAGCCAGAGCCACCCTGAGCCATGATGTCACTTACCCCACCCCACCCCACCCCACCCCACCCGACCGTTATGGCCTGCTGAGCTTTTGAAACTCTGGAACCGTTTGCATGCCACCTGAGACTTGAACCTTTCACAAAGGCTAAGTAAGCCCTGGGTGCAGCCAGGCAGTGCCCAGGCTCACTGGCTCGTCACGTGGCCTGAGGTCGGAGTCACGCGGCCTGAGGTCGGAGTCACTGTGTGGGCAGAGGGGCGTCTGGGACACCAGAGGCAGCTGCTCACTTCCTGCAGGTTTTATGAACCCTGTAGTGCCCTGGGAAAGCTCAAGGCCTTCCCGGATGTGGGGGTCCACAGTGGGGACGCACTCAGGTCTGGGGTTCTAAGCACTCGTATTCAGTTGTTGGCCCCCAGGTCTGATATTTCTTTTCTTTTTTTTTAATTAATTAATTTTTTTATGGTGACATTGGTTAATGAAATCCAATAAGTCTCAGCTGTACACTTGAGCAGTAAGGCATATATATATTTACACTGTGTGTTCACTTCCCATAGTTAGATTTCTTTTTGTCACCAAATATTTGACCTCCTTTACCCCGTCTACCTCCCCCCAACACTCCCCATCTCCTTCTTGACATTCTATCTGATTTGTTGCTTTTAGGTTTATATCCCACATATGAGATACCACGTGATTTCAACTTTTTCCGTCTGGGCTATTTCGCTTAGCATGATTATCTCGAGGTCCATCCATGTCGCAAATGGCAGCATTTCATCTCTTCTTGTGGCTGAGTCATAGTCCACTGTATATATGCACCACGGCTTCTTTATCCAGTCATCTGCCTTAGGACACTTGGGTCGCTTTCATGTCCTGGCCCCCGTGAATAATGCTGCCATGCACATTAGCGTGCACATATCTTTTCGGATATGGCTTTTCAAGTCTTTGGGGTAAATACCCAGTACCGATACTTCTTTTTCCAAAAGATGTCTTCGACGCATTCCTTCCTCATTCCCAGAGCTGTCACCACGGTTTCGGGCCCCGTCACTGTGGTACTGAGTTACCCGTAGTAGCGTCTACCTTTTTTCCTGCCATTGGCCTCTCGTTTCCGTTCAACTGTTCTTCTGTTGCCAGATTCGTGACACGCAGAGGTGTCCTGTTTACTGAACACCTCGGCTGACTCTCGGGGCTGCCCCTCGGGGTGCTGTGCGCCCCCGGCGTCGTTTCCCAGGGTTCTGTGCTCAGGCTGGCGACCCCGGTGCTCGTCCACGTCCCTCCTCACATCACCATCCTCACTAGCAGGCGCCATCCCTGTCGGTCTGAAACACACTCCTCACCCCCTTCTCTATCCGGGTAAACCTGTCACGTAACTCAGAGCCTGGTTGACCTTCCCACCGGGGAGACTTCTGGCCTTCGCCGATCTCTTTCTTGTCACCTCCTACATGGCGTATCTTCGCTGTCACGGAAGTTTCTGAACAGGCTGTAAGACTTAGGAACGTTTTGCTTCCTTGAATTTCCTTGATGCCCAGCTACATCTAGGCACCTGTGGGCGTGACGTCGCCTCGTCGACGGGCGTGTCGTCGCAGACTTAGTCTTTACTTGAGCGCGGCGCTTCGAATCGAGAGAAGTGTTGAAATAACACGTGTCTTCAGGAAAGCGCGGTGGTTTGAAGTGTATTTGCTGCTCCGCGGCTTTGCTAACTATGCTTTCTCTCCTTTGTCTTACCAGCGATCAAAGAGAAGTACACAGACTGGACGGAGTTTCTCATCCGTGACTTGACCGGGTCCCGGACGGCGCCCGCCAACCTGCTGGAAGGTGTACGTATTGTCGTTACACAGTTACCTGAACTCAAAACTAACGGCTCCTTTGCATATCTCCTTCTGCAGGTACATGTGTACACACAGGTGTCTGCCTCTAAAGAGCCTAATTTCCTGTTTTTTTCCTGAATCGCTTAGGTTACTGATTCTAATGGCATCGAAAGATCTTCACGTGTGGTCTAATCAATACACAAGAAACTCGTCCCTATAGGAACACATTTTTAGATAATGTGTTAGAACATCTCCCCACGATCCTATCCTATATTAGTGAACATAAGTAAATAAAATCGTACAAAATAACTGTTTTGCGTAGTTGACATCCTAGCGTACGTAAGATCTAGTATAGCCTCAGAGTATGTTGATAAATGGTTTCATTAACTGTTCCATTCTGGACACGTGACCCCATGTGTTAAGTAATAATCGAATTAACCTCTCATGAAAATAAGAGGATAAATGGCTAACCATATTTAAATATGATTAAGGTAATTTTAAGGTACTGAAAAAAGTTTACTCTGAAAGCTTGCTGGTTCATTTGAAAATAATTTTAGGATGAAACATTGTAATTTTACTATACATAATAGAACAGGAAGCGGAGTGTACTCTGTCATAAATATTGAGTTCCACATCTGAAGAATTTCCCTGAAAAAAGTGGTAAACACAATGAATAACAAAGCATATGGTGTAAATTTTGACAGTATCATTATTCTCTTAATCTTAACCATAAATTTCGCTTGTCTTAAAAAAGACTGATACTTTTTGAACACCACTGTCTAATATATTGGGTTATCGGGTTTGGTTTTGTGAAGATTTTGCCTGGTGTATTTGTTTATCTTCACGGCTACTAATTTAATCGTTTGGTTAACAAGTCAAAATGATGGTTGTTCACTCTTTCAAAAGGACGAATTATCTTACTCTGTTAGGTTTTTTTTTTAACGTATTTGCCTCCAAGGCTGGCCGAACAAACACCCTTTTCATATGCCAACTTATACTAAGAGGGTTGCTTAGATGAGGCAGTAATTATATACATTCTCTAAACCAGCTCTCGGGTGAGATGTAGGCATCACTTTATGTGATAGTCTAACGTGACAGGTATCATTAACGTGTGTCCAACGTGCCATCTGCACATGGTCACGCTTTACGCACGCAATCGAAGCGTGAGAAGGTCTCGCTTATTCCCGCAGCGGCCATCGAGAGATGCGTGCCTTGGGTCCCGGCGTCACGCTGTCGGCCCGTGATCGATCTGTCTGTCTATTGGAAAAGTGGACATTTTGCTACCACTTTTTTTCCTAGCTCGAGGCAAATTTGGGTGTGACCCCTCTTAAAAGCAGACTCATTTCTAACGAACACGGTTTTATCTGGGAAGGGTGATTTGTTTGGTGAGAACCGAGCACATACTGTCATTTTCTATGACTTGCGATGTTTTGGTTGTCGTGGGTGGGTGCATGGAAGTGTGTGGGAGGTGAGGGGCGGGGAGGGGGTGAGGGCTGCGGAAGGGATGGGGTCGGGGGTGGAGGGGAAACACCAGACTGTTTGCCAATAGCTTGGATGATGGTGTGAAAAAATATTATCTTCTGCTGTCATCTGTTTCCATGAGAACCTTAAAATAAAGTTTAAAATAAGGAGTTTTGCTTCTGTTTAAACAGCCTCTGCGAGGGAAAGGCCCCATAGACCTCATTACAGTTGATTCCTTACTAGAACTTCAGGATTCTCAGAGTCCTTTTCAGTACTGGATAGTTAGTGTGATTGGAAATGTTGGAGGAAGATTACGCCTTCGCTATGTGGGATTGGAGGACACTGAATCCTATGACCAGTGGTTGTTTTACTTGGATTACAGACTTCGACCAGTTGGTTGGTGTCAAGAGAATAAATACAGAATGGACCCACCTTCAGGTAAGGGCTGAAGCTTTTGGCTACTGTGAATCGTTTTAGAAAAAAGATGTACTATTTTTCTGGATGTGTCTCTGGAAAATGTATGAGCTCTGTCGTACCTTGTACATCCGAGTATGTGAATATTGAGAGTTTCAACTTTAGAGCACTTTCTACAGAGACTGAAACCCAAGACCTCGATTAATAGCGTTCTAAGAGGAGAAAGTTGGGGGCGGGGGGATTGTAGAAGCCGATCTAGTTCGGGATCACTGGTTCAGAAATGAAAGGCACAATCGATTGGAATGTGGTAATATCCTCCCTTTTTCTTTAGGGCTTTCGATGGTCTTGCGAGGAGGTTTCAGAGTCTCTGTCCGTCCATCCATTCATACATGCATATATATTCATCTATCCATCCAACCATCCATCCTGCACCCATCCATATCCATCCGAATATCCAAACCAAATGTTTATTATTATATAATCTCTTCGGATCTGGAAATAGCAAAGAGAGAAAAATCATCATGCTTTTTTTCCTGGCACAGCAAAGATTTTAATTAGCTTCAAATGCACTCTCAAGTGACTTTCCCCAAACTTAATTGGAGGGAACATGGTGTTATGGTTTCCGACATACGTAACTGGGCACTAACCGCCGTGTTTACAGAATAACCATTCTTGAATGTTTACTATGTGCGAGGTGATTTTACATCTGCTATGTTATTTATTTTGATTCTTAAAATGTGACGGATGTTTGGTGTGAATGTTTCCTTTTACGGCAGAGGAAATTGAGACTGGGGTCAAGCTACTTGTCCGAGGCCACCCAGCTTTTAGGGGGATGCGAGCAGTTAAATCTACTCATCCAGGTCCCTCATCCGTTCCGCCCCATTGTCCCCTGCCGGCCCCCTGCTGGCCTCACCGACCTTTCGGTGGGTAGCCGCAGAACAAAAGCATTGGGTTCTTCTGGAATTAAAGATGCCGAGGAAGAGATATCCATTTCTTCTAGAAGTTGCTGATCTTCGTTTTGGCCAATTTCACGGGTATATTAGAAGCAAACACTCGGCTCTTTGCTTTATTAAAATTTCCGGAGATTTTTCCTCATCTAAGCTACCACTGTTAGTCTTGAGTAAATGAAGCTGTGGGGTTATATTTCCTTTTTCTGTCACTCAAGGGCTTTAATTGAAAAAACTTCCTGGTTCTGTATCTCGTGTGTTTGCATTTGTGTTGAATTTGAATTTGACAGGCGTATAGACATGTAACATGGTATTTTATGAGTATTATTGTTGTCAGCATTTTGAGAAGCAGCCAGGAAATCCATTTATACCTTGAGTAATTTTGGATTTTGATGACAAACAAAGGGCTTGTCAGCAGTGTGAGGAGAGCTCTAAGCTCACATTTGCCTTGGGATTCTTAACGCTGCAGGAGAAATTTGCCTTGTGTGGAAAGTCGGGTGTGTAAATCTTAGCCTAGTATCTAATTGCTTTTGGGTTTCAGGAGAAACATATTCATCAGTGTAGAAATTGACAGCAAGGCAAAGGATTACTAGTAGCTTCTTAAGTTCTCTGAATCATTCCCTCTCGTGAAATCACAGCACTCGTGCTCAAAGCAAGAACGCGAAGGGTCGAGATAGGAACTTAGGCAGATTTGTGGACGAGAGCTCTCCCTTCTCCTGGACGTAACTTGAAGTCTTCATAAGAATAAATCGTGTTTACTTGTCTTAGTAATTTTCTGGACAGGAGCTGTCCATTTGACCGAAGAGCTGGCGGGGATCCTTTAGGACTCGGTGAAAGACGTTCCTCATGAACTTATTTCCTCAACGTCTTACTCTGTCAGCACGAAGGGTTAGGTGTGGGAAGAAGGAATTGGAAGCCTAAAGGACACTCAGATGCGCCTGTCAGTTGTTCAGATG
>NW_006431956.1:1554425-1581239 GCF_000325575.1 Pteropus alecto | reverse complement strand
AAGGGAGGCGGTTATGGCCCATGTCTTCCACAGCGCTCTGGGTTTGCGTAAATTAATTTCGAGACCCAGTGTGACTTGTAAAACTAAGATGGTAGTGTTGTTTCCTTAACGGATATGCGGGTGGGAATAAAATTTCAGGCTTGCCTAGAAAACATGGGGCTTTCGAATTCCCCAGCATCCTTAAGTAAATGAAAAGCGTTCAGCCCTCCCTGGCGGTGAGGGGCGGGGGAGGGGAGCCGTACCGTGAGATGCGCCCCCGTGACTTCTCCCCCTTTGCCATGCACCCCACTCACACCACCACTAGTGCTAAAAATAACGATAACTCTTCCTTTAGTATCCCTTATTCTTCCCGCTTTTTAAAGGGCACAGCATTTCTCAACCATTCGGTGCAAATCGAGGTAAGAGAAATAGATAATAGGAAGTAGCTAGGAAGGGCGTCTTGAGAACGCGAGGGGATAGTGCCGGAGTTTGCACTGTCCCCAGTGAGAAGCCTGTCGTCACACGTGGCTATCCAGGTGTCACGCAGGTGCTGACGGAATGGGCCGAATCCAGCTTCAGTGAAGAATAAGGAAGGGAATAGGAAATGCAGGTAATCCCGGAAGGGGACAGGAGCCTCGCGAGGTCCCTAGTGACCCGGGCCTTAGCGGGGGGTGGCTGGCACTCTGGCAGTGCTGAGCGGAGGAGGGCAAACCGTAGAGCTCCCTCTCCCGCGGCGTATCCCTGACGTATTAGGGGAGCATCTGGGATCAGCGTCTGAGCGAGCGGAGACCCTCTTTGTCGATGGGCTGTCTTGTCTAGTGCCCGAAGCCACTCGAGATGCACAGGAGTGTGGTCTGTGGGTTCTTGAAAACTTTCGTTCTTCCAGAAGGGTCCATGTGTGAATCAAGCCTGAGAAATCTGGCGGAGTAGAAAGAGCATGGACCTGGAGTCAGGGCCCGCGTTAGCTTCTCCTGCTCACGTCTCCGGCTGCAGGGGCCCCGGGTGGGCGACTCTGCTTCTCGGAGTCTGTAAAACGGGGGCGATGCCACGTTTGCTGTGCTGCCGAGTGTTGGAAGGTGCTCAAATGATTGGCATCTTCTAGGTATTCAGTCTGGGCTCAGTGTGTTATGGTTATGTTTGGTTAGCCAAGAAATTTGCTAAGTCATTGAGGTCAGGGGTCAGGTTGAGGCCCCACCTGCTTTTGTATTTACGGCTGTTCAGAAAGCAAGGTAGTCATTTTGGAGATTTTGTTTGTTTGTTTGTTTCTAGTTCTACAATTTATTTTTCCTTTTTTTTTTTTCCCATCCAAATCTTTACACCAACTTTTCTTTTTCTTTTTCTTTCTTATTTTAGATAGCTCCTGGAGTCAGTGCTTCCAGTCTGAGCCATCTCTCAGTCCAAAAAGAGCTGTCGCTTTTTCTGTATTAATCTGCTCAGGCTGCCGTAACAAAGTGTCATAGACTCAGTGGCTTAAACAGCATGACTTATTTTCTCCCAGTTCTGGAGGCCGGAAGCCAAAGATGAGGGTGTCCGCTAGGCTCTGGCGAGGGCTCTCGTCCTGGCTTGCAGACGGCCGCCTCCCGAATCCTCACAGGGCTTCTTTGTGTGTGTGTGTGAGGGCCGGGGGAGAAAGAGAGAGAGTACTAGCTCTGGTCTCTGCTTTCAAGGGGCTCGAATTCCATCGCGAGCCCCACCCTTGTGACCTCATCTAACCCAATCACCTCCCAAAGGCCCCACCTCCACGAGCCATCACACTGGGGCGCAGGGCTCCAACCCGTCAGTTTTGAGAGGACACGGACGTTCAGTCCCTAGCGCCTTCCACTGTCCTGAGCAAGCACAGGTTAGTCTTTCCTCGCTGGTCAGAGCCAGGTGGAGGAGGAAGGAGTAGAGGTTTGGAGGTGCATGAAAGAAAGGGGGTCTTCTTTACGCCGAGGCTGCAGCACTTATGCGAATCGGCCTGCCAAACACTTGCGCAAAGGGAGGACGCCTCGTTTTCACTTAGGCTTCTGGTTAAAGATGAATCAGGACAGATTTCAATTGCTTATTACTTCCCCACAAACAGAAATCGATGTGATACACCCTATTAAATTACCCGCAACATGATCGTCTTAAGAAAACGTCTGAAGTTCTTTTCATCGTGATATTTATTGTCCACAAACTTGCCGGTGTACCCACGTGCCTGTCATGTCATGAAACGCACACATGGAATATTGGTCTCTGCTCATTGAAACCACTAGCGGGTGGTCGAGCAGACTGACAAAAACCGCAGTTGATTTTCACCTTTTAAGAAAGAAGCGTGCCTTGCAATGGGATTAAATTCTATGTTAGGGTTTAACAACCTTAGAAGACAAAGAAAAAAGATTGTAGGACAGAGACGAAAATCACGTGGAACCTGGGTGTTAACTTAGTCCGTTCTGTCTGCTGTCATGGACTACCCCAGACTCCGTGGCGTATAATATAAACGACACATTCATTTCTCCCCGTTCTGGAGGCTGGACGTCCAAGGTCAAGGCACCCATAGATGAGGTGTCTAGTGAGGCCTCGTTTCCCGGTTCATCGATGGCCGTCTTCCCACTGTGTCCTCACACGGTGACGGGGCCAGGAAGCTCGCTGTCTGTCTCTTTTTTCATAAGGGCACAAATGCCACTCGTGAGGGCTGCACCCTCTTGACCCCATTACCTCCCAAAGGCCCCGCCTCCTGACACCATCACGTGGGGGGAGGGGTCAGGTTTCAACGTAGGAATCGGGGGAGGGTGCGAACATTCAGTCCGTGGCGCTGGGCTTCCTGTTAACATGTGTCCCCGGGTTGGTGGGAGAGAGGTGGCATCCGGGGGCCGAGGGCTCAGCTGTCGGGATGACGTGGGGTCCGTGCATCACCTCCCTCGGTTCTGGTAGTTGGAAGTGACTTTGGCCATTTTGGGTTTCCATAGCTCCTGCCTTGAGCAATGTTTTTGAGCTGCTCTCCATGCCCCTCTCCTCCGTGTCTCCGCCCTCCCCAGCCACCTCGGCGACAGGCCGCGGGAGCGACAGGCCGCGGGAGCTCAGGGCCCCAACGCAGGGGGCCTTTTCTTCCCTTTTCCCCGCCCTTTACGTCTGCAGACCCTGCCTCGGTCATGTCTCTGGAATTCCCCGTCCTTTCTCGTGACTCGGTTCCTCTTTACCAAGGCGGGACTTCGTCAGCTTCCAGGTCCCTGGAGAAGCGAGTCTGTTCTCGTCCCCTCCCGAGGTCCAGGCTCTGGCTCGTCCCGACCCTCCGGTCCCTTTCCAGTGGTCGCGGTCGTGTCCTCTGCAGGCCTCAGAATCACTTCCCTCTTTGCCGGGATTCCGACGCCGGGTCCCTGAGCTGAACCCTTGGAGCGTTTCGGGAGGTGCTTCTACCCCTCACGGGACCATTTGTAGGGCCCCGTTCCTGGTTCCTCTTCCTTCTTTGATGAGTGGTTTCTGCCCTGCATCCCCCTTCTCGCCTGGGAGGCTGGGGAACAATGCATTCATTCTCTGCAGAGAATTTACCTTTTAATAATTTAGTGGGGCCTCATTACGTTCTCCCCAGATATGTCAGTAACCACTAAGGAGAATCACATTCCATTTTTGGTCTGACACAGAAATGTCAAATTGGGAAAAAAAAAAAAATTCCCGGAGGTAGAAGGGTATCGATGAAATCCGACAAAGGATTCTGGACGGCGTACGCAGTGGAGGCTCTTTAGTCGTGAATAAGCCTTTCTGGGTCTTCGCGTAATAATTTGGCAGCATCTTCTGCCTACCGTAATTATGGTAGTCTGATGAGATTGAATAAACTTCTAAGACACAGGGGAATGAAGCTCAAGGAGGGGGAGGATCAAAATCTATGGCTCCACGCTAAAACGCAGACGTGTAGGAAATGAAAGATTCAGCCCCAAAGGTTTAGTGTTGCCTCTTAACTGTTCTTATGTTCCTGTTCGCCTCCAACCTGTCTGTCAGAGGCAGCCTGGGCGGATATATGTGCTCATAGTTATAAACGCATCTACTTTGAGTGAGTGCTGCTGTTTCGATAAGGTGTTCAATCCTGTTTCGATAAGGTGTTCAATCCATTGATTGAGATCAGAGCATCAAATTCTCCTGCAGCTTAGCGATCGGTGAACGACAAACAGCGCTCACCCCGTTTCTTCTTTTAATTTTGCATTCGGACCGTGTAACCTCCATTTGTGAATTTCTACCCCCCCCCACACCCCCCACAGCATGTGGGGAAAAGTGTGGGCGAGATGTGGTACATTCACGACGTTTCACGTGTAAACATTAAACTTGGTACATTTTAATTTATCTTTTAATCATTTTCTGACTTACGTGGACTATTTTGAGCATATGAGAGCCTAGAGGTTTAGTGAAAAATATGCTGTAATAACCGAAAATGCCAGATAAGAGTCGTTTCTAGTTTAGCCGTTTATCAGATGATAAGTTCTTCATCAGTGGATATTACTTCCCAGGTAATATATGGAATTTGGGGCAGTGGATGACTGGAGATGTTGCTAATGTGTTTTATGCCATTAAATTACGCACAGAATGCCAACAGAATGCTGCAGATATTCCCTGAAGAAGAGCCCTATTAAGTTTATTTTTCGTTTCTGAAAGCAGAATCCCAAGTTGCTATTTAACTTCAGCAAATCCCTTTAGCAGGTGGCCTTTTATGGCGGGCAGGGTGTGAATTCTTACGGTGGCTGCTGAGCGTGCCGGCTTGTTCTGAAATCCTGGGAAGATAAAACTCAAGCACGAACCACCTGGCAGAGCATTTCAGTCCTTAAACTCTTCTGTGGTTTGCTGTTGATACAGAAATCTATCCTTTGAAGATGGCCTCTGAATGGAAATGTGCTCTGGAAAAATCCCTTATTGATGCTGCAGAGTTTCCTCTTCCGGTGGAAGTGTTTAAGGTAAGACGTGGGCCGCTTGTCTGCTGCTGTCGAGAGTGAACCGTGTGAAAACTTTCCCGGGTCAAATCATTTCCCACTATTTACAAAAAGCAGCCTCCTTGGCCAGTTTCCATTCGAAGTGTTTAAAATGTTATCTGTTCCGCTCTGTTAATGTCTTGTAATCTTCACAAAGACCCCTATTCCAGGATAACAAATTCACATTTTTTAGGTTTTTCTCCGTAATGTATTATTGTAGAAATCTCATTTTCCCTTGCTCGCCCCTTACCAAAGGAACAAAGGAACATATGGCAAGTCTATTTTGGGTATTATTTTGGTAAAAATAATAGAAAATGTTGCTTCTCTCGATGGTTCAGTTTTCTGGATGGCTCCAGAGACTCGCTGGAGTGTCTGTTGGCTATCATGCCTTCTTCCAGATGCTGATGGAACATAGAAGATACCTACCACACCTGGAATGGATCGCCAGGCTCTTAATACTTTTAAAATTATGCTTAAAACATCCATGAAATAGAATATTGAGATCTGGACAGGAATGACCCGTTCAGGTCAGAGGAAATCATAAATCCAGCTCTCCTTGTTTGGAGCTCGCAGGGTGGGGAACCGCTCCCCCACCGTTTGCTTGCTCAGACACTAAATGTGGGTGTAGGAGGCTGACTCGACCTCACTTTCCAGGTCCGAAAGGGCAGGTGCATGGCTGCAGCGCCGTGGACGGTTCCTATGGAAAATGAAATGACGGTGGCGTGTGGGTACCACATGCTGACTCGACCTCACTTTCCAGGTCCGAAAGGGCAGGCGCATGGCTGCAGCGCCGTGGACGGTTCCTATGGTGGCGTGTGGGTACCACATGTAGCAAGGGGTCAAGGCTTGGGCTGGGGCGTTGGCATCCTGGATTTTATTTTCAAGGAAGTCCTCACTCAGAATTTCAACCCGTCACTGCAGATCCCCGACCTCTCTGTTTAGCCCTTCCTTTGTTTGGGACACTGGGTTTGTAGAGATATCTTTTGAAGCTGGTTATATAAGTATGTTCTGAAGTATGACGGACGGGCTCCTTTTACGGCATTTTGAGCGCACTGTGGTAGACGGACGGCGTGTATAGAATGTGTCGTCAGCAGCGGTAACCACTGACAGTGGACGTGATCTTCGGCTTTTGGCTTTGTTTTTGCTAATTGAGCAAATACTTCTCATTCCTCTGTCCGTCCCTCCTCCCTTCCTCCCCTTTCTGATAATATCCTCCCCCTGCAAAGAAAACAAAACAAAACAAAAACAAAAACAAAACAAAACACCCAACAATAATGAAGAAGAGCAGCATGTCCTCTCGGTGACCTGCCTGGCTGCACCTCCCGCCCCCACTCTCTCCACGGTGGCCTTAGTAATATGTCAGATGTTCAGATCTGATCACGTCCCTCGCCCTTGAAAAAATAATTTTTGTTTCGAAGTATGATATATGCATGGGAGGATTTTAAAGAGCACTAGAGTGGGAATACAGACACCCACCCTCCGGTCCAGACACAGGCAGTTGCCGGCCCCTTCGCAGCCCTCCACCCGCCTGTCCCCAGATCCTCTCCCCCGGCTCCGCCACGGTCACCGGCACCTTAACTTTTGTGTTAATCATTTCCTTGCTTCTCTTTGTGACGTTACCACCTGCGTATGTTTTCCCGAATGTTATTTTCTTTTGACCAAGTGAGAAGCGGGCATGGGCCTGATGGTTTCGGGAGAGGCCATTTTCCTGCTCTTTACAGGAGAAGATGGCTGGACAGTGTCTGGGTCGTCAGCTGGCTTCACCTTTCCTCAGAGTTTACGGGAGACCTGGGCAGGTACAGTCACGAGCTAAGAACTCTGAAGAACACTGGGGATGGTGACCAAGTCACCTGCCAAAGTCGCAGCATGAACTCCGGGTACTTGATGACACCCCCTTGGAAAAGGGGACGAGAATCAGTTGCTTCATATTTCCAGCTTTTACGGCTATGCAGTAAATCCGTCGTCCTCATCTGCTCCCGGCCGCCGGGCCTGGAGCAGGGGACCCGGGACTCGTAGGTGTGTGGCCACAATGAGCCAGCTGTTAACAGCCTTGGACTGGCTCGCCCCAGCGTTCTGTCCTCAGGCCACCAAGATGGGCAAACGTGAGACGCCGTCTGAGCCATGGCGGCCTGCAGCAGTCCTTCGAAAACACCTGCGCTCCACCCTCATGCATCTCTGACAGTTGGTTTGGGCAGAGAGTTCAGGGTGAGCGGTCCCCTTTCTCACGGATGGGAGGCATTGCTCCCACGTTCGCCCTTCCTTCTCTGGGGTCTCACGCTCCCTTTTCCTGCCCCGGTCTGAGCTCGCACGCTGCCATGCCGTGGCGGGCATCTGTCTCCTTCCATCACCCTGGTTACGCGGAGCGTCTGCAACGCGTGCCTTTAATTTTGGGGATGTGTCTTTTAAAATGATGACTTTCGCCTCTCCTTTCTCTGCTTTACTTCCTCGGTCTGTGGCTCTGTGGGTATGCTACTCCTGGCTTTTAATTTTAAGGTGTTTTTTTTTTTTTCCTTCACAGATCTATTTTTTATTTCCTTGTCTGCTTGCTCTGCTGTCAGAAGTTTTCTCGACTTATTTGTACTGGCATGTTTTACGGGCACGTGTTTCATGTTTTCTGTTTTTGTTTGTTTGTTTGTTTTTCTTAATGCTCCCTCGGAATGCTCTGTTTATAGCCTCTTGTTCTCATGGCGTGGAAGCATGAGTTTATCTTGTTGGGATGCTCGATTTAAGTTTTTTCTCCTTGAATGACTTGTTTGCTCCACGTTGCTTTTGGTTTCTGTTCTTCTTGTTAGAGACTTCCTTTTGTCAAATATCTGAAAATCCCTGACTGTCTGCTCTTGGGCTGGAGGGTAGATTTGAGAGCTGTGGACAGGGCTGGGTAGCGAAGGCCACTTTGGAGGGACACTTCCTTGTTCCATGGTTTTTCTTCTCTAGTTGATTTCCTAGTGGAGTTTTTTAACTTCTTGCCTGGGGTTCAAGGTCCAGCTGCCAGTGTCCTAGGCTGAATGATACGTGCCACACCCACAGACTAGGGACCCCCTGTTGTCATTCTCTTCAGAAGAGAAGGTGAGGATAGTGGCCTTACAGAGTGGAGGAGGGGAGGGTGCCTACAAGACCAACTGTTTGCTTCCCAAACAGTTCCTGGCCCCCTTATATCTGCTCACGTTCACCCCCAGATTTGAACACACCCGGTGTTACTGGTTTCTGAGGGTTCTCGCTTCACTGAGCGGGTTCTCAGCTTTTCTGCCGAAGGCTCGAGATTTTGTCGAGCGTGTTACGTTACTCACTCATTGTTCGTTAGCATTTTAGCTTTTGGCTGTTGAGTGGGTTTGTGTCTCTTTAAAAAAGTTCTCTCAACTGTAGTTTTGGTTCGAGTTTAGGAAGACGTAAGATGAATGTGGGCTCTTGGCCTGCCGTCTCATCTGGCACTCCCCGTTGTAAACATTTTGAGGCCTGGACCGTTGGCTAACGCTCCCACACCTTCCCGAGACGCACGGATCCTGGCGTGGCTTTGTCATGCTGCCCTCTGCGGTCTTTGTGGTTCGGCTCTGCTGTGCCCTCCTCAGTACCGAGCTGCCCACATACCTGCCTTTTCTTTGTAGTTCACATGCCCTTTGCACCTGTTTTGTCCTTCCTGTTAAATTCCTACTCATCCTTCAACTGCAAACATAAATTCTCTAAGAGTCCTTCGCCGGACCTCTGGCCTCTGTCCCTAGCCAAGAAGAGATTGAGCTCTATTGGTTGTCCTCTGCTCTGCCTCATCACCTGGGTCTCGACTGCACTTAATTTTTTTGTGTTATATCCATCTCTTTCTACATAACTTTTCAAGCTTCAGAAAAGCAAAGAGCATGTCTGTCTCGTTTATCGTCGAATCCGTTCAAACATAACTCCTTGGCTAAAGTAGTATTCATCAAATATTTGTCAAATAAGTGAACTAAGTCTTGAATAGACGTATGTATTTAACTCCTTGAATTAAAAAAAAGTTTGAGTTAATGGGGCTGTAGATTAATCGGATGTGCAGACTTATTATTTAGAACTATGAATGCTAAGACTCCAAAGGTATAAACTAAACTAATAATCCGAATATATTTTTAATTCAAAATTTACTAATTCATGAAACGTTTATTGAACAACTCCTCTCTGCAAAAGCCCGCTGATCTGGTTCCAAGGTTTAATAATTTGTTTCCATTTTCACAAAATACCGTTACTTTCTTCTCTTACTTCAATATCTTTCTATTCAAGTTTAGACTAGTACTTTGATGGAGTACCTGATAATTATCACTGTACTCAATATTTTATTCATAACCGATAGTTGCTTTAAGAGCAGATACTCAATAGTTTCTATTTTCCACAGGGCCTACCGCAAGGAGGACTTAGGGAACAGGCAATTAGTATATGACAAATTGGTTGAATTGAAAATTATGTTTTAAAGCTTGTGAGGTACTTTTATAAATGTTTTATTTTCATTTGATAGAAAGGAAGTGGGCAATTTTAGTTTCTTAACCTCACTTTGTATGGAGTAAATATTTATGCATTTAATTTTGAAATCATGAAAACCATCACTGTTTTTGCTTTCTAAGCATTATAAAATAAATCACCACAAACTGGGGTGATTTATTTAACACAGCGGAAATTTATTCTGTCATAGTTACGGAGGCCAGAAGTCAAAATGAGGGTGCAAGCCAGAGTCCTGCTCCTTCTGAAGGCTGAGGGGAAAACTCTGTCACGAGTCTGTCCTTAGCTTCCGGTGGTGGCCTGCAGAGCTTAGCGTCTCTTGGGTTGTGGCAGTGTAACTCCAGGCTCTGCCTGCACGTCCACATGGCCTTCTCTCGGCGTGTCTGTCCAGTTTCCCCCTGCTTATGGGGACGCCGATTGGGCTCCGCCCATGGTAATGCAGCAGGACCTCAGCTTAACCTGATTACATCTGCAGAGACCTGTTTCTCAAATCAGGTCACATTCCCTGGTTGTGGACGGATGTGAATTTTTAGGGGACATCATTCAACCCAGCACAACCACATTTTCATGTATATATAGCAATTTAAGAAATCATATCATGCGTGGTATTCTCTACTGATTTATTCTACTTACATGGAGCTAGTTACGCTCAGAGTGGTTGCATAGTCGGGGCGAGAGATGGAGTTCAGACTCTTAGCAGTTGCTTCACTTCATAAAAACGAGAAATTTTCTGTCTCAGGTTTTTTAGGAGTTTCCGTGAGCAGGCTGCGAAAATAGAACTTAAATTTATGTTTCCTTTGTTACTGCTGTTTGATTATCACTGTTTCTCAGCAGGCAAACTTATTTTTGTCACTTTCATTCTTTGGATTCAGCCGAGAGTCGTCCTAGATGCACGTCGTTATGGAAAATTGCCATTCTGTGTAGCGATTCCAAGACGGAAGTCAGAGCCAAGCCCATGTAATAATGACAGCCCAGCAGTAGTTCAAAGCAATTCCTCCTGTCATGTTTACACTTTAGATAAAATGGGTGTTTTGATGGAACGACTCTCATTAAGGCTGCGTTTGTCACTGCAAAATGCATTCTCCTATTTCCAGTAGTATCTGTGGAGTTATGTCTGCAAATGCAGTCTGATAGAATAGCAGAGTCCCCCTTCTATCATGAATACACACAGCGACAGTGTAAAAGCAAGTTCACGTACCCGTGATTGGAGGGAATACTTTGAGTGGCTTTTGGATACCGTATTTTACCGGAAATTCTGATTTCCCTTTATTTGGAAAATACAGATATTCTTTAACATGTACATTCACTTGAAAGATAAATAATCATTGAAATACCGAAAAAATGAAGGTGAGAAAAAAGTGCATTTTATTAAAAAATAAATAACGACATAAATTTGTTTTCCTGAAAGCCAGCGTGATTATTTAGAGAGAGACCT
Organism: Pteropus alecto; assembly: GCF_000325575.1. NCBI lineage: Eukaryota > Metazoa > Chordata > Mammalia > Chiroptera > Pteropodidae > Pteropus > Pteropus alecto. The sequence goes on along the minus strand of NW_006431956.1, from coordinate 1,570,454 downwards.
AACAGGTTGCTGAAACAATTCCTATAACACTAATTTACTCTTGAAAAATAATAAATATATCGAGGTGACTTCACCGCATATCAGTGTGGTCCCTCCCTGGTTTTCTTTCTTACTCGTTACGTGACCTTTGCAAGCCATCATTCGATGATTAACTTAGGACACGTCCCATTGTCAAAGTGACATGCCCCGGTTTCAGTAAAAGCTTTTTACTTTGGTCTTCATAGAGAACTACCGGGTGAGTTTCTCTCAGAGTTAGTTTCTATCATCAAAAAAATGAAGTGATTACAGGACTAGTCTGGTTTTTGTGGCCAGCGACTCCTATGCTCTCTCGGGCTGCTAATTCACTAAGTATTCACTCAGATCCAGTGAATGGGTTTGGGGGAATTTAGTTAAGTTTTAAAAAGTAGGGCCAAGGGAGACTCAAACTTAAGAGTCTTAGTGTAAGGAATGCACGATTTTACGTGTCAGATGTTCAGAAGCTTTCTCTAATTACTATTACTTTTCATTCTCTGCAGTTCTTTTCAATTGTAATCTACACTTGTGACCCCTCTTGCTTGCGAATGTTAAATTGTAGACGTTTCACTGACCACTCACGTACACGTCCGAAAGATCTGCAAATAGGAAGCAGCAGTTTCCAAATTGCCAGTGAATTGAAGTAAAGTCTCTCCCCCTTAGAGGAATGCAGCCATGTAGCCGGGGACGCATGCGCCCAGTTTGTATCCTTCACGAACACCTTGAATTTCAAGGAAGGAACATTATTCGAAATGTCACTAAAATCCATTAGCCATTTTTATCCCTTAAGGAAAATTAAGGGGACGGTGCAGAGGTTTTCCACATGGCCCCTGTCCCTACACAGGCACGGCCTCCCCCACTGCCAACATCCCCACCAGAGCTGAACCTCGGTTAGCACTGATGAACCAGCACCGACATGTCACCGTCACCCCGAGTCCATAGCCGACCTTGGGCTTCACTCCTGGTGTTGTGCATTCTGCGGGTTTGGACAAACGTATGATGATGTGTGTCCATCGTTATAGTATCGGACGGTGTAGTCTCACTCCATAAAAATCCTCTGGGCTTCCCCTCCTCATCCATCTCTCCCTGTTATTGTTTAAACTTTTGGGTGTCATTTAAAAAACAATTTAAAACCTTAGTGTGTTTGAAATTTCGAAGAAGCTATTCAGAGGTTTGCAGTCGAGTGAAGGGCAGTGTGAAGAGCTGCAGCTGGGCGTCAGAAAAGTCCTCCTCAAGGCCTCTCTCTCCCTCGCCTTTGCGCCTGGGTCCCCAGATCGACCCCAGGTGTGGTAGGTCACCGGGGCTCACAGGACTTGGGTGTTGTCGCACCCACGGTTACAGTTTATTACAGAGAAAGGATATGAAGCAAAATCAGCAAAGGGAGAGGTCGCACGGGGTGATCTCTGGAAGTCCGTGGGGCTGGCCACACAGGCACCCTCTGCCTGGCATGTACCCAAATTCCAGACACCAGAAGGAAACCAGGGGTTTTAGTACAAACCCTATGGTTTGGGCAAACAGTCTCGGCACAGTGGGTCACTCTTAGACTCAGAAAAAAATTATATCGGTGTCACATACTGTTTATCAGCTGTATTCCCAGATGTCGGCCCAGGGCTAGCCCCGCAAGCAGGTCCTCCCTCCAGACGGCGGGCTCAGGCCTGCCACCTTATTCCTTCCTGCAACCTCCGTTCAGCCCGTCGGCAAAGCCCACTGGCTCTCTACCTTCCAGATCGTTCTTCCCAGATCCGTCACGCTTCTCTTCGTCCATCACCACCACCCTAGTCTGAGCGGCCATCTCTCTCTCCCGGACTGTTGCATTCGCTTTAGACCTTTCCCCAGCTTACGATCATTGCTTCCCTACAGCGTGTTCTTCAGAGAGTGGCCAGCGCTGCTTTCGAACCAAAATTCCACTCATGGTTCGCTGTCCAGGGTCCTGCATTGTCCAATTCCTATGCGTCCTCCGAGCCCATCCGCCGCTCCAATCCGGGCCCTCACATGCCACACTCCACCCCTAGCTTCCTGTTGTCCCTCCGACACCAAGGTCCCCTTCTCAGGCCTTTGCAGAAACGCTCTGTCGGCCTGGAAAGTGATTCCACCCCAGATGCCTGAATGGTTTCTTCCCTCTCCTTTGTTTTAGGTCTCTGTTTAAAATAAGGAGTAGCATTCTCTACCACCGTCTCTCTGCACAGTGGTCACTCTTAGACTCAGGAAAAATTGATTTTTCTTCATAGCATTTATCCGCAGACATATTCTGTATTAATTTGCTTTTTTTTTTTTTGCATCCGATCTGTTTCCTTTAGCTAGAATGTAAGCTCCATAAAAGCAGGTTGTTTATTTTATGACTGCTCCGCCCCTGTGCCGTGAACAGTGCCTGGCACGTAGGAGGCACGAAATAAAAAAAATTCTTGAATGGATTAGTGAAGAAATAAGCACAGAAATCAACTTAGAAGAGTAAAATCTCATGAGAGGTCATCCGTATAGCTTCGGTGAAGTAAATCTGCGAGTGTCTGGGTGACTACTTCTAGAAAGCAAAGAAAGGGCCTCGATTGTCACAGCATGGTACATCTAATCAGCTGGCATTTTCATGGCCAGCTAAAAATACCCCAGGTCAGTTTGTGGCTGAGACAGCAAAACAGTCGAGAACACCGAGAAGACTCTTAGGAATGAATCGAAGTGAAGAAAACACCTCAGCAATACAAAACCCACGTTCTGTGACATCCCAGTGACCACGAGCTCGTGGTCTCACTGTTTGCTCCTTGCTGGAAACGACTGTGGAGTAGGCTCACTGTCACCTCCCCTCTGTCACGTGGGGTTGTTTTCCGTGTCCTTACTGTCCCTCTGGGTCTTTACGGTAACGTATTATAAGGTGCTGGGGTGTTGCATCGGTACCTGGTTAGACAGGTAGGTCGGTGGACATCCAAGGAGCGTGAGTAGTGAGAAGACAATGCTCTAGTTCGATGACTGAGCTGGCACTGCTCGGCTGGGTCTCCTGGCCGGTCTGTGTTGCATTTTGTTGCATAGCCTTTTCACACCCACGTTTTCTGAGTGTGGAGTGTAACTGTGGTAGTTGAGGTGTGCTTGGGCAGTGGCTACCCGCTGCTTCTGGGTGATTTCCATCTTTCTGGAAGCTGAGGAAGAATGTGTGTTTCGATGGGATACGTACACCCAGGACGCTTGCTGTGATCCATTTCATTATCGGCTCCCTGACCAATTCCCAATCAATATCTGTGGCTATCGTGGCAGTTCAAGGCGGACGAGGTCACGATAACCGAGTTTTTTGCTTTGTCAGCACTCAGAATGTACCTGGTCTAGAACTTAGATAAAATACCCGGCTCTCGGTGTCCCTTCCACAGCTCAGTTTCTGTCACCTCTGACACAGGTAGCTATTAAACAGATCCAGAATTATGTAGATAGACCAGGTACGAGTTAAAAGGTAGACTTGATATCTATAAATAAAGAGATTTCATTAAAGGCAAAAACAGTAAGTGAAGGCTACTTTGGTGTGGTCTCAACTGTGACCGTCATACGTCATTCACTGCGTCTCGCTTTCCGGATAGATTAATGCTTAATGAACGGAGAAGGGACAGCTGAGAGGAGGCAAATTGATTTAAGGAAAAAAAAAAAAGATGCTGCGTGTGGCCATTAGTTTTTAACACAAGCAAACAAACTTAAAGAAAGAAAGACATTCTGTGCACGTTTTCTCCTGTTCAGCATGAGGGCAGTGCTCGTAATCCATGGAAGAGCCCACATCTTGTTATTTCTTTACCTCTTTCCAGCTCGGAATTTCATACCTGTCGGCGTGACTGTAGATTTAACCCTTAGAGAGGAAGTGCTTCTGTATTTCAGCATCTGAGACCTCGGCGAAAGGCCAGAGAGAGACTATCAAGTGTGGCAAAGAGAGAAAAGCTTTCCTTTCTCATTCCATCTGGTACAGCCAAAGGGGTAAGAAAGGACGTGAGCTGTTCTGTTTGGATGGATTGTGATGTTGCGGTTTCCATGGCGACCAATTTCTTTTTTTTTTTTTCTTTTCTCTTGTTCAGCAACTAAATGCGGCAACGATAAAAATTTCGTAGCTGAGTTCGGCCTTCAGGTGGGAAACTTAGATGCTCTCAGATTTGCTTTAAGCTCCCTCTGGAAGGACAGAACTTCATTTTTTTTGTGATGGGGAGAGGTGGGGAACTCAGAGTCTCAGTCTCACCTGGCAGAGTGACTGATCCCAAATAATCGAGCAGTAAATGATTGTGTGGCATCCATTCGACCCCTTTTAAAGAAAGGCTGCCTGAGACGGGAGGCCGTTTTGTTATCAGATGGACGGCTGGTTCCCCGTGACCCTGTCGCTGTTGTTGACTTGACTCCTGAGTTTTCTACCCGGTGGCCCATACCTCGCCACACACCTGGGCCTGAAGGCGCAGCCTCTGCGAGGTTAGTGCCACGTCCCTCCTGTGCCGTCCTCGTTTCTTTGATGACTTGGACAGGTCTGTTGAACAGAGTCCCTCCGGGATGGCGAGTCACAGAGAGGTCGGGTTTATGTAACGTCCGTCCTTCGTGATGTAGAGACAGGAGTGAGAGAGCTCGTTTGTGGTTGTTCTTCGTGCGTTCTGGGTTCTAGAATTGAGACACGCGAATTCCATAACTAAAAACGGACCGTGGGAGTCATCGCGTTTTTATGAGCATTGGAGAAAATCTTATAAGACGCATACTACAGAGGGCAGCTTTGGCCAAACAATAAACGTAACTATAAAAATCGCTAACCCCAGATGCGTAAAGAGTTCGCTCTAATAGTTGGTTGATCTCAGGGGCCCACAGCCTGCTAGATAGTGACTTGCTCCTAATTCTAAACACTAGGGATGTAAAAATATAGTCAACTTTTGGTTATCTGCTCTGCGAGTTATCATTCCTCAAATGGCTTCTGTTGGCCGCTGATTATTCTGGCTCTCGCCGGTTCCTGGTCCAGGAGGGCAAGATAATATTAGTATGAACTTGTCTTAATTGGCGTTGGGCTATGTGGAGGAGACGTAACTCTCTTATTTATAAAACAGAAACATTTCAGAGTGATCATAGTGTCACACTTTAATTCTTTCAGATTTTCCATGCTAATCCCCGTTAATGAGAATAATTAAAAATTGATTATAATTCTTCTATGGAGGATGTGATAGTAAACCACAATGAAATTGTGTGGAGATGTTCCCCATCCCCACCCCCGCTAAACACACACACAGATCCTTTGCAGGTTAGGCCATACTTCAGTATCCACGGTGCCTTTCATGAAGAGGCAGTGGCAAATCACAGTTATCTCAAGTAGGGAGACGGATATAGAGAGAAGTTTAAATCCTTTAGGTCTTCAGAGTTTAAGATCTAACGGAAAATGAGGAGCACACGTGACGGGGCCCCAGCGCACCCACGCTTCTGTGTCACTGAACCCCGACCTTCAACACACACTCTCCTGCCCCGAGAAAGGGGGGTGCGTGTACTGGGGTGTAAATAAAGGTGTGGGAGTCCTTCACTCCTGTGTTTTCTTTCTTCGCGTCCTTGGACAGCCATCCTTCTTTGTTTCCTCATCTCGATGGCATAAAAGTCAAGGGTAAGATTAAAATCTGCCTTCGGTTTCGTCTCCAGCCCCATTTATAACCAGAAAGACCAGCATAAACAGATCAGATAAACTTTCACATGACTATATAATGTCACTCTTGTAGTTGCCGGCGAGATATCTAGATCCCGACGGATGAATTTTTTTCCTAGCATATTTTCCTAAAAGTAAATACAAGCATGGCATACATACATATATATGTATGTATGCACGGCATACATACATGCCTCTAGTTTGCAAAGGAGTTTGGGAAATGTAGTCACTTTGCTTGCGATTTTGTACAAATCACTCCACTCACTGGACCTCGGTCGTTTCTGAGCTTCCAGTGGTTCCGAGGGATGGCAGGTCCCATGTGAAGCGGTGACGTGCAAGGCACGGCTGATGTGTCCTAAGTCCTATTCTCGTGTAATAAGTCACACACCTTGGGAATATCTTTGGGATATCCATTAACCCTTTCACACCCTCTAGGATGACATACCAGGGCACAGAGCAAAAAAAATGTAAACGAAGCCATAGATAATTCTCTTGAAGTCCAGCGTCATTCTCCAGTGGACTGTCTGTCGCTTTAGTAGCGTCTAAGCATCGAGCACTGGCAAGATGAGAAATTGTACTGGGCACTCTGTGTTTATAGTCTCATTTTCCCCACGATACCCTGGCGTGGTAGGTATTAGTGTAATTGCACATGGGAGGAACCCAAAGCTCGGAGGAGTTAATCTCTCGTCCTACGCCATAGAAAGCCTGTGGTAGATCCTGGACCCAAACGCAAATCTGTCTGCATCCCCAGGTCAAGGTTTTTTTCTGTTACTTTTGTATAGTTTTTAGAAGTAAACTAGGATATCTAAAGGGTAAGCCAAGGAAGCATTATTGTAACAAAAAACTAGAAAATGAATCCTGCGGATGTTAAGTGATGCCTAACATGTGAACAAGAAGATGTCCAGCGACTCATCGCTCAGTTGCTTTTGGTAGAGGCTCTGTTGGCGTTTTGAGCATGTGGGTCTCGGTGGGGTTGGATTTGCCCGTCAGCGTGCACTGGGTAACACCCGAAGGCATTCTGATGGTCGCAGTTGGGCGGTGCTGCCGGCATCTAATGGGTAGAGTTCAGACATGCAGCTAAACATCCTACACTGCACAGGACACACAGAGAAGTATCTGGCCCCAAATACCAACAGTGCAGAGGTGGAGAAACCCTGGACGCGTCTAGAGGATGCATTTAGGGCTCTCGGCAGAAAGGACACCCAGCAATAATTCTGTCGGCCACATTCCGTCAGTGGGGTGTGAGGCTGGGAGGGGAGCGGACCCTCCGAGCGGCCACCGGCCACCGTGGCCACCTCCAGCCAGCAGCACTCACACGACCTAGAGCGTTGCTCTAGGGACACAAGAAGGCACCGTCACTTGTTGGGAGAGAATTAACTAATTGCGAGAAAAGGGTGTAGCCATTGCTTACCTCCACACACACGCAGTCAGTCTTGCTTTTCTTTTTTTTCATAGTGGTGCCGTGAAGCAGAATTTCTCGCACCTTGCAGATGCCTTTGTGGTGTTAAAATGTTAATCCATGAAGGACGTTTTCATTTCCCCTGTTTCTTCTTTTTTTTAAACAAAGTAATGTACCTGTTTTTGGACGTCCTGTGGGCTAGGTCTACTCTAATCACACGTAATAAACCTTGCGGTTCAGGGTGAAGCCTATGGTACCGCGGAGCCTCATTACCCTTTTTGAACTTGATTGAATGCACGGCTAGTAGATAACACTGCTATTTACGCCTGGCAGTAAGAAATGGACATGCTTATGAGTGTTCAATGTACAGATCTTTTTATTGCATGTTCGTTATAAATATTCCATTGGCTAACCCGAGTTCAGTGCAGGGGAATCGAAGTGTCATAATGCTGTGCACTTAATGAACGCTGGCATCTTAACGTCCGGCTTCAGATGAAACTCATATGAGAATAATTTTCTAATGAACAAAGGAGCACCAGATCACTGGTGAAACAAAAAGAGGAAAAATAAAATGAATCACACTGGATCTTTTTTTTAGCATGACATAGTATGTTGATGTAAGCACAGGAATTAAAGGGTAGTTCATTATATATCGATTTGAATGTAATACTAATTAAAGCCTTCCTTTGACTTCACTGAGGCCTATTCTTAGACATTATGCAAATTAATTGAGCCTTTGAAAAGACGCATATGCAGTGTTTGAGTTCCCGGTGGACCCCCCAAACTGGCTTATTGGAACTGACAGAATTATTCGTGTAAGTATGATACAGCAAATGAGTTCGGTACGTAACGAAATGTGGACGGGGGCCGAACTGCCTGTCTGTTTTTTATTGTCCGTTTTATTTTGTCGCAACATAAGCAAAAAAGGAAGAACCGAAGAATTAAAGATCCGATGCCGAGGGAGCCACCCCCCGAGGAAGCTTTCCGTAGCCTTTGACTGTGGGACGCGGGCTGAGATTTGATTTCTGCTCGGGGAGCGATTCGCTGCTCTTGCGCGTTAAAATCCTCACCGAGAGCATTTTAATTGTGTTGTGTTAATGAGTTTGAACTCATTCTCCCCTGTGCCACGTTCTTCGTATTTTCATATCGCGTGAGGTGTATCTAATGAGGCAGGGATGACAGGAAGTGTTAGCTGCTTCGGGGGTCTGTGATAGCCACAGGCTAATTTATATAATTTATATAAGGGCACAACCTACGTTTCTTCAAGCCTCTAAAGTCAATGTAGAGGGGGGGATCTGAGCTGGTAGGCATGGGGGAGAGAGTGAACCCTAAAATGATAGGTTATTCTTTCTTTTTTCCTGTCTTCTCTTCTGTCTCTCAATTAGTAATACTTCACGTCTCCGTCCATAGATTAATGCACATAGATTGATCCCTTTTCTAAAGGATGTCAGCGTTCACCCTGAAGTTTGTCATTCTGCTAGAGAAGTTTGGTTTGGCGGTCACTCACTGATGACATATTAGGACAGCTCTGTGCAGTGGCATTTCTTTAATAGCTGGATTTGATGCTTCCAGAATCAGCTGGTGCCTTTTTCCGGGCCTGGCAGTCCCTTCAAAGGTGAAGACGTCACCAGCAGCTAATGTTTAAAGCTGTAGGTGACCAGTGTGTGCTCGGAGACGGTCTCCTCCCCTTGACCTCTGTTTCATAGGTGAAATAAAGTGAGGTGCCACCCAGACCGTAAAGCCCAAACAACCAGATATGTCGCAGTTCGTTCAAACTTCTTTTCCAACGTTGTAGTGTGTATTTATCCGTCCTCCGTCATTTTCTAACTGAATTTCAAGCTTCTCTATGGGACTCGGGTTGAGGTGTGATTTGGGGAACCACGTCACCCACTTTCTCTTCACTCACATACGTTAGTGCTGCACGAAGGACAGGTCACGGTCCGCGTGGCCTTGCTGGATTAACCGCACTTACCTGGTTTACCTGTCTGGGGGAACACTGATTCGCTACGCGGAAGGAGGCATCAATGAAGGGTGGCCGAGGGGCAGTGACGTTTCGCTTCACACGTTTCTTCAGTTATCATTAACGGACACACGACAGCGTCTGGTAAAAACTGCTCATCCGGTGCGATGGACTCCATAGAAACATTTTGGAGGCCCTCGTTAGTGTCAGGATTCTCTCTGACACGTTTTTTTCATAAACCATGGAAAAGTTACAAATTAACAGCAAAAGTTGGAGGTTTTAAGTCAATGATCAGTATCAATAACTCACATTTGAACTTGGCAATTTCTGTCTTTGAAATACAAATTTTAGAGCTTGTAGGTTGTAAGGGTTTTGTTTTGTTTACTAAATGGCAATTTCAAAAAAGCTCCTTTTTAGTCCTTGCTTCCCAGTGCGTCCTATCACCTGAGAGCTAGCTAACGATGGGCTTTGAGTCCTGGCTCCTCTTGGTAGCTGTGTCCTTGTTTAGGTCACTTAACCCCTCTGTGTCTTAATTTCTTCACCGCAAGATGAATACTTACTGCCCAATAGTCTTTGCGAGGGAGGAATTATAACACAAGGAAAGGGCTTCCGAGTATTTACAGTATGTTCCTTGTTATTGCTTTACCAAACCGAGTTATTCTCAATGCAGAGTAGTTACTGTGTCTCTCTCGGTAGGAAAAGTGTGAGAGCAACTTGGGTTCTGGCGGCAATAAAGCCAATGAAACCGGAGTGGAAAACCAAAGTTGATGTACATGTAATCTCTTTTACATTGTCAATCGACTGAAAATAAGGTTCCCTGAAGAGCAGTTTTTAACATAGGCTGGTAAGACAGCCCTCCAATAAAATAAATGGTATTTTACCTCTGATCAATATAAAACCACTCGAAGGCAAAAATAAAACGTGTAGCGATGAATGCAGATGGGAACGGCGTTGCCAGCGAGAGGAGTTTTTCTGTAAGCAATTTTCACTGGACTCTGGAACATTCAAATAAACAGTATTTCTTGAATGTGACAGGTGGATCTGTAAATGTACTGAGGATTGAGTCATCTCCCCTGATTTCGGGAATAACAGCGTTCCCGGGCCAGCAGTTGTGAGGTGTGAATGATTCTCTAGAACTTCTGCAAAGGCCATCGTGTATCTTTCAAACCGCAGTGAATTTCCCATTATCTCTCAGTAGATAATTGGTTTTGCAAATCATCTTCAGGGGCCAAGAACTCTGTCTTCTTAATGCAGAGAATGATTAGCCGGTGTTTGTATAAATAAATGCACATACTCTGACTGCATTAACGGCCCGAAGTAAATGGTCGAGGTTGATTAAATTTGTTTTCAGTGAGAAAACAAATCTGTACCTTTTCTCATATACTAACATGGATGCACACATACATACACGCATAGAGCTCAGAAGGTCTGTGTATTGACCTATTTGGAAATTCACTAGTGTTGAACTCGTATCATTAAAAAAAACCCTATATTTTTTAGGAGTGTCTACATGACTCCTTTTAGATAAAACTCAAACGCCTCAATCGTTATTTAAGACCCAGCTTCCCTAACCAAATTTCCCATGCCACCTTCCCAGTCTTTCCTTTATCATTCTAAGTCGCGTGCTTTTCATGATCAGATCAAGATTCGCACCCTATAATTCTGTGGACTGCCATCGTCAGAGCGATGATAATTTTTTATGCGCTACGAGTAAAACTATTCGTTGTGAGATCTCTTCTAAGCCTGGGTCTTTCATAGCTTGTTCTTTGTTTGTCTTTTCCTTCTCCATTAGATAAATACGGTATTTTGTTACGCATGTGTACTGTGTACCATCCAATAGCCTACTGTGTGTGGTACCTCAGTGGTGTCTAATGAATGTTTATCGAATAAATAGTAGAACATAGTATTGGAACGAATGTCAAGGAAGTATCCAATTTTTGATGTTTTGTCAGCTTAATTCAATAAATAGGTATTGGGATCTCTCTTGGATGAATTGCATAACATAAGTGAGAGAGTTTGGCATTGCCTGGAAAGTATTGCATGTATTCCCTGACTATCTGGTGTGTTTTGTAAAGGTTTCCAGTGGCCAGAGGATTCAGTGGCAAGCCCTTTTAGAAAGTATCATCCTGCCGCTGTAGTAAAAAGTTCCTGACATCATCATCCATGAATACCATGAGCATTAAAGTAACAGATTTAGTCAAACTCAGAATCATTATGTGTCTTTGCTTCTAAATTTTAAAAATTTCCATTATGTTGACTTCCCTTTGGAATGGGTAGGATTTCTATGTGGTCATATTAGGATTTTTCTTTCTTTCTTTTTTTTTTTTTTTAAAAAAAAGCCAATTAAAAAGTGGCCTTAAGAAAGTGTAGGTTAGGGCTGGGAAATAGAGAGGTGTGTTTTCTACAGCTACCTTTTAAAATGTCTGGCTTCTTATTCCAGTATATTAAAAAAGAGAGTTTAAGAGTTTTCACATAGTTTGGAACCAAAACAGATGCATTTCCACAAGTAAGAAGTGTGTGTGCTTACAACTAAAACCTCATAGAAATGTTTTAAGATGTAGGAAATCCGAGCCATGATTGACAAAGGAAACACTTGTTTCGAAGGAAGTCTTTGGTCACTAAAGCATTTTTAAAAATTGTTTAAAAATATTTTAATGTCATCAGGACAAAAGATTGTCAACAATCTCTCACCGTTTAAAAATATTCACATTTTCTTTCCATCACACATATGGCCGGGTGTGTTTTTGATGTGAATGGTATTGATCCTGGGTGAGCAGAGAGGCGGATGTTCGGGGGTTGTCGGACGAGCACGTGGACACAGGAAAGAAGGAAGAGAGGGAGTGGAAGCCGCACAAAGTGATCCCCCCTAACCCAGAGAGAGCGTGCGATGCTGAAGACACCGACATCGTTAACGATAGGCATTTATAATATAGTCTACAGCCCTGAAAGGAGAAGCTTACCTATGGAGTACATTGCTGTCCTGAGCCTTTATGTTCTATTTCTAAAGAAAGGCCACCATGGCTGGGTCCCACGAGACAGCTTTGAATAAAATAAGGCAGTGGTTAAAGACACTTGTTGGTGTAGCTTCCTGGGGGCCACAGAGATTTAATACAGCGTCGGGATCTGTGATTGAGAGACCTTTCTCGTACAGCTCGGAGCATCGAGATAGGATAGGTGTTGACTTGGCTAAAGACTTCAAGGTCAGTGGTCAAGGTCAAGCGGAGAGCCTGGAATGTAAAAGGGCCTGGGCATCCATGGGTCAGCCCTGCAAGGAAAGCTCGGTCTACGGAGAGCAACGGTAGGAACGAAGTCTATGGGGCAAAGAGAAGGCACACGAGCTGAAATCAGGAGGGGACCAGACGGCGGGTAGACCAGAAGCCCAGAACGCTGTCGGGACAGCCGTGCAGAAATGCAGGGGCGGGGACAGGTGAGAGCTGGAAATGACCAGGAGAGCCCTGGCGATGGAGGCAGCTGGAAGAAGTTACGCGTTTCCTCCGATGGGGGGACCACATCTCAAGGATGTCTAGCCTCGTGGCTGTGAGCAGTGAGGGGGAAACAGAAGAATGTCTGAGAAAATATTACATTCATCTGGGCCAGTTATTAGAATTACAGATGTGTCATTTTCCGTGTTGTCAAACAGTAGAATAATGACTGCGTAAACTCGTTGAGTATATTCAAGCAAAGTTTTATTATAATTTTAAAATCATTCCTCTTTTTTTGTTCTCGAAAAGTTTAAAAGGTTTTGTGCTTGAAAGAGAAAAATATTTATCTGCAAAATCCACTCCAGCACCGCAGTCCCCATTGATAGTGAGATACGGGGGCTTCGATGTCTGATGGGAATATTAATTGCCAGTCTTTTAATTCAGATGTCAGTCATTTCCAGTTCACGTTTTTGTCTCAACACCTGAGGCTTCTGACTGCCTTCGCCTTGTGGTTGATGTGTGTTAATGTGCATCAACTCTTCATACGGTTTCTTTTTAAATTCTTTTTCTGGACCCATCTTCCCCAGCCGCCCTTAAAAATAAACGCTTTATTTTCAGTATAAAAAATAAAAACTATCTCCTGCACCTAAGAGTGTTTTCTCGTGCTTTTCCTTATACATATAATGTTCATACAATGTTGATTATAAATTCCTAAGGATTTGGTAAAGGTTGAGGACGGGCCAGTTCTTCCAGTGAGTGTCATGGGAGGCAGCGCACCCCTGGCACACTCCGGTGCATCATGGTCACCTCCCCCCGGACGTGGCATCATTGGCTGCAGCCAGACCCAACACTTACCGTGCATCCGTTCGCAGACTGCCGTGGCGACCTGTGACGTGAGCGGTCCTCGTGGTTCTGCAGGCGGTCGTGTTGTGTCCCTTCCCCCGTAAAGCAGTGGCGTGCTGGAGAATTCTCTAGGCAGTTCCTCTTTGGTGTCGTGTAACACACCGACCTCATCGCCCCGCTTTTGCGTGGGGAGCAGGCACAGCCCGGTGGCCTCTGCGCGATCCTCAGAACTGGATGTAGGGTGGCGTCGTTGAATTAATTAAAAATCCACTGTACAGAGAAAGGAAAGTCATAGCTCCCCAGGTATTTTTGTGCTTCTCACCCAACTGATGTATCTAGAGATGGCGAGACTGATTTGCAGGGGCAAGCCTCGAATCTCTTTCTTTACCCAACACTACTCTTTATACAGACCGTGACCTCCAGCTCAGCAAGATAAATCCTGGTGTCCAGTGTCCAGCCAGCCCCACCTCTTGCTGTACAGCTGAAGTGGATATTGACGTTCATTTTCGTGAGAAGGCAGGACAGCTCCATCTCGCACACATAAGGTTGTTGTGAGCTGGTTATGAAGCTGCCAGACTATTAGACACGGGCATTGCTTATCTTCATTGAGCAGGAGTCGGGTTCTGACTGTCTGCAGGGCTGTTTTGGACCCTTGCTTGCACACATCTCCAAGACCATTGGCTAGCCACCAACAACCGATAAGCTGTGTGTCCTGAGTCAGGAGGCAGGTACACGCTATACCCCCACGAGGTACTAGCTGAAGCCTGGCTAGCCACCAACAACCGATAAGCTGTGTGTCCTCAGAGTCAGGAGGCAGGGACACGCTATACCCCCACGAGGTACTAGCTGTGAAGTAACTCCAGTGGCACGAGGCCACATTTCCTGAAGATGTTGCTGCTGTGTTTTTGATGACGGATCGCCTCTGTAACTGCTGTGCCGTAGCACCTAGGAAGATCAAAGCAGAGCATTGTGAATTTTTGGCTCTGTGTAAATTTAAGCATGGCCACAAAGGCCGTTTCCTCTCTCCCGGAAAAGCAATTTAACTCGCAGAAAATAATTAAATCCGCAGTATCTTGCAATAATTAGAAATTTGAAACGGGGAGGGTTAATTCTTTGAATCCGATTTCAGTTGCCCAGTAAAATGTTCAAGGACAGCATCCAGACAGTTACCGAGCTGATTTGCAATACCAGCGCGTTCAGTATTTGTATCTGTTTCCCTGCAGGATCATGCAGATTTGCGAAGCCATTTCTTCACAGTTGGGATGAAGCTCGAAACAGTGAACTTGAGCGAGCCCTTTTCTATCTGTCCTGCATCAGTGACCAAGGTGAGTTTCTCTCCTTCACACTTTACCTCAGCCCCCAGAGTGGCTCTGATAAGCCTTTCTACTGAAATATGCTCGCACAGGATATGCCGCGACACCAAGTAAACTTAAGGCAGATGGCCTTCTCTCCCGTCCAGTAGTGTTTGAAGCTCTCTCTCTGTCGCCGGTAGCGTGGGGGAGGCTAATCAGATGTCTCCTCTTGGACCGGATGGGTGAATTTCACTTTTCTTCTGATGGTACAGAACGTAGGCACTCAGGTTCATGCGTGAGGTCCAGACGCACGACTATGAGTTTACGGCAGTGAACTTGCTGCTTCTGCACCTTCTGATTGTTATTATGACCTATCGATACTTCGGAGCCACCTGAAAATGGTGAAAAGCAGATTCCCATCGCCACGAGTCAGCATTTCTACTGCGTTTTCATCATCTGCTTTCGTCGGCTAAAGGAAGGGATGCTTCTGAGATCCGCAGCTATAAAACGAAATGGCTTTTTCACATAAAGGCATTTTTATTATGGTCTGTTTAGGCTTTTAAGGTTAAAATTTTCCCATCTTCATCAAAGAAATCTCAACGAAGTCACCAGTGGTAAGATCTACAGTGCGGGTTTCTACCTTAAGTATCTTTAAGTGGCGGGAGAAACCAGCAGACTTAGCACACTCAGCCAACGATCCATTTTAGTTGATGGCCTTTGGTGCATCTCATGGGGGAATTTAATCGAAGATTCCAAAAGTCAGCTCCGTAGATTCAAACTCCGGTCTCATGGGTGCCAACTGAAGCAATGTTTAATGTTTTAATTCTTTGGTGGCAGAATGTTTCATTCTAAAGAAACAGCTTTGCGGATAAATCCCAACCAGCTTTGCTAATTACTATGTGAATAGATTACTTGTATTCTAAGAACTTTAGTTTTTACATTTATACAGTAGGTGTTACACTATCTGCTTCGTGTCATTGAGAAAAGTGGAGAATCACATTACTAGGTGCCTGCCTGGCACAAGTAAATGCTCAATGAAATATTAACTGCTTTCACCCAAACCTTGGACCCACTGCTTTGGCCCCACAGGCCTCTCGTGACCCAGGGGACTTGTCCAGTCATCTTACCCATGTTACTGGGGAAATGTAAGCAGAACTGAACCTGGAGTTCATGTCTTACAAACTGCTGTGGTAAAGAGGATGTCCGCTTGGCCGGTTCTGGCGAGGGCCACCCTCCAAGCTGAATCGAAAGCCCAGTGAACCATTCGGCACGCTTTATTTCCAACATAACCACGGAAGAGAAAATGGAAGCGTGCCATTTTTTCTTTGAAGCCGTGCACATTGTCGCGTTTTCCATGAGCTCGCTGTGCATATGTCACTTTGGACATGAAAACACTGTGTGTGTGAAGAGGATGGTCAGGGTGGACCTTAGCGGATTGTCACTGTGGTCGTTTGGGAGTGTCGGTCATTTTTAAGCTCAAAGGA
>NW_006431956.1:1552619-1554414 GCF_000325575.1 Pteropus alecto | reverse complement strand
GATATCTCTGATTTCACATTTATTGTCATCTTTCCCTTGCTTTTCTGTTTTGGAAACATTTACCAGCTGTGCTGATCAGACTGCATTTGGTTTCTGTGGAGAAACAGTCTATCTGCAAATCTGTGATCCAAGTATCTGAAAATCTGTGATCCAAGAGGAAGAGAGAGGAATTTGTATTTTGATTCCGAAGTATTTGAAAAACTCGATTGTTTATCTGCTGTGGGCTTTTGTGTTTCCTTATCGTAGGCGGCTTGCAGAAAGGACTACTTTGTGCATTTTTTCCTGAGAGTCTTGATCGATGAAGCACTTTTTCCAAAGAAATAGTCACACATAATTAATATGAAGAAATCAATTGGGCCTATTTATTCTCCTCTCCTTATTGCAAGAATAGATTTGACCTTGGAAGTAAAACAAAGAAGTTTTTTTTAATGGCACGTCACATGGCAGAGTGTCTCAGCTGTATTTGGGGTATGATCAGACGTGTTCCTAATTCTACTGTCACACCCCTGGGGTACCCCACAAGCAAGTTGTAGCAGGACTTTTCAAACAGAGGACAATGACTTGAAATGTATGACACCCAGAGACATTGTCCTAGAATATGACCCTTTTGGATGTCACAGATTGATCTCTGAATTTTTATTCAATTCAATTTTCTTCTTTTCTGAAAGAGACTGGATTTGTTAATGCAGTGACGCATGTTTTAAAATTCCTGGAGTTGTGGTTTTTTTTTAAATTTATGATTTGGTAAAATTTGAGGAACACCGGTGACAGTGTATTACAGAATATGGAAAATGGCTGTGATAATGAAAAATTTTTTTCTTTTTGAAATGCTTTTTTCTTTAATGGACATAAATTATTTTTATAACTGTTAATTTATTTAAAGAACAACTACGTATGAGAAAAAAATATTGACTTATGCTTTGAATGATAAGCTTGGGGTTGGAATGCATGCTCTCAAGTTCATACACCCTCCGTTAAAAACCTTTTTATTTGAAATGGCCTTTGGGGTTCTTTATTGTATATTCTGGTTGTTGCACATTGGTACAAAACTAAAGAGTGATATTTTCTTGAAACCTGACCAGAATTCCCCTTTGTTCAGGCAGCGGGTGATACAGTGATGCCAGCTGCTCATTTATCTGGATCTGTAGTGCCTTGTCTTCATTCTAAGAGGCTAGAATGTCAGCCTCACCAGGAATTTATTTAAAAAAAAAAAAAAAAAAGCCAAACAGGTACAGATGTGCTTAGTCACATGTGTATGCTTTCAAATAATTGTAATCTATAATGTTAGAATGTTAGATGCTAATTATCA
The DNA here is from genome assembly GCF_000325575.1 of Pteropus alecto. Taxonomy (NCBI): domain Eukaryota; kingdom Metazoa; phylum Chordata; class Mammalia; order Chiroptera; family Pteropodidae; genus Pteropus; species Pteropus alecto. The sequence continues at coordinate 1,553,105 of NW_006431956.1, read as the reverse complement.
GTACTTTCAGCCCTAATGTCTTTGTCACGTTGGGTAGTGTTCCAGTGAACACTAAATGTTTTCCCAATAAATGATTTTCTGTCTGCAAAAGTCTTGTTGGGGCGGGGCTGGGGAGGATATTTTCTCTGATTTTTGAGATACACTTTCATTTACATTTTTCTTACTCTTTGCACCAAAGGTAAAATACTAAAGTCATTCTTCTCCTATGTACCTCTCCTCTTATCGGCCATGTGGCATGGACTTGGATGAGCACTTCCCCGGCTGGTTCAAGACTCGTCTGTGTGTAATAAAGTACCAGAATATTCTTAACGGAAAAGATATTTATAATGAAACGTTGGAAAATGCTTTAGAATATTCTATTTGAGACTATAATACACCGTGCTATTATTGCTCATCACAATGAAAATTTCATTTTTATTTTCCTTGGCTTTTTTCTTGATGGTACAACTGTGGAAGAAAAAAAAAAAATAGGACGTTAAAGCAAAC
>NW_006431956.1:1551840-1552551 GCF_000325575.1 Pteropus alecto | reverse complement strand
TCCAGAGCGGAGTCGTTGACGGGCGTTGGCGGTGACGGTGCCGTCTATGCTCGTGAAGCACATCGCGTTGTTCAGAGCAGAGGACACGGGCGTGGGGAGGCTCGGGTTCCGTTTCTGCTCCTGCTGGCTCTGAGCTGCACGTCTTGGCCACGTCGGGGAACTGCTCTAGGCATCGGTTCGAGACCCGTGGTTTCTGGACCGGGTGGGCCAGCGTTTCTGAGCCGCTTGAGAACGTGGGCCCCGAAGGATTTGAAGGAACTGATTTCGCTTTCCTTTGAAGTAATAAGGAGACGAATAGCGCTTGTTCCGTGTTAGATGTGGGGGAGGGAGGGGGCTGATAGGGTGCTGGTGTGTAGGAGGGAAAAGCGATTTTCAGTAGGGACTGTCAGGCAGAGACCCCCCTGGGAAGGCGATGTCTGTTCCTTTGCTCCTTAAAGTCTATTTTCAAAGGCAAAACTCAGCGGGCGGAATTCTGACTATTTACGTATTAACATACAAGTGAACAAGAGTGAGTTTACTCTCCTGCTTAGCTTTGAAATTGATTGCTTCCAGAGAATATTTTGTAAAGGGAGGAGCCAGGAATTCCAGCTTGGGGAGCATGTCGGGGGTTTCCTCAGAGTTGAGAAAGTGCTCTTTATTCCCTGGCCCGCTTCACATACTTGGTTCTTTAAATCTATCATGCCGCTCACTTTTGTGATCCGCCTGATTTTT
>NW_006431956.1:1548360-1551813 GCF_000325575.1 Pteropus alecto | reverse complement strand
CTTCATGGACCGCTTTTTTTTTAGAGTCAGTGGATGACGGTCCCGTTCCTGCGTGCAGAGAGTTTCCTCTGCATTGTGGGAACACCTTGATGAGTAACGAAGAGGCCACTGTCCTCAAACGATGTAGGATCCGTTGGGGGAGAAAGACGTGGTATCAGTCCACGGGAATGAATCAGAATTTTCAGGACGGAGACACAAGCCTGACGCTTCGGGGGGACAGAGCGGGAGCCCTTTCCTCCAGCCGAGTGGCTGGGAAAGCAGGCTAGCAGCACCGACTTCCGGGATGCATGTTGGAAAACACACTGTGATTGGACAGACCGACAGCGACGTGGGTACCGGACTGTGAGGACGCAGCGTAAGGGCCAGTGTGACTTCTGTCCTCGTGGGCTGCAGGGTGGGGCATCGCCGTGCCAGGCCTCGGTGGTTCCTGAACGACCTGGTGTGAGGACGTGGGTCCCCGCCGTGGACACAGAAGCACCCGTGTGGCCTTTCCGTGCCCACCCTGGCTTTCCCCTGGGCTGCCGTCTGTCTGTCTGTCCTCATCAGTTTGGCCTTCTTTCAGCCGTGACTATTGGGTGACCTTCCATTCTCTATCTCCTATATATTCTATTTACTCGTTTACTTTTCATTATTATGACCACAGTGATCATCTCTGACTTTTTCACAACTGGACCGATTTAGTATTATTCATCAAACTGCCAGTTTGCGGTCAAACCGTTTTTGATGAAGTAACATGTATCGTGTGTGGAAACTGTGCCAGTATTTCACGTTAGCCTTGTACGTGATCCCGAGGAATTAACTCATGGCTCTATGTTTTTTTTTTTTTTTCTTTCAGGTTTTTAACAATCATTTTTTTCAAGTGACTATTGACGACCTGAGACGAGAACCTAGCAAACTCTCAATGCTCTGCCACGCGGATTCCTTGGGGATTTTGCCCGTGCAATGGTGCCTTAAAAACGGAGTCAATCTCACGCCTCCCAAAGGTTTGTGTCCTGTGGAAATTCGCAGGGTTTGGGTGACTCGGGAGGGTGTCGTGTTGTCACCGAAGTGACACCTTTGTTGATCGGGGAAGTTTATGTTGTAACCCATGTAGAAGCAGTGAGAAAATAGTGCGTTTGTTTCGTGGTTAGCTCGATACAGGAGTCTGTTACAGCATCCTTGGTGAGGCAGGTGGTCTAGAACTTCTCGGTCCTTCCTGTGAGGCATGGCTCCCCGTCTGGGATTGTGTGGTTGGCGTCTGTGCTGTTAGTGACAGAGGGCACTGTGTCACTAAGTGGGTGAAGTTAAAGACTTCAGAGTGTCTGTGAGCTGGCTTGAAAAATGCCATAAAATGCCGAGGAAGGCATTCTTCACGTTTTAATTTCCGATAAATCATTTTTTTTTTCAAATTTTCCCCAGAGCCCAGTCTCTCCCAGATAGCCGACTAACTGATGTTATAATACATTAAAATAATTAAATTGGGAACCAGGTTGCACTAACATAATTTTCAGTTGGGATCCACGAACCACGCTGTAAGTTTAGTAGCAGAATAAACCTTTCAGGTCCAAGGTTTATTCAGGGAAGAAAGCAGCAAAATGAAAGAAGAGAGGATGGGGAAGAAATACAGAGACCAAGAGAAGAGAAAATTGGAAGAGATTAGAAAAATAAACTGTTGGGAGCGTGTTGACAGGTAACCACGAGTCAGGCAGGGGTTTCGTGCTCACCTTTGCAACTCACCAGCTCCTGGTTCACTTGCGGCATTAACCATATTGAGAGATAATTGATCCCGCGGGCTTGGTTCCAGCGTCCCCGGTGACCGCCGCATACCACGTGCCACCTTTCATAGCACTGTGCTAGGTGACCTGTGCCCGGGCTGCACTGATAGACCGTCAGCGTGTATCCTCGCTTTTCCCTCCGTGTGCATCGGGATCACGGAGGAGACGCTGTCGAGTGTGAGCTGATGCTTCACTTCGAGGTTCCGTGGTGACGCAACACGGCCCAATTAGAACGTGAGGCCGTTCGTGCCATTCTAAGTGCCACGCTCACTTAGTCCTCACCACGAGGATTGCCCTGCGAGGAAACTTGGTCACGGAGGGTTCACATGACCCGCCCAAAGCCACAGGTGGAGTGAGTCACAGGGCGGGGCGGGGTGGGGGGTGGTTCTGGTCCAGCGTAGTGAGGTTTTTGTTTTCTCCTTAGTTCTCACAAATGACTCTGGCCAAGCCACGGTGTTTCCATGTTCAGGACCGTCCAAGGGGTCCCCTGTGCTCTCCTACCTGTACCCCGCAGCATCAGAGAGATGACCAGAGTCTCAGTATCCTTCCCCTCCCTCGCAATGACTGTGCGGGTTTTATGTTATAAACAATCTCTGGGTAGAAGGTAAGAGGGGAAGTCTTCTCCCGTCATGAAATTTCAGCGACAGGACCCTTGTAGAGTTCGAAAGCCTCTCGAGCCGCGTCTCTTTCCTGGTGACTAATCAAACCCTGTGTGTGGATGGGTTCCGTGTCCTGGAAGAAGGACTTTTTCTAGATGTCTAAAATGCTGCCGGCTTGGGCTTTGTAAATTTCTCGTGAGCGATAGGATCTTTTTAAGAATTAACAAAAATAATGGAGGATTTCCTCACATAGTGGAAAAGAAGGAAGACTATTAACACATGCATTTCATCTGCTTGGTTATTTTATTGTGGCAGAGGTTTCATGTTTGCCAGCATTTTTAGAAATTTGAAATTCATGTCCCGTGAACTGTAACTGTTAAAGGTAGTTTTCAGAAAAGAGATTGTCGACATAGCTTGAATATTGATTAGGAAAATGCGTGTGCCTCTTCGGGTAATTGCACTTCACGATATTAAGAAAATTGTTTTACATTAATGTATCGAACTCTTACACATGCAATGAAATGACTGTACGAATATATTTAGACATGTTTTTCTATCTTACGCTTTCTCTTACTTACTGTTTAGCCTCAATTATCATTTCTTTTCTACCACTCAAGTCTTTGTGACATTTAGTGACATGAAATTGTCTTCGGGCAATCTTCCAAACTATCCTTTCCCCTACTGAAATGAAGCTTAACTTTTGCAAATTGACACACGCACACAAAGGAAAACGTTTTCGTGGATATTATATGTTAGATGGAGAATATTGGAGAATAGTGGTTATACCTTCCAATAGGAGAATCTCAGTGATAACGTTTTTTTTTGTTTTTTTTTTTTCTTTTTAACACTTAATGCATTCGGGAAGTGATGGCTATCATATGTCAAGGTGTTGGTGGTAATCTCTGGGGATTGTGTTTTGGCTGGGGACTCTTGTCTTCAAAATAGTAGAGCTTTAAACCAGTAAGACGAAGACGAGCCACTTACAGAAATGATTCAGAATATGAACTGCTTGTTCACAGTGAAGGAAGCATGAAGACTCTTACGCAAACTCGTTATAATAAGAGAGATGCCAGTTAAAACTCATGTTGAGATGGCATGCA
>NW_006431956.1:1530641-1548065 GCF_000325575.1 Pteropus alecto | reverse complement strand
CTTGCTTGGGAGAGTACAGGTAGGTACAACTATCTTTGAGGCATTTGGGCACGTTCTACTAAAATCGTGAATGCATTTTACCCACTGACCCAGCCAACGGTTCCGCATCTGGAAGCTTCTCCTAAAGCTATACTGTACAGGTAATATGCATAACAGTTTGTGGGGTTTTTTTTTTTGCTTTTTTTTGCAGCATGAGGTATAGTAATGAAAGACTGGAAAAATTTCAATGCCTCTCTGTATGAGACTGATTAAATAGATTTTGAATATTCATATCATGAAAACTATGCAGTTGTTAAAAAAAATGAAGAACATCTGTGTACCGATATGACGTCTTTTTGGCAAAAAAGAGGTAAATAAGAATATCTGTTTGCGTTTGCGCATATTTCTGTAAAGAAGCTCTGAAAGGAGACATCAGAAACAAATGAAAACAATAACTTCTTTATGGGTGCAGGGTAGAAGTGAGACTTTTAACAGAATATTTCGCAAAACTTTCTATTTTTTTAATCTACAGTAATATATTCTCTCTTCAAAAATAAAGACATATTATTAAAGGCAGAGGACTTTTATAACTGAAAGAGATCTTAATGATACCTCATCAACTCCGATCACTTTCTGTAGGGGGCAAGGAAAGCTCGGTTATGCTAAATAACTTCTCAAGTCGTGAGGCAGAAGTTGGCATAAAACCCCGGTCTGAAGATCCTGAATCTAGCGCTTTTTCCACATAACCAAACTCACACTCGCCCCCCGTTCTCTCACGGGCTGGTGTCCTCATAAAGCCGTCCTCCTCGGGGATTTTGTGGCCTCTTGGTGGCCTGATGCTGGGCTAGCTGGTGTCAGAGGACCATCGCATCCCCATGACTGAAATGGTCAGTCTGTCAAAGGCTTTGGAGAATTTCACTTCTCGGGTATAATTTTCTAAGTGTTTGCACATCGCGCAAAGTCACGGCTTTATTTATTGAGCTCCCTTATCATTTCGTGAAAGTAGAGTGTGTTCGGTTTTGTAATTAAAACGAATGAAAGTTCAGAGGTGGTGATGGTGGTGATCCCTTAATGCTGATTTAATGGTTTTCCTTCGAGGTAAATTGTTACAGGTCGTACGTGTCACACCAGGGCCGGGCATCGTGCTGTAGAATTTTTTCAAACACCGTTCTTTGTTTTATTAATGTACGGAAGTATACACTTTTTTTTTTTTTTTTTTATAAAAAAGCCTGTTGTTTTTAACTTAAATCCTGAGCTTTATAGAGAGCGTACGTAGCATATCACACATACTGAGGAGTGCTTAGATGTTTTCTTACGTGTCTCTTTTCCACGAGGGTGTTATACTGTTTAGATTTCCATCAGAACCGTAAAACGTTGCTTACAATTACAGCGTGTTGCTTAAGAGGAAAATGATAGCCCATTCATTCCCCAGTCGGTGGGAACCAGCTGATGAAACAAAAGACATCTCCTTGGTACAGGAGAGCTGCAGAAAAATAGGTCCATCCTGACATTGTTTTAACTCCATTTCGATTTTTTTTTTTTAAAGTCTGTCCCCAGACCCTAGAAACAAATAGTCTAAGCTGGAATGGATAGAAATTTTTCAGTGCCCAAGAGCAAGTAAGCCAAGGACAGAACCTTGGCGATGTTGCTTCATTTCCTTAATCGTGGTAAACAACGATTCAATATTGTAGGCACCGTAAGTAATCACCAAACAAGTAAATAAACCACCTAAGTCGAAATGTGTACAGGTTATCAACCATGGCTTGCTATTTTTAAATTATTTCGTTGACCTCTTTGGCATGTAGCATCCGAGATTAGCCACAGAATTAGTGGAGAGAACCTCCCACTCAGGGGTCTCTGTAACAACGGGTCAGCCTTCAAATTGCTGTTGAAAAACGTGTGCGCAAAGGCGGAAGTACGTCGCTTATTTCAGCTCTTCGTCCCTACTAGCTGGTCATCCGGATCGACTCAGAAACGCTGAACACGATTTAAAAAGCAAAAGTGTGGTTTAATCGTTATCAAGATGCACAGTAGCGAGCTCTAACTGGTGTTCTCTCTTCCGAGAGAAAAACCTCAGGTGTTGACTGGTGACCTCCGTCCATTCTGTAATGTGTCATGTTTCCGACCTCCCAAAGGGGGCAGAGAAGAAGCACAGGCTCGTGGATCTGCTGCTTCGACCGAACACGTGCTAATATTTTGCCACATTTGGTTCAGAGTTTTAAACAACGCAGTAAAGCTTTGCGGTTGTAATCGAGGACCGAGTCATCCTCGGCTCTCTTTCTCACGCCCCGTGTCTGGACCATCGGCGAGTCTCGTCGCCGTTGTCATTGTCAGGGCCCGACCACGCCACCGCACAGGCCCGGCCCGCGTCTGCTTTCAGCCCCGCCTGGCGAACTGCAGTCAGACCGACGGTGTTCGCGTGTAAACCACACGTAGCCCTCCCCTGCCCAGGCTGCCCCGGACCGTCCCACCTCGCCCCGTGGCCAAGCCCAGGTCATAACAGCCGCCTGCAGTGCCCACCAGTTCTCTGTCTGGCCTCACGTCCTAAGATGCACCCCAGGCAGCCCCACCTGGAGCATGGCACACGCCTCTTCCTTAGGACCCTGGCACTCACTGTCCCCTTCCTCAGGCTTGACCCCAGCATCGCATTTGGAGGTGGGCTTTCTCGGCCGCCCTTATTTAATGCCAGTCACAAATCGCCACCCTCAGAGGCTTTATCTGCTTCCCTGCATGGCTTTTCTCCACTTTTATCTTTTGTAAAATCTTTGGTCTTTTTTCAAATCCATCTCTACCAAAACGAACAACCCACGAGAGCGGGCATTTTTGTCTTGTTCTCTGCACGTCCCCCGGTAACTGGAACGGTGTGGTCTTGGTAAATATTTGCTGAGCACTGAAAGAATTTGTCCTGCCCTGTCCTGCCCCTGTCCTATCCCCCTCCTCCTCTCTCCCATGATCCTTTATGCCCATCTTCCCTCTTTAATGGTGTTTCACGTTATGTTGAAGCATTAAACTGGAACGCAGTCAAAATCCATCTTTCCTCTTGTGATTTGTTTACACGCCTTCAGAAACGCTTCCTGCCGATGTTCGTCTGTGCTGTCTTTTACAGTCTCGCAGTTTTGTTTTTTCACGTTTTGCTTTCATCTATTTGGAGCTAATTTTTTTTGTGGCACGAGGAAAGAAAACAATTTCGTTTTTTTGCTCGAATCGAATTGGGTTTTCAAATTCACCAGTTTGTCTCAGTATCATCAGTTGAGTCGTCTGCCGTGTCCTCTCTGATTTGCAGTGTCACCGCTGGCGTGTCTATCAAGCCCCTTCGTGGATGTGAACCGTATCCCGTTCTTAGTTATTCGGCTTCGTTGATCTGTTTGTCCATCCCTGCCCAAATACCTCACTTTTAAAAATTGATTTTAATTTATATTAAATCTCAATGTCTGTTAAGAGAACCTCTCCACCTTGCCTTTCTTTCCAAAGCCATCTTGGTTATTTTTGTGCATGAGTTTTAGAATCGATTTGTACAGCTCCTAAAAATGACCCATTGGATTTTAATTGCCATTGCATTGGATTTATAGGTTAGTTTAGAAAAGTGGACGTTTTATTACGTTATCTTTTTCCGACTGGCAATTTTCTGCTAGCATTTTGCTTTTTGTCCCTCTGTCTGGCACACCCCTGCCCCAGATGGCCACATGGCTCGCTTCCTCAACAATTCTACATTTCGACTTTTCGCCGAGGCCTTCGTCCTCCATGAAGCCCTTGCGATGCCTCCCCGCCACTTTCTCTCTGTAGCCCTCGTGGTCATCTGACTTCGTATTTGCGAATTATCTGTCTGCTTTCACTGAGCTCTGTGAAAAGGGTCTTTGCTGGTTTTGTCGTTCACGTCTGTATCCCCAGCATTAGAACCATGCCCGGCCTATAGCATGCACCTACTAAATATTTCTAAATGAGTGAACGTGTGCCTGCACAAATGGCTGGGTTGGAGAGTAAACACCTTCCTAAAGATTATGACACGTGTTGCCAAATCGGCACCTGTAATGGTTTTTCGAGATACACATAGACCAGAAACGCATCAAAGTATGTTCCCAGCAGCCTTTATAGTGGCGGACTCATCCTGTTGTTTTTCATTTTGCCAGTCAGCTAGATGGCAAACATGATATTCTTTTGCTGATTTTATTTTTTATTAAGACTGTGCAAATTTTTTTTTTTTTTTTCATACCCACCCATCATAGAAGAGCAGCTCTCACTCTTGGGGTCTCTTTTGTTAGAGAGGGTTTTTTTTTTTTTTTTTAACCCTTTTCCTCCCCTTCATCCCAAGTCCCCGGCAAGGGCCCTGAGGCCACCAGGATTGTCTCAGGGTTATCGGGAGTCACTTCCTGGTACTGAGGCCTAACTTCCTGTAGCGATGGTATGATCTGATTCTGTTAGCGCACTAGGAGCGGGAGGACAGCTCTGGGGAGGCAGTCATGGTGTCTTCCATGGACTGAATTGACACTCGATTGATTGACCCGTCCCTAGACTATCCTTTCAACTAGAGCAAAGATGCTATGCTTTCAAATAATTCTTATTATTGAAATAATTCATGATCATTGGTGACCACTTAGAAAATGCCAAGAGGTAGAAGAAAAAAGTATCCAGGATTTCCACTACCTAGATAATTATTTTGATATTTACCGTTAAGTTTTTCTTACATTGCCTCTGGTCTTTTTCGTTGCATATTTTTCATATAAATTTTACAATTCTGTATATGCTTGTACCAATCTTTTCATCCAAAACTGTAGCAATCATTATTCATGGCTTTTTTTTAAACAAACATTATCGTATACATTAAACAAACATTTATGTACAGTTTCATGCCTGCATAACTTTTCATGGATTAGATAAATTTCATACTATTTCTTACATTTGGATGTAAAGTCCCCCCTGCCCCACCACCAGTATTATCAGTAAAAATGCCATCGTATCTTCACATATAATGCTTTTTCACTTTTTAGAGTTCTTATGGGATACATTCCCAGAAATGAAATCGTGTCAGAGTTCATGAACATCGTTACTGCCAAATTGTTTTTCCGAAGAGCCGTGAACTTGCACCGCCAACTGCAGTGTTTGCAAGCGGAGCTGTTTTATGTCAGTTCCTTTGTGTCCCATGGAAACGGGTCATCGACCTGTCCCCCCTTTGGATCTGTAACAGTTGGAACTTCAGAATAAATACTAATAAAATCTTAAGTCAACTCTGGTGGTGGCAGTTCAGCAGCCTCCTATGGCAGCTTGTTGCACATTTTAACAGCCCAAAGCCTTTCCAGTTCTTTTTATTTTCTTGTCTCCTCTGTTATTTTCCTCCCGCTTAGGTTTAAAACATGTTTTTTTTTTGTTTGTTTTTCGTTTTTCTCCCTCCTGGCTGCAGTTAAGCCTTAGTACTTCTTGTTCTGTCTTTGTTGATTAATGAGTATAATTGACCCCTGCTGTCTGTATTATACAAGCCCTAGCAATTTGTTTTTATGTAGCAGTTATTTTCTGAGCTGTCACAAAACTGCCTTACAAAGAGAGCTCATTATCAGCCTGAAGGAAAAAGAATTTTAAGTGATGAAGTGAATAAAGGTCCCCAAGAGAAGGAAGAGGAAGAGAATTCTAGGTTGTTCAAATATTCAGGGAAATGAGAGCATTCTAGGGCCAAGATAATTCATTGTTGCTTATGTACCCAGCAAGACTTAGTTATCTCTTGAAAATATTAGATTAAAAATGGCTCTTCGTGGAGAGTCTGTCTTGAAGACTGGATCCGGAGCAGCGAATGTTGATTCAGGAAACCGAGGAGCCTGACATTTTATGGAGTGGCTCGAAGCCCATTGGAGGTTGGGGGTTACGAGCGTGGTTACAGAAAACCCAGCTAAATGTCAATCAGGGCAGTCGAGGTGACTTCTAAGTTTAAAAGTTTTATCTAAACAGGTAGTGACCATGAAAAATACCTAGATTTCATGTCTATCAAAACATACTTTACTATCCATTTATATCAGTTTTTCCCCCCAATTTTCCCCTTCCTCCATGATCTTGGTGAGATTTCCTCACTCACAAAATCAACTAAGGGAGTGGCAGAGGTCCAGGGAAGAGATACCATCTGAGGATTTGATCCAAAAGTTTCAGAGCACTGCCTTCAAAGTGGAGGCTTATGTTAATTGTACAGAAACTCGCATTACTTTGTTTTTGTTTTGCTTTTGAATATTTAGAAGAAAGGTGGTTTGATCCCTTCCAGAAGCCTCTGATGCAAGAGCATTTGGCTGGAGGAACGGCTCTGGGGAGAGTGGCCGGGGCATGGCGGGTGGCAGATGTGCAGAACCTGTTCAGAACTAGCTAGAAAGAGTACACAGTGTCTCGAAACCCTGAGACTTTTTGCCTCCTTGTTGGAGAGAAATGAGGGATTTTCAGTCAGTGTAGAAAGACGGGGATGTCTTCGAAGGAAGGAGGTCCCAGTGCCGTGATGGTCAGCAGGGCGTGGGAGGCTCAGGGTCCATTCCAGGCCAGAGGAGGCCAGCTGCCTTTCCCGTTAAGCCCCCATCTTTAAAAACATTGGGTGAGGTCAGCCTCCTTAATGAAAAGAATACTGTTTTGTACTTGTGGGTACATTTGAAGGTAGGAGGCATCTGGCACCTTTTCTGTAATAAAGAATGGGGTGAAGGGTTAAAGAAATACAAATTAGTAATTGATAGATTGTCACGGGGATGGGGAGCACGGCAGAGGGAATGCAGTCAGCATTAATACGTTGGCTAGGTGGAGGCCAGGGGAGGGAGGGAGCAATTGCGGGGGATCGTTTTATGAACTGTATAGATGTCTAACCAATGTACTACATACTTGAAACTAATTAAAATAAATAAATTAAAGAAAGAAAGAAAGAAAAGAATTTCGGTAGTCACCCTACAACCGTGGGATTCAGTAACCAAAGTCCCCATGTTAAGCGAATTTGCAGGTGTGAATTTCTGACAATATGGGGGAGGGGAGAGATCCCCCTGATTTCTTTTGCATCAAATATAGATTTATTTTACACACACTTAAACCAATAAAGAGAGAACACTAAACGAAGTGTATAGTATCATTTCGTTAATCCTAACAAAATGTGTAGTATCTGTTAATCCTAATTGATACCATCTTTGTCATTTCCCGTGCCATCCCGTGTTCACAGGAAATGCAGATACTCATAAAGAGGTATTTTCCTATCTAGGTCAGGCCACACGCCCACCGCCTTTCTTATTTTATGGTTTAGAACTGCTTTTTCTCACCCTCTCCCGTGTCTTCTCATGGTGGTCATGATGGACATACATGGTATAACTGCAGTCCCCTGCTCCTGTCCCAAAATGAAATGAATCAAGAAAGGGGGAAAAATAAGTGTTTCATTCGACCCTCATGAAATCTGATGTGCTCTCAGGCTTAAGGAAGAGCTTCATCTTTCGGGGGCCTACCCTTGCACCCCTTATGAGTGACACACCGTAAAGCTGCTCATTAGTCTGAGAACTCGCTTGATTAAGGCTGTTGTGTTGGTGTTTTGTCCTGCACAGGCTACCCTGGTCCGGACTTTGACTGGGCAGATTATCACAAGCAGCATGGAACAGAAGAAGCACCTCCCTTCTGCTTCAAAAACGTAAGAAGCTCGTTTCTCGCCATTCCTCTTGTCGTAGATGTTGCTGGCCATGAGTGTTATCAGTCGCTTTCCATTTCTCGAGCAAGATGAGAGTGCTGTGTACCGGAGGGTCCCGGAACCCTTATAGTTTTTGAAAAGTCCTCTCTCAGCTTGTGTATTAGGATAATACTGGACCATAGTAGCAAATCGACTGCTAAGTGTATAGCGGCTCAAACATGGTATAGGTTTATTTGTTCCTGTCCTCACCTGAGTCTGGTGAGCAGGTAGGAAAAGAGATCCAGGGAAGACGGCGCTGGTTCTAAACACTCTGGCTGTGTTGACACGTACTCCTCCACTCCCCTCCCGCTGGCGAGGACGGTCACTTGGCTGCACTGGGCCGCATGTGAGGCTAGGATGTGCCCAGCTATGATTTCATACTGTGGAAGAAGGAGGACAAACTGGTGACCAGCTAGCCACCTTTGTCACCATTAGTAGGCACTTGTTATGGAGTGTGAAATTGATAAGCCTATTGATAGAGGATTCTCTCTTCCTAAGGAATATTCTTCAAATATGACATTATTATTATTTTTTGTCTTGGATTACTTTAGTAGGATGCTGGTCCAACGATTTTGTCCTTGGCTCATTTTAAGCCCCTATCTTGTTCAAATAGAGCATATTGGCATAATCATAGGATTTTTGTAACACGTGAAACCAGTGTGTGTGTGTTCATACATGTATGTACTTGCCTTGTAAGGTTGGTTGTATTAAGCGGCTTATAAATTATTCATTTAAACTTCCTCGACCCGTGGAACTCTGAAAGGAGACATGAATTAGTGTCTCCATTTTAAGAATGAGACATGAATGTATAGCCCAGTGTGTCACACATGCATTCAGTGACGAAAGTTAATGCCTTATGGTAAGAAAAGCGACAGCCCTTGGCTGGGGAACTGCAGACCCTGCGGTGCTGAGCGCTCCTGAGTCAGGGTCTTGTTTTCTGGCCACGGGCTCCTTCCAATGACCCGTCGCCGCTTCACCCATCAGTTGTGCTATGGGGCTAATAAAACGTGAGGACGGAGGACTGAGAGGTGGAAGGTGTTGGCTCAACAGAGAGATGCTCAGCCAAGTCAAAGACGGATCGTGGGGAATGGAGCAGGTCGATTACCGTGTCAACTTGTACCCCTGAATACAGAAACGAGTCAGGGCTCCTTGGATGGTTAAACGGACTTTCTGCTTGGCTGACATGGCCTCTGCACAAAGATCGTTCTCCTCGCTTTGAAGTTCAGGTGTATGAAGGGGACAGCTGTGTCACCATTCCTCCACGAGGATCACAGCCGGTTCGCGCTCAAGGCTTACGAAGTCCAGGCCAATGTTATTCGACTTCTTACCATGCTGATATCACTTGTGGCAGAAGCTTCTGTCCTTTAGGATCATGGAGACACCTCATCACATCCCCAAACCTCTTCGGCTTTGAGCCTTCCACTTGACAAGAGCAGAAAAATCCGTCCCTGATTCTTTAGCTTTGGGAAGAAAATCCTCACATCTCCCCCAGTTCTGTATTTAAGGAGTTGCTTCTTCTGTGATAACACAGTTCCACCAAGGCTCCTTTTCATCCGTCCTCTGCTCCCATTCAGCCAGCTGTCATCCACATGGATTTTAATAGTGGTGCTATGGGGCTAATAAAACATGAGGACGGCTACTTGCCACGTCGCTGGGTGGCCTCTGAGCTCCCAGGATGTAGGTGCCCAGACTAATTTCTTGCAGTAAATACGCTGGTGTATTCGTTAGGATACAAATACACCCCTCCTTGTTCCTGGCTCCCCATTTATTTAGTCGACAGGATTGTCATCTGCCTGTTGGTGTATGCATTGTTATTACTGGCACCTCGCAGAATTTTGTTCGCTCGTTAAAAGTGCTCTTTAATGGGTTGCTTATTGCGAATGCGTTTTTTAATCACACGTCTCGCGTGTACCAGAGGAGAGGTTGTGTGGGAGTGGGTGCGTGGCCAACATGTCCCTGAGGATGCTCACCAATCAGAAGCCGCTCCGACATGGACGGACACAGCCGCATACTGCACTGATCCTCTCGTAGAAAGCAGCGATAAACTCTGGACGGAATAAAAAAAAAAACAGCTACCTGAGGGATGTGGAGAATGAGCAAAAGCAGGCAGTTTCCGGAAGGGAACAGCTGTTCAGAAGACAGGAGAAGCATGGGGGGCGGGGTCGTCCCAACGTTTTCGGACTCGTGGCCCGAGGTCAGTCACGGCTGACGACATCCGGGATGACTCGAACAGCAGTATAAAATGTACAGTTTTCCTGGCCCGATGAACCCGATAACAGAATCTGGGGAGCCACAGCTACTGAGAATTGAAGGGAGTTCTAGGGGGGAGCCAGGAGGAGGAGCCGGAAATTCTGCGTATAAACGCTGCCTGAAACTTTGGCCGATCCCTGAACCATGTATTGGCCAGGCAAACTCCCCGCAGCCTGGTTTCTAAGGATGAAAGAAAAGAACTGAGATTTAAGCTGCTTCTCAAGAGACAGAGTCCAACCAAGTTAACTGCTTTCTCGAACAGAAAAATCAACGCTTCTGGGAGGAATATAACATAACCCAGAGTTTCCATGACCTAACATTTAAAACATCCAGAATTCAATCCAAAATTGCTCAACACATGAAGAAATAGGAAAATCTGACTCATTCTCAGTGGAAAAGATAATCAGCTGAGACCAAACCCGGCGTGACCCAGATGTTAGTGTGAGCAGGCAAGTATTTTAAAGCCGCTGTTATATCTAAGCTCCACAGTGGAAAGAACTGGCTCCCAAGTGTGGTCCTTAGGCCAACAGCTTCAGCATCACCTGGTAACTTGTTGGAAATACAGAATCTCTGGCCTCAACTCAAATCAACTGAGTCCCAGACTTTGGGGTGTAGCCCAGCTGTCTGTGTTTTTAAAAGACTATCGAGGTGATTCTGGTATACCCTAAAGTTTGAGAAGCGTCGACGTAAAGGAAGATATTCTCATAATGAATGCAAAGATAGGAAGTACCAGAACAAAAGTAGAAAGTATAAAAAAGAGACATTCTAAAACTGAAAAATAGAGTATCTGAAATGAGCAAATTCATCGGAAAGGCTCACTAGCAGGATAGAGATGCTAGAGAGGAGAGTTCATGACCTTGAAGATAGAAATGATCCTATGTGAAGGACAGAGAGAAAAAAAGATGGGCAGGTAGTTTGGGGAAAGATGAAGAGAATTTCAGGAACCTGCGGGACACTATCATATGTAACTGGAAACCCAGAAGAAATGGCCACAGAAACTATGGAAGAAAAAAAAATAATGGCCCCAAATTTACCAAAGTCACTGAAAGATCTTAAATTTACAGATTCAGGTGTCTCAGTGAACCCCAAGGAACATAAATACGAAGAAACCCAATGTAGTTCAATTGTTGATAACCAACTATAAAGAGAAAAATTTTGAAAATATCCAGAGAAAAATGATGCGTTTTAAAAAGAAGGACAACAATCTGAACAATGGCAAACTTCTCATCGAAAAGAACGGGGACCAAAAGACAGCAAACCGACTTCCTTCAAGTACCAAAAGAAAGAGAAGAGACTGTAATTCTGTGTCCAGTAAAAATATACTTCAAGAGCGAAGCTAAAAACAGACCCTTAACCAAAGATAACAAAGAAAAAATGCTCAACATTGTCAGTCATAGGGAAAACAAGTTAAAACTATCATGAGAGACCATTAGACCTACCTATGGGAATGGCTAAAATTTGAAAAACTGGCAACATCAAGTGTTGGTGATGATGTTTAGCAACTGGAACTCCATATGCTGCTGATGGGAACGCAAAATGATATATTGGAAAATAATCTGGCAGGTTTTTTTTAAAAAGAAAAAACCTACATTTACCATATGGTACAGCAATCTTATTTCTAAAGAAGTGAAAACAATGTTATAGGCTGCGTTATGTCTTTCCAAAATTCATGTGTTGAAGTCCTAACCCCCAGGACCTCAAACGCGACTGTATTTGGAGTTAGTCTTTAAAGAGGCGATTAAGGTAAACGAGGTAATGTGGGTGAGCCCTAATCCAGTATGACTGGAGTCTTTATAGGGAGAGGAGATATTAAAACACAAGCATGGACGAAAGACACATGGTGACACAGAGAAGATGGCCATCTACAAGTCAGAGAGATTGGCCTCAGGGGACATCAACCCGGCTGACACCCTGATCTCAGACTTCCAGCCTCCAGGACTGTGAGACAATAAAATTCTGTTGTTTAAGGTGTCTGGTCTGTGCTATTTTGCTATGGCAGCCGAGGCCGACTGAGATTCTTATGTTCGCACAAAAACTTGTGCTTGAATGTTGATAGCAACATTATTTACAATCCCCCCAAACTGGAAGCGACTCAGATGTCCTTCAAATGGGTGGATCGTCTGTGAGACCTCCGCTTAAGGACTCGGGGTGGAATAGAATGAACGACTGATTCGTGCAATAGCACGGATGACTCTCATCCATTTTGCTAGTGAAAGAAGCCAGACTCAGAGGCTTCAGAGCACATGACTCCATTTATGGGACATTATGGAAGAGGCGGAGTTATAGGAGCAGAAAAGAGATCAGTGGCCCAGGAATTGGGAGCCTGGGAGGAGCTGGTTACTGAATGAATGGCCAGTGTGAGCGTGTTTTGGAGGCGAAGGGGCTGTTCCGTGTCTCGGTCATGATGGTGGCCATATGACTGTCTGCACTCACCTCACAGCCCTGCCCACGTCGAACAGTGCTCCAGAAAGAGGGAATTTTCCTACGCATAAATTTTTAAAAAGCGAACTTAGAAAATAGATAAAAAGACATAAAGAAGCAAAAAGCACCAAGGCAAAATAAAGGCCATTTCAGGTAACAGAAAACTCTGGGAATCCATCACCAGCACGCCTGCACTTAAAGAAACGGCGAAGGACATTCTTCAGGCTGAAGGAGGGTGAAGCCAGATGAGGACCCGTCAGATACGCCCAGGTCTGATGTCAGAGAGGAATATAGGGAAGTAGAAATGGGATTTGTAGCTCAGAGATTCTTTCTGTAGGAATAAGGATGCGAATGGGAAGGGGAAGAGAGAACATATTCATCCTCTCGCTCATTCAACACGTGTTATTAGGCACCTACTGTGTGCGTGCAGAGTTCTAACTTCTGGTGTGGTTCTTTTCCTCGTGAGTGTCGGGAAAGACAGACAAGCGAACGAGCCCGGTCGTCTTATGAATAATGGCCGTGTGTGTGCCCGCGTGCGTGCGTGCGCTTTGCCGCTTCATCAGCTGGCCGGCCGAGTTGCCGCTCGCTGACTTGCTGTGATGCATCCTGCTCAGTGTCACTTCTCTCTTTCAGACGTCATTCAGTCGGGGTTTCACAAAGAACATGAAACTGGAAGCCGTGAACCCCAGGAATCCAGGAGAACTCTGCGTGGCCTCTGTCGTCAGCGTGAAGGGGAGGCTGATGTGGCTTCGCCTGGAAGGTACGTCGTCAGTCATTCTGGAGAATTGAGGGTCCATTCAGAAATGGTGCGGTGCAGACGACGCCAGCACTTCTCAGAAGTGCCCCTTTTGTGTCCCTTTTATTCAAACAGATCTTCAATTATTCAGTGTTCTTAAATAAGTGAAACTAATCAAATACAAATTTGTTCAGAGGCTTTCATCTTAACTAATAATTTCATGAAATGAGATGCTGGCGTGATAATTATGTTTGGAACACGGTGGTCTTTTCACATCTATGATTATAAAAGCTAATGTCACAATTAAATTAATACGAGTCACTAATACTGGTATTTGAGGTCTTGGTTATTATGAGGATTGAATTATATATTTGCATTTTAATGTGGATGATACCCTTGACTTTGATTTCTTCCGTGGATGTTTAGTTTTTCCTCAAAATAGTAATTGGTGATGACTTTCTCCCCAAACAGATAATAAACAGGATTTTAGGCTTGTTTGTTGAATGGTGTTTAAACTGTTTTTAACAGCTACATTTACAATTGTACAAATAATTCCCAGAATGATGTCCTTTGTCAAGAAAACCCTGATTAGATTTTGGATTTAAAATAGAAAACTATATTTTCTACCTACATTTACACATTCATATCTTCAGTGAGAATTAAAATTAATTTAATCGCTAAAGTTTTCCCATCTTTTTTAATGTAAAATTCTTTGGGATTTTTTGTTTGTTTGTTTGCTTGTTTGTTTTTCAGTTTCATACTACTCAGTCGTTATTTCAGATATCTGTGGAAAAACAGTACGATCGCGATATGAATAAAAAAACGTGACCTTTCCTGGTCTGTATGTTAAATCTTATAACATGCTCATACCGCCATTGGAATAGAAGTTTGGAAGGTCATAGAATCGCTGCTAATACCTTCATCCTTATTTCTGCAGTAAGCAAGTCTAAAAAGCATTCAAAGTTTTTAGGGAGGCCTACCATCTCATCGACATGATCCCTCCAGAGAGTGGGGAGGGAAGGGAGCAGTGACTTTATGAAGAATGTCATTAGGTGCCACGAATTCCCAGAAAATAGCTTAAAACGTGACTGTGGCTTCGGAATTTCAGTTGGAAATAAGAGGGAATTCTCAAAAACTCGATTGCTTAGTGGGTTTTCAAGTA
Source organism: Pteropus alecto (assembly GCF_000325575.1). Classification (NCBI taxonomy): domain Eukaryota; kingdom Metazoa; phylum Chordata; class Mammalia; order Chiroptera; family Pteropodidae; genus Pteropus; species Pteropus alecto. Next base: position 1,533,863 of record NW_006431956.1, on the reverse strand, counting down.
GAGTGGACTGTAGTCAGAATTCCCCCACGTGTGGACACGGGCAGAGCGGTGGCGATATTTCTGCAGCTCCAGAGATAGAACGTGACCTTATTTTTATGACTACATGGAAAGTTGGGTCAACTGCTCTTGGGGAAACAGGAGCCCTTCTGGGGTTTCGAACCCCCACCTTGGACTTGCTACCTAATATCCCACTAAGCCATATTATGCGATTGGAGTCTTGTTTGCGTTATTAATTTGGAAACAAAAAACGGTGCAGTTCAAAGCCCGTGTTGCGTCATTATCATTTAACACGTTACGGTTGAAATTCTTTGGCAGTCATAATTTATTTAGCAGTCTGTGCTTCCAGAGCGTTTCACAGCTGCTAATTACCTAACACAGACAGCAGCGGGAGAATCCTGAGTTTTAGATGGAGAAACCAGCCAGGCCATTAACGGATGTCTGAGGTTGACTTTCACTGCCGTTGACATCTTCGTTGCTTAATTCTGCAGACCCCGCAGCTTCCCAAGACTTAGAAAGAGTGATGAGCGACATTTAGTGTATATTTAACAATTTGGACACTGTTTTCTCCTCACTGCTGTTTTTCTTTGGATATACGTTTCTGGCTTTACAGCGGTGACACGTAAGTCAGTTCGTGGCAGCTCTTTCTCTTACTCTGCAGCGTGCTTTCATCCTGGAGTAATGAAAATTAGTATTAGGAAGCAGATCAGAAAGTAAATTGGGGATGGCCAGAGGAGAGAAGGATTGCGGGGCTGGGAGGCAGGGGTGAAGGGTTAAAGAAGGACACATTAGTAGTCGCTAGAGGGTCACAGGGATGGGGAGCACGGCACTGGGAATGCAGTCAGCATTAATGTCACGGCTAGGCGGAGAGCCAGAGGAGAGACAGAACAATTAGGGGGATTGTTTTATGAACTATATAAATGCCTAACCAATGTCCTTTATACTTGAAACTAACAAAATAAAGTTTTTTAGAAAAGAAACACACACAAAAACAACAACAACAAAACAAAATGAACCCCCCCGAAAAAGAAAATAAATTGTCCATTTTTCAGTCCTTACATATTTAAAGAAAAAAATTTAAACATTCAGTTGAATATCATCTACCTGGAATGAATCAGTCAAAAAGATGCATTTGTGAAATCAAAGTAAGTAGAATTCCATTCGATTTCCTTGAATTTGCTTGAATTTTTTTGTTGTTGTTTTTGTTTTCGTTTTGTTTTTGGCCCTTAATGAGCATTTGCCTTTTAAGATGACAGCAAGCTTACCGACAATTATTTCTCATTATTTCACAGTTTTATGTACATAGAACTTCCTTTCCTCTGTCCTGAGGACAAAGTGTTATAGCTTCACCATGGTCACTCTGTGGCTGTTAAAATATTTTTATGATGATGGCGCTTCTGATTATAGACCATTTATTTGACACTTGAAATTTATAAAGTACTTTCTGACAATTTATAGGTTATTTTTGTGCATTAAATTGATTTGAATTATTTTCAACAATGGCTAATTGACGACTTTTAGGTCATTAAAATGATCCTTTTAATGTAACATTTACCTCCTCCTGAAGTCACATAGTTCTTTTAAGTGTCTATAAAGGAGCTGATGTTGAAGAGGGAGCAATGAATAAGATAGACGAGGTTAGCGTAACATTATTTTAGGTGCATATTTGGAACGAATTTCAAGCTCTCACAGGCCACCGACAGCGAGCACGGGCAGTCGACGGTGACGCGGCTTTGTGTTTTGGAAAGGACATCGTTGCTTTCTCGTGCGGTGTATTCCGTTCGAGGCAGTCACAGCTACGGTTCTGAGTAGTGTCCATCTAATATACATCACCTTCAGTTTTAAGACCTCCGGCATTGCAGACACACACACACACACACACACACACACACTCACTCACTCACTCACACTGGCTCACACGCTGGCTGGCACCTCTTCACTCACTCACTCACTCACTCACTCACTCACGCTGGCTCACACGCTGGCCGGCACCTCTGTCTGCGATTCTCACAATCCGAGTCACCTCACGTCCACATCAGGTCATTTTCTTGGGGGACAGATAGGGTGTGGGTGTTCCATTCGCCCTCACAGCCTGTCATCTAAGAGCATCTGCGCCTTTGCATTGTCTTCCTTGGTTCCTCTCATCTTTGTCATTGTTAATATCATTTCCCACTTAGAAGAGATGCGACATGCTCCATATCCCTGAATAAGAAGCATCTTAGCTTTTGAGCTGAGGCAGAAATTCCTTTTGTGTCATAAATGGTATTATGACCAGCAGGCTTCCTTTCTGCTCTAAGTTACTCAGACAGCGACTTTTATAGAGATCTTTACAACGTGAGCACCAAAACCTGGTTTTGACATTGGGAGCGCCATGGTGAACAAACACAGACAGGCGAGGTCTCGGTGAGTTCCCTGCGGATGTAGGGACAGAAGGATGGCCTGTGGGATTCGTTACCCTGGGCGCAGTTCCACTTAGTGACACCTACTGCATAAATTTCACTCTGCATCTGTGCTCGGTATGGCTTTGGACAGCAGCTTTTTCGACTCCAAGAATTGCATCTCCTCCCCGTGAACTTCACACTCCATGCTGACAAGCACAGAACGTGCAGGGTCCAGCACACGTGTGGTCCCTGGTTTCCGCAGATGGCAGCCATCGTGGGCCACACGCGGACTCTCTAAGTCTGTACCTCAGCGTAGGTGTTTCAACGCGAGGTGCAGTGACAGCTCGAGGAAGGGTATGATCTCTCCTTTTCCAAACTCTCAGGAAGTGCGCGCACCTAGACTTGTCCAATGCCAGTTTCTGATTTATCTGTGATTTTCTCTCAGGCTCATGGCGACGGCGCGGTAGACCTTGGCACTTGGTCCTCTGCTGGCTTCCTATTCTCCACTTGCTTTACATGTCAGACGTCCCTTCCTGTTGGAACGCAGCACAGTGCCTCGCAGGACACGTCCCTGACCAGGCCAGGCTCACGGGGACCACAGTCTCACCCTCACCCCCTGCTACTGTAGTGTCCTCACCTCGCTTACAACTATGCCGCTCGGAGTGACGGCTTCTACATCTGTCACGTGCACGTTCACGTAATCCTGTAGTTTGCCCTTGTCTGCGCCCGGTTCGCAGCTTCTGCCCGGTGCTGCCCACACTTAAGTTGCCCTGCTTTCTCTTTTCTAGAAGGAAAACCTCCCGCCTTCTGCCGGGGCGGAGGTGTCCCCCGGCTGTGCAGCTCG
>NW_006431956.1:1506834-1529637 GCF_000325575.1 Pteropus alecto | reverse complement strand
TGCAGTCTCATCTTCCTCCGTGACTTCGAGTGGCCATGTCGCCACTCCCGGCAGACACATCCGCGACTCTCTCACTTTTACCCACTTGCACGGCATCTCCGGGCGCACTCAGTTTCCCGACCGGGCCTCCCCACCGTGGCCCCGGCGTCTGCTCTTCAAGTTTCCAGTCTGAGCAAACAGCTCCGTTATTTCCCCACGCCAGACACCGCAGAGTCGTCCCTGGAATGACTCTTGTCTGTTTGCTCCCACACCGACCCCACGTGGGTCGTCACTGCGGTGTCCCCTCTGCATCTGTGTCTGTCTCTTCTTACTGCCACATCGTCACCCCTGCCTCTTAGGATTTCGGTAGTCCCCCGTCTGCTCTCTCTGCCATCTTCGTGGGGCTCTCAGAGTTGGCTTTGTGAAATATGGGCCTTGCTTTCCTTCCAGCATCCTGAGAGTCTGCATGTCTTACGGAGTAAAGACTCGAGTTCCATCACGGGGCATTCTAGACCCTTCCCACGTACACGCCGGCCTCCTAGATGCAAGATCTGGAATGCTTTGTGAGTTTAAAATCCTTTTTCTTGTTCGTACAGCTCTATAAAATGTATACGAGCATGGCTTCTCCCCTGTGGGATAGCTGCGGGGAGGGGCCGCGTGGGTCGGTGTCTATAAAGTACTGAGTTGTGTTTGGCGCGTCATCGTGAAGGCCCAGGATAGGCGGAGGGGGTGACGAGCAAAACAAAGGCAGTAACTCTTCATTTCAATGTCACCTCCCCGCACAGAGCCTGTGCTCCATCTGAGCAGACGACCCGTCATGTCTGTTAACCGTGAGCCGTTCCACAGGGCTGTGCCCCATCTTTGCCTGCCGCATGGCACGGTATTTGTCCACAAGTTCATGTGCACTTTGCTTGCGCAGTGCCTGTGAACACGCGCGAGGAATAAATAAAGTCTTTGTTCCTGAAAGCGATTTCGGATACGGCAGCCCCTTACGAAGCGCTGTTCTGCAAACCAGATTTTGAAGTGGGGAGATATTTTACACGTGTAGGCTAAAATTCAAAAACTCCTTGGTCAGTTTTTTCGCACGCTCGGTTCAGTTCTAGGAAACGACCTTCCACATCATCGTCAACGAGAGTGCTACTAAAATACAGATTTCTGGGGCCCCCACAGACCTAGTGCCTCTGAATCCCAGGAGGCGGGCCTGGGGATCTGCATAAAGTCACCCTCTCCAGATGACTTATACACACTGGCGTCCGCAAAGGACTCTAGGGGATCAAATGGGCAAAGCGTGGCGTGGTTCAGAGAGACTTGTGCGAGGCAGCCTTTTATGTTCAGGAGGCCAGGTGCAGGAAACTGCCCCTTAAGCATCCCCAGAATCTGTGGAAAAGTCAGGTGGTTAGTAAGCGTTTCGCAGAGACTGGCGAAAATAAAACAAAGGAAAATGCTAATATGAAAATAATTACATTTCAAGCCACTGTGGGTGGTTTTAAAATCTCTAAAAAGAGGTTCGGGCTGCATGAGACTTTTGGGAACAGCTGCTTCAGCAAGTCAGCATATGGGAGCAGTATTTCCTGCAGTAAGAGGAGGTGACCTAACTATTAGAACTGTCTATGGGGACAGGCCTCTGAGACTTCCAAATCTGTTTTGTCCCCAGAGCCCATGCTGGGTTAAACAGGTTCTTGGTGGCCAGCAACAGAACCGGCTCTGGCTTTCTTAAGCAAAGGCTTTGCAGCAGGAACCAAAGCAGAGTTTGGGCTTTCCAGTTGTCATTGTGATGAATGAGACTTCTGATAAGAATCATGTCCTCACTGAAGAGACCTGAGCCCCTGAGCCTGACACCGTCTGCCTGCGGAGGCGGTAGATCTGGCTCTTCCCCCTTCTTGGTAGGCTGGCAATGGCTACCTCAGATCGGAATTCTGAAGAAGGGATAGGGGGCCTTGAAAAGAATAAGATGGATGTTAGACAGACCAGGAATAAAAATGAGGGAGAGAAAACTGGCCATCTCAAATGCTTTCTAAGGCTCTGGTGCCGGACTGCTCAGGTTCGAATCCCAGATTTGCCACTTGGTGTGCCTCAGTTTGCTCATCTATAAAACGGCGATGAAAGTCCCAGTGTCTTAAGGTCGTGGTGAGGATTAAACACTTGGAGAAGTGTCGTCTACGGCCATGCCACCCTGAACGAGCCCGATCCCGTCTGATCTCGGAAGCTAAGCGGGGTTGGGCCTGGTTAGTAGTACTTGGATGGGAGACCACCTAGGAAGACCAGGTGTTGTAGGCATGAAAAATAAAAAGAAAGAAAGAAAAGTGTCTGGCTCATAGTAAGTGTTTGCAGTCACGCGCGTCTGTGTGTCTCTCTTCCCACAAACACACTTCATCCCATTTTTGTGGTTTTCCTTTTGGATTGTGTTTTCTACCATATCTTGATCTTGCCAGGCACAGCTTTGCTCCTCTCTCTCTATTCCTTAGGAATTTAGCTCCAGAGCTGACAAGGGGATACCCTAAAATCTTATTCCTGGATAGGCATCTGCGGATGGAAGGGAAGGAGTGTGACAGATGGCCCGTGGGTTTGTCAGCACCCGGGTGACAAACTTTCTTGCTTGCTCACGGATAATAAACTAGCTTTTCATTCTTTTAGTGCTTTACCTTTTAATTGCACACTGAGTCCATCACGATTTGATGTGACTTTTAACCATTAATGTGGGTACCGAAGAAGGTTCATTTGCTTCCTTAAATTCCTCTTGCCCTTCTTCCCATCCCAGCTTTCAACTGAGATACAGGAGTCATTCTGATTCTGTTATGGGAGCCAATGGAAGTCATTTATCTGCCTTACATTTGGCTCTTAGCCTCTCTCCTCACACCCCTCTTGCCTCTGGTCCCCCAGTAGCACCTCTCACTCCCGTGCTAGCCCAAACTTGTTCTTGTCCATAATTTGCTGGGACATTTGATAGGATTGTGTTTCTAAGGAGATAATTCAGCATCCTTACAAGCCATCTTTTTTTTTTTTCATCCTAGTGTTCTAAGTAGAACAGGTCATCTGCTAGATTAAGCCATGATGCAGTCTCTTGCAGTTAGAAGATATTTTATACGTGTAGTGAAACTTTGTGGAAATGGATGGTGTTCGCTGGTCTGGGGGACAAAGTCTCCGGATACAGCAAATTGCAAAACTATTTTGAATTCCTAAGTGATTCTTACAAATTTATGTGCTAATGCATTTGCTTTGTAAGTATGGAAAGTCTTTCTCCTCTGAACAGTGACGTGATTCATAGTTTAGCCTTATTTCCTTTTAAGGTAACTTGTCCTTCATTAATTAGTCTTATCTCTGTGGCAGTATCCTATTCACGTATGAGCTTCCTCCTTTGTTCTCTGAATATCTTGTGTTGTTTTGTTGTTATTGTGGTGATAGTGAGGGTTTGATTGTAAAACAGGTGATTCATTCACAAGGGCCAACAATAAAGTATCTTTGGTCAGATTCTCTCTTCCACTCTTGTGCCCCCAGCCCACGGCCACTCAGTTCCTCTCCCAGAAGACACCTGCTGTATTAGTATTTTGCATTTCATTCCAGATTTATCTCATGCACATATAAATATATGTTATTTCCTCCTTTTTGGACAGATGGTAGCATACTATATATACACGGCACTCTGCATCCAGCTGAATACTGTGTATTCAACAATCCTTATACGTCTTTACATATAAATATATAAAGAGGTTTCTCATATTTTCTTTACAGTGACAGAATATTCCATCATATGGAGGTGTGATAATTTAAGTTTTTCCCCATAGATGAAGCATAGAGATTTATGCTTCCTGATGATTTTTGAGATGAAGATTCTAGATAAGAATGAATAAGTAGAATCCATACTGAATTGATGCAGCTGAAACAAATTCAGATATTGAGCATGGTCTTGTGTTTTCCATAAGAAGTTTTTCTATGAAATGATAAAGAATCTTGCAGTGGTCCTTAGGGGGAACATCTAGCTTTGCATAGGTAGTTTTGGCAATCCAAGAATAATCAAGAAAAGAGCATTGCATACATTTGTAATGGATTATTTGGTAAGCTACTGAGTCTCTAATCTTGAAAAATAAGGGGTTCTGTTTTAAAGGACTATTCTGAGTCCAGTCAGATGTATCTAGAATCATAAGGCTGATAAAGAGAAATAAAGAATTGGTACTTATCATTCAGAATAGGATTGGAAAAGTTTCAGAGTCAGGAAAACTTTCCTGGGTGATAAGTAACCCACTTTTCCAATAGTTCTTTTTTAATGCATGCCATAATGGGCTAGATTTGGGGGTGAATAGAGGCAGGACTATAACTTTCTTGAGTATGTGGTAGCTGACATATCATAGCTAATAAATATTTGTTTAATTGAATGGAAAGTATGATCAAAGAATTTTAAAGTACTGTAAAGACAACCTTACCTAAACATGAATCTGGAAATACAAATACACCTAGTAGATGAATTCAACCTGTTAGCAAAATTGTTGAGTAGCTAGGAAATGCAGGCTATTTTTGTGAGTCTGAAGATGAGAACATGTCCTGTATAACGGGGAAGCAGGTCAGCGACCCTCTTCATTGCACCCTCTGGGGAATCGTGTACCTTTTAGGATAAGAAAAATCACCTCTACATTTGAAGCTACTTGAAGAGGTTCTTCACCTTTTGTTTGTTTTGGATGTCTTCCTATTTGTTTGATGATTTCCTTTACAAATAGGTTAAATATTGGTTGTGTTGACCTTAAAAACATAGAGAGCCATATATTTTTCCAGCAAAATGGGTTTATTTGGGAACAACAAAGAATTGCAATTCAGGACTTGCGGGCTAATGGCGACCCAGGGAAGTCTAGAAACACAGGAGAGAAACTGTCTTTTATGGACTTGGGAGGGGCTTTTGTAAAGGAAGCCTCCATTGGAGGAAACCGAGAGTTCTAAGTGTAGTGAGTTCTCATTGGCTGAGCCACAGCGGCCTCCCATTGGCCGAGCCCAGGAAGAATCTTCCCTCCTGCTGGAGTAGTAAAGTAGTCTCACTTCCGGCTGGAGGTGGGAGGTGGACGGTCCGTCTCTTCCTTCCTGTAGGGGTCAGCCGTGCATGATGAGTGACCCCTACCTCAGAGTTCTTTTTAGCCGCCATTTTCAGTGAGGTTTCCGTTGAGGCAGCAGTTCCTCCGTGGAGTCCTATGAGACAGCATCGATTTCTGTCGGTTCCACCACTTTGAAACGCAGCCCCGTACACCTGCCCGCCTTCGGCGCAGCTGACACGGCTCTTAAGGCGCCGACTTTATGCCGAGACGAGGTTGGGGGCTGATGAGCCAGCGCGGGTTGCCCCGGCCGGCGTGCGGTTTGGGTGGCTCAGCTTTACGAAGCGAGGCTGCTGGGCGGGCCCCGAGCCCACGTCCGGCGGCCGTCGCGCGGTGACACGGCGCGGCGAGCGGCCGTCCCCTATCGCTTTCGTCTTGGTTTTCGGTGAAGCCGAGTGGCATTGGGTGGCCAGGGCCAGTGAGTCACCGCTAAGAGTCCTGATGCGTGGTTCGAGCGTGTCTTTCCTCAAAGCTTTTTTCCTTCTTTTCTTCTTTATAAAAGAAGAAACTCGGTTCCGTGCAGAACCTTCTCTTGGCTCGTTGGCCGTTTTTCAGATTGTTTTTCTCTCAGGAGCCAGAGCTCTTTGACCACAGCCTTTAATCTCAGAGCGATTTTGGGGGGAAGGAGGACACAGGCGCCCTCTCACGTGCCTGGGCCACGCCGTCCTCCCGACGTCCGCGGGGAGCACGTCCTGATCCCCAAGCCCCACCCTCCTCGCGCCCCTCATCTTCCTGCTGTGTTACAGTTGACGCATCCGTACCCGCCGCAGGACCAGCTCGTGTTCGCCATTCCCGAGAACGGCTCTTCGGCCTCGGGGAGACTCTGTGTTTACCTTTCTTCCCCGGCGTCTCCGTCCGTAAAACCCCTTTGAGCCTGTCGTCTTTTGACTTTTTCACTGCAGGCCTGCAGACTCCCGCTCCGGAGTTTATTGTTGACGTCGAATCCATGGACATCTTCCCAGTGGGCTGGTGTGAGGCGAATTCTTACCCGTTGACCACACCGCACAAAACGGTCTGTAAGTATCGCCCCCATCTGGAGCCAAGGTGGATAACATCTGCGATCGGGGCGAACAAATAGGCAGTTTATAAAGATGGTGGAGACAAGTTGTAAAAATAAAAAAAGGTTTTACGTTTCCCGCAGAGCACCAATGTTTTTATCTCCCTTGTGAGATGACTCTTTGGAAGCATTTCACGGGTTCACAAACTTAAGTCACAGGGATGAGACAGTAGAAGGTCACAGAGAGTCACAGATAAAATTTCTGGAATCTTTACTCCCAGTTATATATACAATTCATTATTTTGACAAAAAATTTAAGCTAAATACTATATTTTTGTGTTATATCTGAGAAAAGACTACTTTTTCTCATGAGGTTTACCCCCAAAGAGTCATAATTGGTCCCAATAATTTGCTGACATAGTACCCACACTTAACCACTCTTAGCACTAACTGGTGATGTTTCAACTGTATTTAAAAAGCATTACATATCCTTCTGATGACAAAAATACCAAATTAAAACATATATTAGTGAAACAGCCCAACAACACACAAATTCATACAACAGTGTGTTTTAATGCACGTTGTTATAAGTCGTTGTCATGAAATGATACCATTTAAAAATCTTCAAACCTAATCTTGACATTCATTTTTTCCACCCTAAGGTGTATCAAAAATATCATTTAAAGTTGTGGAAACTTAAAGATATAGGGTTTATCATATTTCTCATATTTTCTTTTATATGCTAGCTTTACTCCTTTCTAGCAGTATGCCAGAATGTACACTGTATGTCTAGTAAACGTACAAAATGATATATTTGTGTAGAATCTCAGAACATTGCTGTAAAGAAGTTCTATCTCACAGTCAGCCTTTCATTCCCTGATGTCATCAGATTTTGAAGGGAACCTAAAGTCCTCCAATTGGATATTCAAGAGTAGGGTGGGACCTTGTGTGAAGTAAAGAAGGTAGCGCACATTGTCGACAGGGTGGATTTTAAGGGCTTCTTCTCTCCCAGATACCAAACTGCTCATTGAGTCTGATTCAATGAGAGTTATAGCTTTCCCTCACTTTAAAATATTTCTAAAATTTCGAGCTTAGGATAATTATTTCAATCTCAAAGACATTCTTTTTTCCCCCTCACTTAAAATGATGCAGATTCTTGATACTCTCTGCCAGCACAGCCAACATTTGAGTCCTCCCTGGGTTTGGGCCCAGTCCCATGTCTTAGTTGTGCTTCTGATAGAACTTCATGTCTTGTGTCCTTTACGTAGACTTGGGAAGGGACGAGGAAGAACTTTGAGTGTTTCTAGAGCCAAATCACATATGGGTTAAGGTTAACATAAGGTTTTTCTCCTTGTTCTGCATCTTGCATCCAGGCCTGTTGTGTTTGGCTCCTTACCAAGGTATTAGATGATCGGACATCCCCACCCTTATTAGCAAAGACTGACTGAGACAAGTTATTCCATACTCATTTTTCATCCTAGAGATTACAAATTTGTACTTTTTCATAGTAAAAGCTAGAATACTAAATGAAGTCAAGAATGGATGAACTTTGAGTGACTATTTCTCCTATTTATTCTTGGTTTCATTTCATGTCATATACATACGTTTTGCTTTGAAGAGGCAAACTCTAAGTCTAAACCTGCCAAGCATTGACAGCTTTAGAAGTTTTGTTGGGATTAATTTATGCTTATGTTGAAAGATTTGGGATTACCTGTGCCAAAATTAATAGATGCCAGAAGCTCTGGCCTGTCTTTGTTAAGATGATTCTAATCAATTATAAATTTAAACTGGAAATGTTCTTATCCTAAAAATTATTATTGGCTGGTTTATGTTAATATTTGACAGATTTACTAGGCAACAGTCCTCCTTTCGGGAATAAAATGTTTTGGTTTCAAGACATGCCTGCAATCCTAATTTGGGAGTAGCTGTTCTGGTAACATTATTTGACTTATCACACTTTCTGTGGGGAAAAAAATCATCTAGATAATCGTGTTTGCAACAGTTTATATTACCAGATGTATTCATGTAAGGTATGATATATGTGCTCTTTTTCTTTCTTATTAAAATCACATTTTAAAATAAATAGACAGTTTACTGATAAGAGTAAATATACTAAATTCTATTTAGACCTCCTTTCTGATAAGTCAAAGTCGATTTTATGCTAGATGAAATTGAGATAAAATTAGAACATGAATGAAATCACTTTTCAATATTTAAATTGTTACTTTAAAACTGACACTTTCATACTAAGCTGTTTTTTAAAATGATTTTGCCTAGCTAGCTAACAAAGCTGATTTTCTTTTTGCTTTTTTGCCTATTTTACAGCACAAAAGAAGAGAAAGATTGCAGTTGTACAACCAGAAAAACAGTAAGTTTGTTTTGTTTTTGTTTTTCTTTTTCCAAAAACTATATGATAAACTATGCAGTGCTTTTATAGAGCATGAGAAGCATGGCTGTTTTTATTAGACTTAGTTAACACATAGCACAGTAGTAAAGATGAAAGTAAAAGTATCTACTGCTGTTTATTGGGCACCTAGTATGTGAAGATACAGGACCTGCTTCTAAATGAATTTCTACTCCAGATTGTAACTCCTCACTTTGATTCCGCTTCAACATACCTAAAGGACACCTCAGTCTCACAAACTGCTAGTAATGGCTCTTGGTGATAGTGGTTCTTAACGCTTAAGAGGCCACACTGCTCCTGTCCCCACCCAGCATGCCCACCATCACTAGTCATGGCCAGGCCTGGTGGGCAGAGACTTTTCAGTCTGACGCCCATTTCTGCCACCTCTCAGCTGGGTGAGCTTGAACGAGTTGCTTTAGCTCATGGCATCTGAACGCCCTCCTTTGTAAAATACTTATTTTTCAGGGTTTTTAGGACGGTTAAATTATAGATTCCACATGAAAAAATCTGTAGGTCTCACACTGTTGAATAAATCTAGATTATCCCACATTTCAGGAGGGTGTTCAGGCAGTGTGTATAGATGACAGCAGTATGTTTTTACAAAATTGTAACTGTTGGTAACATTTATATATTGGAAAATATCTAAAATACACGAAAATACATATCCCTTGCAAAGTGATTCTGTTTTCTTAATATACTGGCGGAATTGAAATATACAAGAGAATTGAAAACAGCATGTTTTAATATACCCAAGTTTAAATTTAAATAAAATGAAATTGAATAATAACTGTGTTGTATTGGAATGCGAATAACAATTTTGTGGGTATTTCGGCAGAAAGTGGTTTTCAATTAGACATTGAAGAGAAGTCTGACTTTAATTAAAGTCAGTGTAAGTTGTTGTTTCTTCATGTCTAAAATATAATGAAGGGCATTATTATAATTCTGTAACAAGAGACCAGCCCAGGAATGACCTAGAAGAACCTCAGTGATCAGTGATGACTGCTGGAGGGACAGATGCTCCAGAGACTTCTTGGGGTTATTACAAGAATTTGAGAACAGCCTATCCAGATGGCCTTTTTCCTACTGATGTTGCTTCTAGATACACATATCCTATCTTACTATAATAGTACAGATTTCTTTAGTTGTCGCTTTAAGTTATGAAAAGACTTTGGAATGTAATGGTTTCTTCCTAAGTGTTTAATCCATGAGAGTTTTATGTCTTTACCAACAGGTTGCCATCCACAGTGCCTGATGAGAATATACCTCATGATCTTTACTTACTCCCTCACTTGGACAACACAGGTAAATGAGCCCATTCAGGGTAGGTACTCTGTCCCGTCCCCGTTTGTTGCTACAATTGGAGACATGCATATATTTTTAGGTCAATATGAGAATATCTCAACTTTGAGCCTATTCTCTTTCTTTTCTATTGCCGTTTATTAACAGATACCTACTCTTTTATAAAAAAAAAAAAACATGCTAAGCTAAATTCTCTTTGCCTCTTTCTACTTGGTCAGTAGCTTTAGACAACTTCTTGGTCTGCAGGAAAAGGGTCCATGTACTCAGCAATTATGGGCCCATGTGGGGCTGTGTATCATGGAAAATCATATGAAAAAGAGTTGAAAATATCCTTAGGCATTCCTTTTTTGACATTTTGTGCCAGTTCTACTTACATTTTTACACTAGTAGTTAATAGTTAAGTCTCTGTGGGCTTTTGAATTGTTCCTTAAAACTCTCTGTGTTTGAATAGCTGGTTGTGAAAGACAAATTTTTTTAAACATTTAAAGTCTCACATCTTACAGTAACCTTTGAAAACACAAATGTGAATTATCCTTTGACCACAAATCCGATTATAGACACGTTTGTATATTAAGTAATGTATTTGATTAAGAATTCTATTTTCTAGCTAAAATGAAATCTGCTCTGAATTCCAAGGTTAAAGCCTATATGCCCTGGAAAAATCCTATTAGTCGAAGTTATCTTTGTCATAAAGAGAGCAGTTTTATGAGTAGACTTACTAAAATTGTTTTTTTCTAAAGGTCTGGGCAGAGTAATCCTACCACAAAGTTTCCATGTAAATGCAGCTATGGGCTTAACTTTTTTGCCTCTTGTATAGAATTCAGACTTAAAAATGGTTTTAAAAGAACCATTTCAGCTACTCTTTCAGAGTCTGTAATTGTTATTTTACTCCTTTTGTCTTATATCAAGAAAAATAATTTTCTCCCTCCTTACCTATTGGTTCTTAGTTGAAGTCCTATAGGACAAACCATCCCGGACTATTAAATTATTATCTTAATCATAATAGTTTTTATACAGAAGTACTACTGCGAGTATAGTTTAGCTTGGAGCAGTAGTAGAGGAGCGTGAGTCTCTCGGCTGACAAAGCAGCTTCAATCTGTGTTTTTAGTCATCAAGAAGCTTTGGAGTATTACCTGACCATTTAGCTACTCTCATTTCCCAGCATGAGACTAGCAGCTTGTCATGTTCACTTTCTAAGTTTAAAGAATAATGAGGGAAATGTAAATTCAAGCCACTGAAGAACATTTCACGTCCATCAGATTGGCAAAATGAAGAAGCCCTGCAATACCTAATGTTGGCCTGGATTTAAGAACCAGGAACTCTTCCACGGTGCTCATTTGAGCGTCTACTTGGGTAGTCATTGGAGATGGGTTGGCTATGTCCGGTAAAACTGAAGATGCCCAGACCCCATGGCCAAGCAATTCAACTCCTTGCTATGAACTCTGAAGATGCTCTTGTCCACAGCAGAGTGGATTTTTACAGTTGTGTTCATTCAAGCACCATGGTAGTATTAAGAATGTGAAAACAACTTAATGTCCTTCAATAAGAGGATGGAAAACTCAATTATGATATATTCACATAATAGAGGAATACACTGAATTGATAAATGAATGAACGTTTGGGATAATCATTTACCAGCTTGGGTGGATCTCAGAAATTTCATGTGAACAAACAAAATGTTGCAGAATATATATCTATATATCCCATATACACATACATGTGTGTAGGTAGAGTTTATAAACCTGCCTGGGAATGGCCAGTACGATGCAGGGTGGTGGTTACGTCTGCGAGGGGTTTCCGGGGTAGGACACACAGGGGCACTGAGCTGTGTACCTGGTGTTTCTTTACTTTAAGCCGCAGAATGGCACCTTTCCTTATCATCATCTTCGTTTTTGCATTTTGTGTGTGTGTCTTGAATCCTGCATAATAAACATAAAAGTTATTTTATACGTATATTTTAAGATGTTATTGTGGATATAAAACATTCTGATCTTAAAACACTATGAGCCTCTGGGTATTTTTGCAACTAAGTGGGCTAAGCAAGTTTTCTATTGGTTCTAAAGCATCAGCTGTGTTGCTGTCCCCGCAGGTACTGTCAATGGGAAGTACTGCTGCCCTCAGCTGTTCATCAATCACAGGTGTTTCTCAGGCCCCTACCTGAACAAGGGGAGGATCGCAGAGCTGCCTCAGTCGGTGGGGCCAGGCAAATGTGTACTGGTGCTCAAAGAGGTAAAGCGCGTTCGTGGTCACCTGGGCTTCTTTTCACAGGGCGCTTAAGGCGTGGGTGCAGTTTCTGAAGGGGAGCATGGACATGTGAATCCATTCAGGTGACATTGGCCAAGCACCTCCATATTCTCGACCCTGTAGTCATACAAAGATGGAAAATGGTGTTTCTGCCCTGGAAAGGCCCGCGGCCTAGTGGGAAGAATGTACATACAGTCCTCCCGAGTCGGGAAAGCACTGCACCAGATCTGAATAAAGAGCTTCAAGAAGACAAGGATCAGTTGGTTGTGCACACAGTGAGGTTTAGGACTGGAGAACAAAGGTTTCCCCAAGGTGCTCAGTAAGCATGGGAGGGCACCAGAAGGGGAGTCCGGAGACGGCAGAGGGTATTGTTAAGCACGGACACCCCGCAGCCAGGTTGGGGTGGCATCTTTTTCCCTGCACAGCACGTAGTGCACTTAGGACATGCGTGATAAATGCTTCTTCCCTGGGCTCCTGGCACCCGCAGGAAGTTTGTGTCCTGGCTGCATCCAGGCAAAGTGCAGGCCGCTCATCACTTTGGTGGCATTACTTCCCATCTCTCCTGTCTTTGGGAGCCGACCTGCGAAGAGGAGTGTGAGTCCTAATTGCGCTGGCGGAGGTTTTCCTCTGTTAGGTTTTTGTAGCTGGGCCCCAGACAGTGTCTGGAGACAGACTGGAACTTTGGAGCCATTTCCAATCTGTTCTTGAACTCTCTTGGCTTTTTTCACATACATCAGTGCTCTCTCAAGAAAGGGGACACCACATATATCTTCTTTATTGCTACTGTAGCATGATGAATATGGTTTAATTCGGGGGGCATAACGGTCCATTTCTCCAATGAACAAATATTTGATAGGCAACTTTGAGGAGCCAGGCACCATGAAGGGCTGGGTCAAAAACACCATCTGCCTGTTTGGGTTTCACATGCCTGTTGGGAAGATGGCATGATTCTAAGCTGAGTACAGCGGGGTGAATATGCAATGGAGATGAGGGCAAAGTGCTCTGGGAGCACAGGGCAGGCAATGACAAGTGCATGGCAAATGACACTTGACCTGACTTAGGCACAGCATGGGTGAGACTGTGCAGCCGGGCGTTGAAGGTGGTGTCGGGAAAGGGAGGTGGCCATGTGTGGCTGGAAGGTGGAATAGGTGCTTAGGCTGGGGGTAATTTGTAGGTATAAAACTGTGTTATATTTAGAAAAGAACAATAGAGTGAAATCTGGCTCGCCCGGTGCTTCAGCGTGAGGCAGGACCTCGTAGCTGGGGGCCTGCTTGCGAGAGGCCCCCTTTGGCATTCTG
The DNA here is from genome assembly GCF_000325575.1 of Pteropus alecto. NCBI lineage: Eukaryota > Metazoa > Chordata > Mammalia > Chiroptera > Pteropodidae > Pteropus > Pteropus alecto. The sequence goes on along the minus strand of NW_006431956.1, from coordinate 1,516,344 downwards.
ACGAGTTTAGAGTCACAGCTGTGGCTGACAAGGGCCCTCCTGGTGACACTGCTAACGCTGTTCTTCTCAACATGGGAACCTCTGTAAGGTTTCAAATTTCATTTTACTCAGAGAGAATGAGATTATTGCAGCACGTCAGAGCACATTTGCTTTTCTAAGCCTTTAGCAGTATTAGCAGTTCAACTACATATTTAGGAAAAAATCTATTTGAGAGAGAAAATTGGGATGACAGTTAGGGAGAAGCCCTGTAAAAAACTGATTGGAGTGTGGTGGTTATTTCTTTGGGAGCATTTAATGTAGAAAATGTGTAAAAGGTGGTTCCCATCATTAGTGAGCTTCCGGTCAAGTGGGGAAGATGAACAGACAGGTGGGATACTGCAGAGTTGTCCGTATCTCGTGCACCGTGACCATGCTGGCATGGGTGCTCTGAGACCGCAAGGAAGTCCCACATGGCCTGCAAGCCAAGGGGAGTGAGCACCTTGCTCCAGCTAGAGGGAGAGCTTGTGGGAGGCCTGGAGCACCCGCAGAGCCCTGGGGTGGAGGGAAGGAGAAATGGCAAGGAACGCCTGCAGCTCCTTCAGCATGGGGGCCGCAGGGGGTGGACACGGAAAGGGCACAGTGTGTAGTGAGCGCCTCCTGTGGGCCAGGGCGTTGTGCCAGGCCCTTTGCATGTGTCGTCATGTCACAGCAGTTTGGAGCTGCTCTCACTGAAGATAGCTCACCGTGAGGTACATGGGCATTTGTCCTGAAAGCAAACCTAAGCAGCAAGTGGACTCCTCGGATGGGAATCCATAGCTACGGAAAGATGGTGAGGGGAGACACCTGTGAAGGCTGCAGCGATGTGGGCAAGTGGCGGGACCACTGATTAGCTCCAACTCTGTAAGGCCGCGCAGCCCATAGAGCTCTGCAGATGGTGGACTTGGTCAGAGAAGAAATCAAATTAGGATTTCATGTAACAATATCTGTCACGATGTAGATTAAGACCCTAGATGGAGACTGGAGTCTCCAGTCCCCAATGCTTTGCGCGCCCGAGTGCGTTTTTTGCTACAGTGACATTATCTGCCTGTATCTGCTTCTATTTTTGTTGCAAGTGATCAGAATGGGACATGGAAGCTGAAAAATACAGTGAACTGACAGGTTTCTTTGAAGCTACCTGCAAGACCCTTTCACACTGCATGTCCCAGCTATTAAAATGAGGTCCTCGGTCACCTGCCGGCTCTGTTAACAAACGAGATGATGACTCTAGGTTCCACCTCTCTTTAGGGGTTGGCTATTTCACTTTACTACATGATTTGTTTAAAGTCAAAAGCAGTTATCCTTGATCAATTCTCCAGCCAGGCCAGAGCAGTTTTCTGATGACAAAACTAGTTTTTTGCTGATAGGCCGAGACCGCGTGAGGCAGGAAGGAAACAGAAGCAAGCACTTCAGTTCTGGGCGTGCAGGGGAAACGTGAGTTCCTCCCAGCCAGTATTTATGCCGATGCTCTTCCTTCAGTTCCAGAACCTCTGTGTGGTTTCAAATTTCATTTTCCTTCAAGAGAATGAGGCGACTGGAGCAAAAACAGTGCTTTGCTTTTTCAGGCCATCGGTGGTGTTCGCAGTTAAAGGTTTTATGTCTTTTTAAAGTGACGGTGTTTCCTTCTGTCTGGTCTGCTAGAAATAGGTCACGTCTGTGGGTGCGGGTACAGAGCCAGCCTGTGGAGAGGTTCAACGCAGGCTGAGAAGGGGGTTGCTGAACCCTGAGAGGGCAGTGTCCCAGGGAGGAGGGAGTTTTTGGCAGACATGGTGATTGATGCGTGTCTCTAGTCACCTTCTAGCAATGAGTGTTCGGAGCACTGGACATGAATGGCGTTTTGAGGGACTGTGAACTGCGATGGCTTCAGTCCCAGCAAGGGTACAGGGAAGAGGGAGGTAGATGAGCTCCAAGGAGCTGGAGCCAGAGCCAGTAGGTGGCCCAGTCCAGCCATCCCACACAAAGGAAACCAGAACCAGCAGGCCTTGAGTGGATGGTGCAGATTGAGCCTGTCAACATCCCCTCAGGGGCTGGAGCCATTTACGAGACCCCTGAAATCTGTCACATGAAAGGTGGGACCTGTAGGTCCAGATAGTAAGTGGTGGTGTTTATCACAAATCAGACGCACACGCTCAGTATGATGCTTGTCCATCGGGACTGTCCTTTTCTGTCCCAGATACTTTGGCCTGCACGCCTGCCCCTTTAATGCTAGGTCCTTGGCTAGATGTGCAGACTACAGGTCTGTGTGGGCCTGGCAGACTGACGAGGTCTCCGTATCACAAGCCCCAACACCTCGGAGACTGTTAGCATCATCCTTGTTGGCCGTTCACAAGGGCGTTCGGGAAATTTCTGCTGTATGCAGCCTCATGCATCACCAGGCCTATGGTGCTTGCTTTGCACAGAGAGTAATAAGACAGGTGTTGTGTGCGCATGTCCACGTGTGAAGGAGACAGTAAATGAGCGAGCCAGCCTGAGCACAAGGAAAGGTAGAGAGGAAGACCTCATATCACACGTGCTCATGTCATCGTGTCCTGCCATCGTGTCCTGCCACGGGAAGTTCAGCTTCTGAAGATGCCAGGTCTGGGGTAGCCACCAGGGCGCGCAGGAGCGTGGAGGAGGCTGGAGTGTTTGCTTCTACCAGACGAGACCTTCACCTCCCTCAAACTGCTTTGGTGGCCTCGGAAGGTGCAGCAGTCACGACGTGAGGCTGCGCAGGTCCACTCTGGTCCATGCACATTTCTTTTCATCTGTCCACAAACTTTCTAGGGTCCGTTGGGTACCGGGGTGTTCAGTTTTTCCAGTTTGGCAGATAGTTACTGAGTGCCTGCCAGCTCTTCCAGCCCTGGGAACACAGTAGTGAATGAAATCCAATACAGCCATCTCTCACTCATTCGCACCCTGAGCAGTTCATGAGACACAACCAGGTGGTCACTGTGCTGGAAGCCGGGGGTCATGGTGAGCAAGAGGTGTGACCCCTCCCTTGGTGAGTGACAGTTCTTCTGCAGACAGGGGTGGGGCTTTGTCTTCTCTGTCCTCTAGGCAGGCCACATGAGTGCAGACACTCCGGTAGAACTCGGCTCCTGCTTCCGTGCCTGGTGGGAGTAGGAATGTGGTGGTTTGTAATCTGATTGTTAAACTTGGTTTCACTGGCCTCTGTGTGTTTTGTGTGGCTCCGGATCCAGTGTCACACCGTTTGCTTTGCTGGCGGTAGGAATGGAGCAAGTCTGCCTAACTCCGGCATCTGGCAGTCATCTCTGACTTGCGGATTCTTCCATGAAGTGTGACAGATAGAGGCTGGTCGGGTAAAGTAGCACAGCAGAGGGTTGAACTCTGGAGCGTCAGTCTGAGGCAGAAAGCGCATGTGCAGATGGGCCATGACCAAGCATGCAGGGCCCCGTGCGGACTCCGCTCCACCCCGCCAACATGGTGAGCAGGCTGTGGAGCGGGGGGCGGTTCCCAAGAAACCCTGTGCTTCTGCAAGGCCAGGGCCCTGTTTCTCTTTGAGCCTCAGGCCCCAGGGATGCTGGTCCCCCCTCCCTGGCCCTCAGCCATAGACTCTGGACAACAGTGATGTGAGAGGGGATGTGACCACCTCCACATACCCACCCCACTCTCCATACCCCCTAGTCTTGGAAGTTTCCACTGGGACCTGACAGTTTGGAATTTGGCTTCAGCCTCTCTTGCAGTTGATATTTCTGCCACGTGATCAGCCCATTAAGCTATTTCCCGTTGTCCCTTGGTTTTGATTGCAGTGTTTATTTCCCACATTGGGGGACTTCTGCAATGGAATTTCTCCTTTGTTATGTATCTGTGAGCATTTGTTGTGGGCTACCTGTCACAACAACTTGTACTTAAACACTAGAGAACCGTCATGTGGGAACCCAGAAAGTAAGCAGTCCAAAGCAGCCTTAGCTGTTTATAGAAATGATACACTGCAAATGAGGACGGCTGTATTTTCAAAGCAGCTCTGTGTTTATCTGTATAATTGAGAGAATGTGGTATTGAGGCCACAAGAAATATGGCCTCATCCAGGACTTAGGCTTTCAGGTAATAATGGGTAGAGGAAACATGCCTAGGTGACATCTGGTTAACTCAGTCAGCAAAATCAGAGATGTGGACATGCCTCTGGACCATACTCTGTGGTGTTTTTGTTGCTGCTGTTTATGCTGAAGATGATGCATTAGGAGCAATGTGCCAGGCTCCTGGAAGGGTGTAAACTCTAACACACACGTGTAATCTGTGATGCAGGAGTCGTCAGGATGCGGGACAGTGTCTGGCAAGGCGGGCAAGGGAAAAGTGCAAGTAGTTTTTGTTGTTAAGACTTTAGTATTTGCCTGTAAGGAGATCAGACACCTTAGTTGCACTTTCTCATACCGTAGGGCAGGGTTTTGTAGCGGAGAAAACTAGTAGCAGGTGCCACGTCCTAGACCTCCGTTCACATAGATTGTAAGGTATTAAATAAATTCATGGAGTGAACCAGTCATTCATTCTTAGATGTACGGAATAATGTTAATTTCAGTGCCCATGTTGAAAGTTGTTAAACAAATATTTATTTATTTATTTATTATTTTATTTTATTTTATTTTATTTTATTTATGTACTGAGCACCTGCTACTGCCAGGTATGAGTCTAGCTACTATGAATGCAGCAGCAAACAAAATGAAGTCCCTGATTTCTCAGTGCTCGTGTTCTAGTGGAGGTGAACAGTAAACACATAAGCCAGTAAGTCTTGGGTACAGGGAGGGTTTCCTGGTGAACTGGATATGGATTGTGAGAGTAACAGAGAATTTACGGAGGCCTCCGAAGTCTGGCCTTGGCCATTAAGAGAAGTAAGTTGCTGCGAAGAGAAGCCCAGAGCACAGAGGACATCTGTCTGATCTGGCCAAGTGAGGTTTGTCCATCACACAGCCAGGTGGAGGTGGACGTATGAGCCTGGAGTTTGAGGAAAGGTCGAGGATGGACATATAAATTTGGTCAGTTAGTTTGCTAGTGTGTGGGTAATGTTTAAAGCCAGAAGCTCTGTGGACTGAACTTAGAAGAGAACAGTCCTGAGGCTCGCTGGCATTTGAGCTAGGGGACACAGAATGATCCAGCAAAAGCACTCAGTGACACAGTGGATCCAGGAGAGAGCGGAGTCATGGTGGTTAGGGTAAAAAGTCTGCAGAGGAGGGAGTGGTGGCTGGTGGCATGGAGCGATGACCTGTAGACTAGGAACAGAAGTGAGAAGTGCCCGTTCTTTGGCGACATGGGCAGGTGATCCTGGTAGGACCAGTTTGGGACGGTTGTGGACATGGGAGCCCTGTGAGGGTGGGCTCCAGAGAGGATGGAAGGAGAGAACGAGGAGGCGGGGCATGTGAACAGTGCGTAGGCATTCTGACTCAGCTCGATGGGCAGCTCAGACAGCAGACGTTCATCTGTCAGTTGGAGGCTGGAAGTCTGAGGCCAGGGTGCTGGCATGCGTGGGCTCTGCGGGGAGCCCTTTTCCTGGTTTGTACACAGCTGCCTTCTTGCTGTGTCCTCACATGGCGGAGAGAGAGGGACAGCTAGCTGTCTGGTCTCTTCTCATAAAGACACCAATCCCGTCATGGGGCCCGCCCTCATGGCCTCATCTAAACCTAATCACCTTTCAAAGGCCACACTGCTGATACCCTCACATGGGAGGTTCCCCATATGAATGGGGTGGGAGAGGGGGTGATACAAGTTAGTCCAGAGCAGAAGGGAAAACCACAAGGTAGAAAAGTATTCTGAAAAGAGGCCTGGTGTGTAAGGTATTTTGCTGATGATGTACCATGAATTCAGAGGGCATAATGGATGGATTTGGGGAGCAGAAAAGAACTTAAGGTTGGATCAGTCTAGGAGAAAATACAGAGCTAAATGGGAATCGGATTCTGTGTAGCAGAAATGTTTAGAAGTGCTGAGTTTCTGGTGACTGAGGTGATTGAAGATACAGGGCACAGTGGGATTGGCCCGTTAGTCATCCAGGGGGAGGTGGAAAATCTCTGAAAGTTATAATCTCCGTTGGGGAGATGGGGGCCTACCTACCAGGAGGCCTTGGGGATCCCTGACCCTGCCATTGAGACTGAGGGGTGTGTCTCCTCTCCAGGGGCAACGGGTTGCCCAGGGGAGGTGAGCCTTGTGTTAAGAATCTAAGTAAAGTTAGACATGGTTCTATGACTGTTACTATTAAAGCTTTCGTAACTAAGAGCGCAAGGACAGATGAGCATGACAGCCATTATTAGATAATATCTGGGGCGTGTATTGGATGTAGTGAAGACAGAATGAAAACACCTACTTTGAAAAAGTTACTTGCCTTGTTTTCTTTTCAAAGCTCATTTCCTTCTTTTCTCTGGCATCCTTAGAAGGTTCCATTTGCACTAATGAGCAGACAAGACTCATGAATTCCCGTGGTTACAAACCCGTCTTCCTTCTTCCCAGGTTTTGATGGCATTTACGCCCGGCTATGCGGTGTAGAGCTCCGGCGCGTAGGGTGGGCTCGCTCCAACTCCCGGAAGCGAGCACAGCCAGCCGCTGCATCCCTTCCGAGCCCCACACTCCTGCAGCCACTTAACTTTCTCCACTGAAATCTGCTTCCAACACTAAAAACTCGCTTGTCTGCTCTGCAACTCACTGGGCCTCACTGCTGGGGTCTGAGTCTTTCCTCATTTTATTCCTCTTACAATATTCCACATAAGATCCCACTCACCAGTGAGACTCTATTGATAGAGAAAGCGCTGACGGAGAAAAATTCTTAATCATTTTACTTTTTAAAATATTCATGAAATGAGCTTCATTTGATCTAATTTTGAAGCTGAAAAGAAATCTTGTAGGCTCATGAGGGCCTTTGATGGTCTGGGTTTCTGTAAAAAGCTGGTTGTTGTAACTGTGGCCCTTGGACAGACGGCAAAGCAGAAAGGTCTGTTAGAACAGGGAGCGTGTGAGGGTGCCGGTCTGTCCACAGCCTTTCCTGACCCCTTGGGGGATAGAATATTCTCCTTCATGCTTCCCTGTGAGCTACTCTGTCTCTAAACGTCTGCCCCAAAGAGATCTCTCCCCTGGTCACTAACAGTCAACACCTTACAAACCTTCAAAGTCGGGAATCTGTCTTCTTCCCATTGAATCCAAGCTGTGGGAGCCATGTTTACGTTCTGAAGTATTTTCTAATTCTGACACTCAATGAATTAATTTTTCTACGTTAAGTGGTTCCCTGTACTTTCAACATAGTTATAACTTTAATCATATAATATAGTTGAGGTTGGAAATTATCTAAGTTAATTTTGATGTTTTGAAGAGTTTTCATGCAAGCAAATATAGAAAGAAATCATGGAATAACATCATTTCTTGAAGTGAACAGAAAATAATCTTGTCGATTTACATACTCTTGACTGCTGGCATTGTGCACGATGGGAAGGAGTGGGAGAAGGCGGCTGCTGCCTGCTGAGTGGCCGCAGTGCCCCAGGCACTGCTGCAGCGTCTGCTCCTTTCCCTGCCGGCAGCACCCACCCCTCTCCTCCCCCTCTTCCCCACACCCTGAGCCACCCTTGTGTTCTGAGCAAACTCTGTGCCTGATGGAGCAGCAGTAGGAAAATGAAGAGGCTCAGGACTGGGCCGTGGCATGCACCGGAGGATGCCACGGGATCCAGGGAGACGCCCATGCTCATTGGCTTTGATATTAGGTCTTCGGGGCCATTCCCAAAACGGTTTTGTATAGCGGCTGGAGAGGAAACCAGATTTGGGTAGTTGAGAACTGGATCGAAGATGAAGAATGTGAAAGCATAGATTATTCTTATGAGAAGTTTGGTTCTGAAAAGAAAGCAGTAGCAAGGCAGTCAAGGAGCTTCTAAGGAAAGTTATTTTGCAAAGACGCAAGACTGCAACACAAATCTGGGCCAGTCGGGGAGAGAGGCGGAAAGCACAGGAGAGTTTATGTTATGGGTGGATGAGGACTGTGTTGATGATACGAAGAGGGCTACCTTTAAATATTTTGTGTATACCAAAATGTCACTTCCTTTATTTCTCATAATATCTCTATTTTAGAAGAGGAAAATCTTTACTCTCTTAGATACAATGCCTGGGGCATGCAAATTACATTGACAAAAGACAGATTAACGAGAGAAAAAGGTTTATTTTTAATGCATGTGGACATCACAGAAGAAAAGTGAAAACCCAAAGACGCCATTAAGCTTGAGATTTTTACCTATCATGTTTTAAAAAGGCAATAAATTATGGAGAGATGATAAGGTGAAGGAAAAGTGTTTGGGCTTTTCCAGTGGTATTGCAGGAAGGCAAATATAAACCGATGGAAATAGGGTTCTTTTAGTAAGGTTTGTTTGTGCGGAGACGTCGCAGTGTCATCTTTGTATTTCCATCTTGCTTGTACTCTTTCTGGTACGTGAGTTGGGGGAGGGAGGGCACCTTCACGAAGGGAAACTTACGTCCTGCTTCCTGGCAGAAAGAGGGAGGGCAAGGAGTTCCTTCTGTGTCTGCTGTTTCCTTTACCTCAAAATAATCCAGTGTCAAAGTGGCACGTTTTGAGGTGGCTTGTTCTGATCCCCTTTATTATGAACCAGATAAATGGCAATGTCTCCACTATGCAAAGGGAGGAAATTCAGTCGAGCACCTCGCCTGAGGACTCAGCTTCTAATGGATGGAACTGGGATTGGATCCTGGATCTGCCACCTACGGAGGTTATTAGAGCCTTTTTGCCATAATACACCATGGGGCTTCTGTGTGACATGTTCTCAACAAGCATTTCACGAACTTCCAGAAATCGAGTAAGGCGCTGCTGTCGCATGAATTTCCTCCCGGAGTTACTCCCTCGACTCCGACACGTACACCAGTTTCTTGGGAATAACATTCATTGAATTCACAACTAACATCCATTGGTTCATTGGGGCAGAGTCCACACTCCCCTTTGTGATCTAGAGCATCATGAACTGAGTTCCGAAGTTTTGCAAGGTCTAGTAATTCTGTCTAACTTTGGGTAGTAATAACAGCTGCCAACTTAGTTATGTTGTGGAGGTAAATATGATACACAAATGCCATGTACACGATAATCACTCAGTTCACTGTTCCGAGGTATTATAGAGAGCTTGTTGAATCTGGAGATGAATGATGTGCCATCGGAAAAAGTCCTGGGAAAATTATTCTATATTGCCAGCTTTTTACGATTTAATTGCTGCCTGTTCCCAGACTGAATTGAACTCTGGAAGGCATTTTCTTTTCACCATCACAAAAATGCATTTGGATATGCAGCAAATGACATGTCGCTCTGGGGTTTTCTCAGCAAAACACAATGAAAAAAATCAGTCGAAATTTTATTGTCTGTTGATAAACACTTTGCACGTTATTTCAGCCAGTTCTAATTGGGTTTATTTTTAAACTCGGTCTCTGTAAATGGTACTGACAGTAAACAATAAAATCAGATGATTATTCTAATACAGAAAACATAAACACACCAGAACTGTTTGTTCTGCCTTATCCTGGCTTTTTAGCATCTCT
>NW_006431956.1:1504252-1506820 GCF_000325575.1 Pteropus alecto | reverse complement strand
GAGTCACACAGGGCCCTGAGAACATAGCAGAATGCTAATTCAAGCAAAGAAAAGACCGCTGCCATACTGACCGCATGGTGTGAGGTATTTTAAGGTCAAAGCCTCAGTTACAGTATGAGAAAGCTTTATTGTTTTTCAGAATTAAATCAGGGTACAAGCCACGCCAATGATATTCTGGAACACATCAGATACATGAAAAGTGAAACATGAAAATGCTTCCACATACTTGCATCTCCTTCCTTCCCGTTGACATCGTGCTGGTCGCCTCCAAAAATAGGTGCTAAGTGTCCCATCTCAATAAGGTGGTTTTTTTTTTTTTTTTTTTTATCACTCTTCCAATGGCATTTTGATCTGAAACATGAGATGTGAGCGCGGTGCCTGGCTTGTGCCTCTCCGGATGGAGGGAGACTCAGGAGCGGCAGGCACAGCCTCCTGTTCCTGTCTTGGTGCTGTCAGGGCTGGGCGCATGGCCGGTCCTCAGCAGACCGGCCTTTCGTGGCTCCGAACCCGCGGGTCTCGGAGTGCCTTTGTACGCTGAGCTGCACCTTCACGGTCTAAGTTCTCTCTCCCTGTAACTGCAACTCGCGAGCATGGCGAAACTTAGGTTCATCATCGTGGCGGTTCGTGCGTGGAAAGGTGACGACCCCAAGGGTTGTAAGTTCCTGTTCTCTTTATTTGAGCAGTACATGGAGGTTAACAGGACACGAGAGCATGCATCTGGGGCTCTAGGAGGGGAGTGTCTCGGCCCTCTGGGAGTGTCACAGTAGGCAGTGACAACATACTTATTTTCTTGGACTTGGGAGAGAAGCGGTGGTTCGAGGAAAGAAGAAATCGGATGGTGTTAGGTGCTCCCGACTTTGTTTTGAAACACCGCCGTCCCCGGGACAACTGCCCTAGGGTGAAGTGTCCATAGACTGGGTCCGCATCAGGTGAGCGTCACGTCGTTTGTCACTTCCTTCCAGGTATCTGAAGTCCATCCACGAGTGCTGGCACCAACCCGTTGTCTCCGTCTTTTCGATGCCTTTTGAAATGTGTTTTTAAGAATAAAACGAAATGCTCAGTAGGTAACCCTACTGAGGAGTGATCCTGGGGAATAATCAGGGGCTCTTTGGAGGCCGTAGGCAAGGGTCGGCAGGAGCCGAGCCGGGTGGGGAGGACAGGACACTGTGGACGTTGCTCAGGCATGGCGTCCCCAGGAGTTGGAGCCGACTCAGCGGCACATAACACACACACTTGGGAAGAAATGGTTTGGTTTTTCTACAGCCAGAAACACTAGCATCTGCCACCCCCTCTCTCCAGCAGTTCACACTCTCCTGGGCAGAGGGGTTGGATTTCCCCAGCCTTTGTATCTCCGTGTTGGTGAGCCTGCAGAGTGTTCCGTCCAACTTCCTCACAGCCCATCGCCTAATGGAGCTGTACAGTAAATGCGTCTTGTGTCAGCAGGGTGGTTTTCAAAGCATCCTGTGTTAGCAGGAGTGGATGCAACTGAAGTTCATTGCAGTTCCTTTTTGCCCCAACAGGTTCTTAGCATGATAATCAATGCAGCTTACAAGCCTGGAAGGGTCTTGAGAGAACTGCAACTGGTGGAAGATCCACAGTGGAATTTTCAGGAAGAGACACTGAAGGCAAAGTAAGTGTTCCAGTTCTGGAAAACAAGAGGTCTTGTTATTCTTGGCCTGCTCCTTTGAAACTTGTCAGTCCTGTTTTTGACATAGCCCAGACAAAATGGAGGCAAAAGGAAGGGCTGTGTGCTGCAGTTCTGTGTGCTGCCTGCAGATTTGGTGGCGTTTGCTACACAGCTGCTTTAAGCCTTAGGGTTCCCAAAGTGAGGTACAGAGTTGCTTAACTAATATTTATTGTGTTAAATATTCAGAATAAAAACATACTGTTTCAGGTCCAATAGATGATTTGATGAAAAGGGGAAAATTTAGAAAAGAGAAGATATCCCTTATCATTATTACACATTATTCATTAACAGCTCTTAATATTTGGTGCTGATTTTATCCCAGAGCCACATGTTTACTCTGAGAGCTGACCATTTTAAAACATAAAAAGAACCTACTACCTCTGTTGGGTTTTGGTGAATGGGCTGTGGGTTGACATGCAGTTGGTTATTTCTTCTTTTATTTGGAAATAGGCTAATTGGAAAGGTGCTTTTTTTTTTAATTTGCTTTAAGTTTCTTGAACTCTGAAACTGAGAGAACCAACCCGGTCACTGAGCTTGAACTCGGTTGTTCAAGAGGCAAATGGAAAAAGAGCCACTTTTCAGGATAACCAATTGCTCTGGTATTTTGAGAGGGCTTTTAATATTCACTCATGCTATCCAAATAGAATAGCTCTTACTGGTCAACCTCTCGTTTAAGTGTCCAGCACGTCACGTAGGTACGACATTTGGGAAGTGATGCTGTTTAAAAGAGTGAACCACTTTTCAATGGCTGGAGTATATCTCAGCTCGCCTTTAAAGAAGTACCTATCTTGTTCCTAGTGAAAATTGGGGAATTTTAAGTAATCCGTATGAGCAGTAATACTTTCCTCTGTAGTTATGCTGGTACTGACTAGGGATGTTGA
>NW_006431956.1:1489196-1504214 GCF_000325575.1 Pteropus alecto | reverse complement strand
CGTCTTTTCCGAACATCTCTGTAATTTTGGATTCAGTAAAAGTCATTTATTGGCACTCTTCCAAATCACAAAAGTTAAAGGAAGGGAATATAAATTAGTAAGGAAAATATTTATTTGCATGAAGTGGCATGTCAGCGTAAGGTGGCACCATATCTCATCTTTACCTTCTTTCCCAAGAATTATTTAAATGAATTTCACACCTGTAGCTTAGAAAAAAAAGGTTTTCTAATATTCCATATTTTTCTACTTTACATAAGAGGGGGATCAGCAATAGTAAGACACTTTATTATGGGGTCAGTTCATCACAGTGGTGGTGGCAGAAAACCTGGGCAAGGCTTTATAGAGAAAAACCCTTATTGTTTAAAATTTTTTTCCTGTAATCAATACATCCAAAATACACCTAATGGATATGGAAATAGTAAAAGTAAAAAAAACTTAAATTCCATGAAAATCTCCCCTGCTCCTAAGTAAGGCAGAAACTGGCTCCAGATACTGGCATGACAGGGACCGTTCATTCTGCAATGTTTGCACTCATTTTCATGGTAGCAAGTCGATCAGAGCCTTATCACATCCAGCCTGATCCAGTTAAAGCGGACTCGCTGAGACCATCCAGCCCTGCTGTGGTGTGAAGGCAGCGGATTACCTGTTATATCAAATATGACTGTGAGCTCCTCGGTGAAATCTTACACAGCACCTTAGGAGAAAACGTCTGTCTGAACTGGGTTTCAAGTGTGTAGGAATCACAGTGGCATCGCAGAGCAGCCACTAATGATGACAGACTCACAGTCGGCGGGAGTGTGCCTGCTCTAACACTGCATTTGGAGTCACCTCTTTCCTTCTGCTGTAAAATGACAACTCTTTAGAGCGTGACAACTTTGATATTTGGCGCAAATGGGAAGAGAGAGAGTTGACTTCTGCCCATTTAGCTGAAAGACTGGCAAGGTTTCTGTCATGAGTAAATTAACTCAGCGCGGAGATACCTGCAGTGAGGGCATTCAGTCGTCTTGGTGTGGTTGCAGAATGACAATATTACGGAGTAATATTACAAGGAGTGTTTTCAGGAAGAAAGGGCGTAAGATCCTCCAATGCTATCTCTGAGCATCTGGGGTTCTGATGTTTTTTCTCCTTCCAAAGAGTAAAGACCCATTTACTAGAGAAAATGGAGGTGCCATTGAAAAGGTTTGCCCTGTAAATGAGAGAAAAACTAACACTGTCACCTGTACTTGTCCCTCGGTGACTTTCCTATTCATCGAACAACTGCACCGTTTATACTAAAACAAGTTACAGTAACATTCGAGTGCCATGTAAGGAGTCTGTCACATCATGAGTCTTCTATATGGGTCGAAGGGCTAAATTATAGTGGCCGTGGTGCGAAGGGGAAAAGTGGATTCTAATGTGGCTCATTTCTGCTGTTCTGGAAGAGAAAATTCTTTCTTTCTGATGAATTTAAGTGTATTAAATTGACCTACATTATTTTGAATTTCAGGAGGAAGAATTTAGGCTATATCTTAGGGGTAATAAAAAAAAATGCCTAATAAAAAAAATGCCAACTCTGTGCATCTAGGGACATTTAAATACATTTTCCAACATGTTACAGAATCTTCTTGGGGGAGAAGAAAAAAGACTTTGCTTTAAATGGCTTTCATGATCATCTTTATAAAAGCCAGGTAGAGGCTTAATAGATTTTCCCAGTCATTTCTTACAGTTATTCAGAATAAAGAGGAAATATCGTGATGTAATTTCAAGTGAATTAGACATCATTATCAGGAAGAAGCAAGGAGGTAAAGTCAAATATTTACTTTTAGGTGAGTCATGTTCTGCTCTGTGGAAAAGATATTTTGGTTTCTCATTTTCATAAGCAATGGCTAATCCTGTATGTCTTTTTATTTCCCTTTTGGGGGGCTTTTTATTCATGACCATATTTTATGAACATTAAGATGTGATATTTGGCTATGCGGAGATTTATGTGAAAAGGGATTCTCAAACCGAGAGACTGTCACTGAAAAAGATTTTGTTTCTTCATTTGCTGATTTTTAAGCAGACGGATGAACCAGTTTGTAAAAAGGAGACTGAATTTCTGTGTGTGTACTTCAGTTTGTCAGATTATGTGTATGATGTTTCTGGTTCCAACACAGACCAGTTTAGGATGTTCTGAATTAGACGTGATCTTTTCTAAAATAAACGCACACCCCATTCATTGCACAGATTTTCCCTTACTTGAAATGCAGGATTCAAGAAAGAAGGGAGACGTTTTACAGCAGTTGAGGCTCATAAGGCTGAAAACCAGCGAGCCACGCTGTGGACCCTGGTCCTGACGAGACGACCAGTGCAGCTTCGGAGGAAGGCCGGGCCGGGCCTGGTCGCTGCTGGGAGGGGAGTGTTTTCTCGCGGCATGCGAGGCTGCCTTCTTTCTGCAGCGATCAGCCTTGCCACCTTTCTTCCCTTTCGAGTCTTCCTTTCATATGCAGGGATGTGATTCAGCTTGACGGACTGGAGCCTTCTTGCTCTCCCCTCTCACAGCCCTCACGACCCGCCAGAATGCCTGATGTGGGCCGTTCTGAAAATGAATGATAGCGCTTAGGCCAAACTGACGGCACCTCACTCGGACCACGCTGATGGTTCTGGATGGACCGTGACGACGTGCCACTTTTTTCCCTCTGTATTTCTTTTTGTCTCAAAGTTTATTTTGATTTTTCTCTACTTTTAACTATGGAAAAAGAAGAGATCAGCGCTCTCGTGTCTGCATCTTCGCCCATCTTTTCCGCCCTGCCGTGTGCACTCGCACGCGGAGATAAACCCCTTCTTTGGTTGGTCGGAAGGTATCGGAAGGTCACTCACGCTCCCTCACTGATGTCAAGGAGGAAAACCCTTTTCTCCACCCTCTTACGTTCAGTGCTTGGGGCCTGCGCGTTGAGCTGACAGAAGACAGGTCAGCAAGAGGAAGGACAGTTAGCATTACACACGGGGTGCTCCGTGGTGAGCGCCTCAGAGGGGCCGTGGAGCTTTGGAGCATCCACCTAAGTTACGTCTAACGTGGCAGGGGAGAGGAGGTGTGGAGAAAAGGCCTCCAGGGGAAGAACACGTGGGTTTATTTAGGAAAGACAAATGGATTTTTAGGAGAACAAATGGGAGATAAAGCTTCGGTGTTTGTTTCTGCTGAGGCCGGCGTTCTCTCTGCCTTGGCCATGAAACTCCTCTGAGGGGATTTATGGTCAGTTTACTCTTGGTCTCTCTCTCTCCTGGGATTAGAAGCTGCCTCAAAGAGGGAATTTATGGCAGTCCTTATTTCTCAGAAGTTTCAGTTTTAGTCAGATAATGGAAGCTCCGAGAGAACTTTCTGCATCTGTTGAATGTCAAATGTCTTCATCTTAAAATAATCTTCATGTCACCTCTGGAGTTCTGAGTGGGTCCCTGCACCGACAGCCAGGGACAGTCTCCCTCCTGTGTCCTCGGTGGTCCCTTGACTTTCTGTTTCAAAGTGTGCATGTCATCTCAGCATCTCGTCATGCGCTCCAACCCAGTGGTCTCTTACCTCTTTCCTTCCTCTCTTCGTTCTGAGATGATTTATGATGCCGGGGGTTTTCTGCTGTGTGCTAGCTTGCTTGTCTCTGAATATTTTCCTCCCAAAACTTGTAATACGTGCTTTAAAACCTTATCTTCCTGTTTACAGTAGCCTCACTGGGCCATTTAGTAAATGGTACGGCTAAGTGCTCTTCACTCCGGATTCAGAATGAGGGGATAAAGTGAAATGCTCTGTCTCACGCTTTTGAGCTGTCCTCACATGTCCTGCCTTACAAGATTATGTCATTGGAATACGGTTTTTAAGCCCTTTTTGTTGGGGAAAGCTACAGAACAGATTTTTATTATCGCCTGTGGCAAAATAAAGAGTAACGAGGTGACGAGGACCGTGGCTTCGCGGCTTCGCCTGGACGCCCTGAGAACTGCTGAGGCCCCTCGCTTTTCCTCTTTCCTTCTAGGTACAGAGGCAAAACGTACAGGGCTGTGGCCAAGATTGTACGCACGTCTGACCAGGTAGCAGACTTTTGCCGACGGGTTTGTGCCAAGCTGGAGTGCTGTCCAAACTTGTTCAGTCCTGTGCTGGTTTCTGAAAACTGCCCAGAAAACTGCTCCGTTCATACCAAAACCAAATACAGTGAGTACAGAACCTTGGTCCGTGGGCCTGAACTGCGGGGTCGTAAGTAACCTTATGAATACTTTCTCATAGGAATTGCTACGGAAGAATTTTTTTAAGATTTTCCGTGCTAGGTTCTTGTGGGTGTCTAGCCTGATATAAGGAAGAGATGGGGGTGATTAAAATCGGGGCAAATGATCATTGGTAGGCGTTGGCGAAGAAGCAATGAGACTGTGTGCTATCGCGAATGTCGGTGGATTGGTTGATTTGGAAAACAATATGGCTGGAAGAAGAGCACAATGAAACGAAGTTTTGGCAATGGCCAGTAACCAGAGTTCCTTTCTAGGTTCTTACACTGAGAAACTGTAATGAGTCTGTCAGTGCCCTTCTCCGCACCGGTCAGCCTTCCCGTCCTCTGCTGCTCCCCTGTGCGCCACTGTCCTCAGGACACGCTCCAGTGCAGCACGTCACTCCCCTTTCTTTGCTCCTGTCTCTGCTTCACCACCGTGACACAGACTCAGAGTTGCCACCACGGCCCATACTGCCTTTGCTCTGACCTCTTCCTGGCAGGCTGTTCCCTCCTTCATCACTCGCCTCTTCCATCTCCCTGTCACGTCGGTGACCTCTGCCTTTCCTTGTTGGCCTTCTCTAGGCCCCGCCCCACCTCCAGCCTGGCCTCATTTCCATGCCTCAGCCGCTCCCAGACACCTGTGCCACGGGTTGTACGAGCTCAGAATCTCTCTGGTCCAGGCTTCTGCTGTTTCTGCGTGTCCCCTCAGTTATTTCTCATCCGATGGGAGACCACATCTCTGTCACAGTGTCCTGGAGGTTTGCTCTGCCAGCCTACATTCCGGCAAGCTGCTGGGGTATTGCTGGGACCACCTCCCCCGCAAGTGCAGAGAGTGCTCTGAAGACCCCCAGTTGGGATTTGTCAACTTGTGTGTCAGAGCCAAGAATCCAAACATACTAGAAACAGTCATCAGAGTATGCGTGTCCTTCTATTTTGTACACACACGTATACACATCCCCCATTCCACGCTGTGCACACTCATGGAGGAATCGTAAAAATCCGCCCCTTCGTCCACTTGTCTGTTCTCTGTCCCTATGTGAACATGTGTGTCACCTTTAAAAAAAGCTTTGAATTCTCCGTCTCCTTGTAGCCTATTACTACGGGAAGAGAAAGAAGATCATTAAGCCCCCAATCGGGGAAAGCAATGTTGAGAGCGGATACCCGAAACCAGCCAGGCGTCGGAAACGGCGAAAATCCATTTTTGTGCAGAAGAAACGGAGGTCTTCTGCTGCAGACTTTGCTGCAGGCTCAGGGGAGGTACGTCTACCCAGAGCACCTTCCAGCCGCCACTGGGACTCAGGGTCCTTGCTGGCCAATAGGCCGGCGTCACAGCGAGGGCCACATGAAAGTTCGATGCTGAACGGTTAAAACTGCGGAGTGTCTGGGATCCTTCCCCTTATTTTTTGAGAACAGATGTAACAGTGTCAGCTGCCCTGGCTGGGGAAGGGCTGCCACTGGCACCCTAGATGGAACCGTTGGATGGGTCCTGTGGTGCCAGACCAGGGGGTTTGCACAGGGCCACCTGGGCAGAAGGGGTCTAGGGTTCGAGGCTGGCCCGCTGCGTTCGCGAAGGCCCCGCCTCTCCTGACCTGTCGGCGCGTTTCCCTCCTTCGCAGGAGAGTGAGGAGGAGGAAGCGGATGCCGTGGACGATGACACAGCGAGCGAGGAGACCGGCTCCGAGCTCCGGGATGACCAGACGGACACCTCTTCGGCCGAGGTCCCCTCCGCCCGGCCCCGGAGGGCTGTCACCCTGAGGAGCAGCTCCGAGCCTGAGCGCCGCCCACCTGTGGACAGGGCACGACGGGGCCGTCGCGTGCAGGCCACCTCCTGTGCCGTGGGCGACAAGGGCCCGGCAGCCGGCCAGGACACGGCAGAGGTAAAGCTTGCGGGCCCTGGCGCTGGCTTGTCTGGGCGGGGTGTTGAAGAAGAAAACGCATTATAGTTCACGGCCTAGATTTTGGGATGCGACTTCAAAATACTAAACACACCAGCAGCCGCTCCAGCTTCATTCCTCAGTCAAGGGCAAAAGGCTTGATGATTTCACATCTTGACTGGTGGGTCAGTGAACGTCAGAATGGAGTTCTGAGGGAAGCAATGGCACCTCTTTTGCTGGAAGGTTTTAAAACCACAAGAGATTCTTGTCAGGCAAACAGGAGAAGTCCTCGGGATCTGGGACACAGCAGACTCTACTCTCTCTTTATAGAGTCCTTGGCGATGCCGGAAAATGGCAGGTCAACCTGTCAGGCTTCTCCTGAACCCATAGGTGCTAGGTGATAGCTGCAAGGTCACTGGCACCATCCACCACCGTCACAGGAATGAGCGTGGGAATGGCGGGCTCTCCTGCAAATGTTTGTATACACCCCTCGCCGTTCCTGTCTCCTTCTGTCAGAGCTGCGTCACTAATACACAGGCCCAAGATTTCCTGAACTTGGGATTCAACAGCTGCTATCACCATGCCTTGTATTTTAACCTCTAAATGTACACATCATCGTACGAAAGTCATAAAACCCAGACGAGCTGCTGAGAAAGTCCCTAGAGACTGGACGTCTCTGTGGCTTGAACAGGTGCCTCCCGAGAAACCAGTGGGCGGAGGCCCTCGCGGTCCCAGGAGCCTGGCTCCGGCCCACAGGGCTTTGGAGAGGACCTTGCCGACCATGCGGTGGTGAAATGACCTGCTGCTCCTTTTCCTCTGCAGGAAATAAAGCAGGAGGAGGAGGGGAGACTGGTTCTGGAGAGCAACCCGCTGGAGTGGACGGTGACTGACGTGGTGAGGTTCATTAAACTGACGGACTGCGCCCCCTTGGCCAAAATATTTCAGGAACAGGTACGGTGTCTCTGTGCTGTGTTTGCTGTTTTCATAAGACTCTCTGGGTCTCAGACCTTCTGTCGTAGCTGGCTGCCTGTGGCAGGCTCGGGCAGGGGCAGGGCGCTTCCCTCTTACTTGTGTGGGTGTGAGGTGAAAGTCTGGGGTCCACACATGGTCTCCACCGACATCTCCTTGGTGGGCTCTTTGCTGTTAAGCAGAGATGGAAGTCCCAGCTCTCCACTTGGCCTTCTCCAGGTGGTGAGGGCCTGGTGCCACCTGGCCAAGCCAGAAGTCTGGGCCCCTGGCTCAGCCCCTGCTGGTGTGGGTGGGGTGGGCCGCTTGCCCTGCGGTGGACTAGTCATTGTCTAAAAGGCTTTGTCTCCCGAGCACCCCTTTCCTGGTCCTTTGACAGAGAGGTCGGCCTCTAACGGGCCTCTCATCATCCGTGCCACTGGCACTTCTGAGTCACCAAAACCCAGAGCACGCACCACCACGTCATATCCTGGGTCCTCTGGTCCCAGGCGGTCTGCCTTCTCCCCACTTTCCAGCGTCTTCGTATGCGTGTTGTATTAAAACGCCCAGGGCTTTTAGGGTTGCAAAGCAGGAGAAATAGGGAAAAATATGTCAACCGATCCTCCCAGAAGAGCACGCGCTCTGTCCCTCTGTGTTTTATTTGATACCACTGCCATTGGTTTTCTTTATTTCCTTCTTTTTTTGTAAAATATTTTAAAGCCTCTCTGGTACATTAGGTGTTGTGCTAAATGATGAATAAATACAGAAACAGTTGACATAATCTATACTTGGAAGGAATTTTTAATTTAACAGGTGACAAGACTTAGATTAGCTAAAACATAAGTCATGCCACGCATGCTGTGCAGTGAGAAAGGAAGGTTTTTATTTAGTTTCTCTTAAATTAACATGCGAACAAACTGTTACTCTGAGCACGCCGCCTTGCACACCCCTCACTGGCCTCGCACAAAAGTTCACATTTAAGCTTGCGTTCAGTTTATTGACATTTCTCGCATTGTTTCACAATGTAAATATGTCTCTCAAGACCTAATATATTTTTTAAAAATACAGTTTCCCACATGATAAATTTAAAATATGTCATCCATTCTTTTTCTAGATGACACAAACCAATAGTCTAGAGGGAGGGTAATTCAAGCAATAAATCAGGAAGAAAAATGAAAGGCCTCTGATTTCCCATGCTCCCAGTGAATTTCCCGGATTTCTCCCCAAGTTCACCATAACGCAGTAATGAATTGTAAAAAGCAAATTAACGTGGTTCCAAGCTCCTCTCGGGGAGGGTAGCTGTTAACATTCAGCGGTCTCCTCTGCAGACCGTAGACCCCTCCGTACTAGACCCTCAGTAGGCGCACGCCGAGAGAACGACCCGTGACGAGAAGGACAGGGTCACCTCCTCACCATCAGGCATTAGCTGCACGTCCTCTCTGGGCGACACGTCAAAGCAGACAAACAGGGAAAACTTTCATTTTATGGAAGGAACCTGGGTAATGAGTGTGTCTCTACCTGAAACACACAAACAGAAGAGAAAGAATTTTAAGAAAGGTTTCAGGACTTAAGTGACTCAGGCTATACTGATAAGCCTCCTCTCTCTCTTGTGAACAAAAATACAGCAGAACTTGGAAAACTGGCTTAAAGCACTGCCTATTATAGCATTTTTTTTGTAGTGTCACTATTAATAGTGGCACTACATAAAAAAAAAAGAAAAAAGAAAAACATTGCATTCGACTACATGACAAGTGCTGATGACACAGTTTAACATGTATCTGTTCATTTACGTGTACATTCAGCATATACTGATGGAGTGTCTATTATGGGCTTTGCAATAATAGTCAGGTATATATGGAAGGTAACATTCTAGGTTAGTCTGAAGTTGTGTTTTTGTTTTATTTTGGTTTTAGCCTCAAACGCCCAGTTTTAACTGAGCGGTGTTTTTCAATTGATGCAATCGCAGAGCAGAGGACAGAGTGTCCCTCTCCCAGACGTTATCTGTAGGAACCCAAGACCTTCTGAGGAAGGTTAACAGGCTCATGTGTTGCCTCCTTTTACAAGTTTCTAGTAATAAGCAAGAAAGCGAAAACAAAGCTGCTTTAATTGTCCTTCTAAGCCCAGTTTATAACACTGTCTCAGGAAGTTTCAGGCCTTCCCAGGCTTCTAGAAGTGGAGTGTCCGTGGCCTGTAACCACTTCCAGAATTGAGCACGGGGTAGGGCCCTCCCTTAAAAGCCTGGTCCTCCTTACCTACTAATTTCTCATGTAGAGAGAAAAATAGGTAGACTTTAATTGATAATAGTCTTATTCCTATTGAATTTTAAATTTCACGTTAGGCCATTTTACCTGTCACAATAAAAGGCTATTGCCCTGCTGTGCGCTCTGAAGTATGCGGGCACTAGAGGTTTTTTCTCTTCAATCAGACCTTTAATTACTAATTTGTACTATCATCTCTGATCCCAAATGCCACGGCCATGATTTGGTGAGACCTCCAGCGAGTCACTCCAGGTGCTGCGTGAGTTTTTAGACGAACTAGAAGGAGCCCTGGGTCTTTATTCACCAGCGTGTGAGAGATCACAGGGCATGGGATGGTAAAAGCTACGTGCATTTGCTCCCTGGTTTTGTGAATTCAGACACTCCTTATCACCAGGAGCGTTTACAGAGATCACAGACCCCCAGTTCGCAGAGTGCCTGCCTTTCAGTTCTGGACTGCTACAGCGACCGCTTAAAAATTCTGTACGCTATAATTTCATGCTGCAAACGTGTACGTTTTTCAGGAAAACTCCACACATCTATAACTAAACAAACACAAAACTCTCAAATGAAGTTCTGCCTATTCATTCGCCTTTTATGAGCCAGAAACACATAATAAGCAAAGTACCTAAATTAGTGTTTTACTTTAATAAAAAAATTTCAGGATAGTTTGCAGGTTTAGTTCACATTCTTTCTGTTTCTATAGACCTAACTCTCTCCGTTAGGAGCTACCAAGCCCTGTACTGAACCCTATGTCAAAATGAATTTAATTTTTTTCATGTGCTGAGCATAACTTTCATGTTGTGTATTTTATTACATTTTTCCTAAAATTACTATTCCATTTATGTTAATGCTATCTGGACCATAACAAGTGATTTGCTAGCAATTCTGAATTATATGACAGCATATTTATAAACATTAAATTAACTGTGAGGTCTGTTATTACATAATCAATGAAAAAAAAAATATTTCAAACCAGAACAAAAGCCACGTATGCGAAAGGACTGCAGGGTGGGATTCCTCCCTCATTGCTTGACAACTCGTGGTATCACCTGTGTTATTATTTTGCCCGATTTTTCTTCCATTTATCCACCGCTCCCTCCCGTTCTACTGTGAGACCGTGGAGTGGATGCTGGCTGCATGCAGTCTGCAGCACGAATGAGTCTGGGACAGAGGTGTCGGGCAGCTGCATTTGACAGCACGGAGCCACCTCCACTGTCTTGCACACCAGCGCCAGTCTGCTGGTCAGGTTGCTAAACCGTAGCGACTTGCGGCAGGCAACGTGCCACTCCGGTGTTTGGGGACCGGGGCCCTGATTTTATTCTGGGTCTCATAGTCTTCTCAGAGTGAGAACACTGAGTTGGGTTTTACATCGTCGGGTAAGATGGAGAATGAAGTGCGAACCCGGAGATGACAGCCAGCGGCCATGAGGCGGCCGAGTGTAGACAAGCTGCAGGTTAGCCACTGCTCCCACCTCAGATATCGGGCCCAGTTGTCAGTTCTTCCCGGATGAGAAGCAGGCGAAGGGTCTCTGATGAATCAGGTAGCTTAGCCTCAGCCCTCCCCACCCCGTGGTCTTTGTCTTACTGCAGCTCGGAGTTTTCTGCAGACAATTCAGCTCGTGTGTCTTCTCAGCCTGTCAGTCTCAGTTGTGCGAAGCCTTCCACGTGGGCACCGTGAGAGCCACGAGACGCGTTTAACTTGCTCTTAAGGGGATGTTCAGAGACACAGACTTGATCCCGTCTGTCTCAGGTTGCCCACTCTTGAAGTCCAGGCTGAGGGGTGTGGACTTCCCCCCGCCCCCACCATGGCCCTAAACTGGGACCCCTTGTAAATTGTAGGCTCGCCCCTTTGATCTCCACTAACGCAAATACTATTCTGAATTTTGTTTTGTCAAGCTCTCGTTTGATTTTCTCTTATATATTTTTACTAAGTGATATCAAAATATTTTCCAAAGTAGTACATCGGGGTGGCATCCTATTGAGCGTGGCGGTTCCCTTTATGACACACATCTCCGTCAGTGCTTAGTATTTTCAGACCTTAGTTTCTGTGGCTGTAAGACTATATTATATTGAGAGCTTCATCTGCATTTCCCTGATTCCCTCAGGTCTCAGTTTAGGCATCTGAAGCCTTCCTTGACGCCCATGAGAGAACGGTTCAGTCGCCCATTTCGTATGAGCCCATAGCTCTGTGTCCATACATTAATTTTCCTATGTTGTAATGGTCTATGTATTTGCCTGCCTCCCTTGAGATTTGTAGTCTTCTTGGGGGGAAATCTTTGTTTTGTTCAGTGTGGGATCCCCAGAGACCATGAGAGTGCCTGGCACTTAGTAGGTGCTCAATAAATGTTTGTTGCGTAAGTGACATCCTCCACTTGAATGTGGTGCATGCATATGGCTGCCCCCTTCACTGAAATTGTCTGTAGAGTTACACATATATATTTTAGGGCTGATTTTTCAGTTGTAATTGATTCTATATGTCTAAGGACGGCCATCATGACTGACTGTAGGTGTTAAAAGCTGAGCTATAATTTTCTCTCCAGTGTTTAATATCAGAAAACCACATTCCTAGTTCCACTGCTCTCTAGCTCTGTGATCTTGGATCAGCTAGCTTTTCTGGCATTATTTCCATCTTTAAAAAGGTTTTCAGCTCCTAAAATAAGTTCAGGTCTATTCTATCCTGTTCTGTTGATTCTTTTGAACCTAAAGATGAAGCTTACTGCACGCAGTCTTGCAACATCAGCCTTCTTCTTACTTACAGTGTATTTCTTTGAGGCTCTCGATACCTACAAGACTTTGTATCCCTGGGTCTGTGCCCTCTCTGTCCACTTGCTGTGACATACGTAGATTTGGTTCTGAACATGGAATTGGCTAAAAGGTTCCAGACCAAGGGGTTCTTGTGTTTGCTTCTCCACCTTGAACAACGTACTTTTTCTCAGTATTTCTAATTTCCCTTACTACAACCAGCCTTTTAGGTAGTATCTACAAAGCAAGTAGAATAACATGCTAAAACTCTAGAGAAAAAAAATGATATATATGTAGCATCAAAAACTCATTGACAGTGTTATTAGTTTACCTTCTACTTTCAGTATATGTTCAAGACTAATCTGTTTACTAATTAGTGGCCATATTTGAGGCTTGGTTGAGACATGGCTTATAGTGGCATGCATCCTAGCTAGTGCTCATCTGTAATTTAGAAATAGTAAGTTGCACTTGCTTTGTTACTTTTTCAGTTAATGCTTAATTTATATTGCTGCCGTGCTTATTAGGGAGTATTTGCACATCAAGATTTTTTGAACTGATCACATAAGTTACACTTACTCTCAACACAGGTCTTTCTAAAGCTAACATATACACAGTTTGGTTCTTTGCTGTAGATAACTTTCAAGGCAGCTAAATAAACCATTAGTTTAATAAGAAAATAAGCACCTACACAGACTTCATTGATACATGCTGCCTAAGGTCCATGCCCCCATGCAGTGGTGTGGCTATTAAGTCTGCGTGGCTTATCGCAACGCTGGGCACACGACTTCCCCAAGTAGCAGGAATTCTGGTGTGCCAAGTTCCGTTTATACTGTCATTCCACCACCGACCTTTGTCATTACCTTGAGCCTCAGCTATTCCCTCTGGAACATGAGGTGTGCCCTGGTGCCTAGGAAGAAGGGTCGCAGTTCTACTCAGTCACCTAGTCACACAACATCTCCATCAAGAAACCTGACCATTCTAGAAAGCAAGTGAGTGAAGAGCAAAGATATCCAGCGGGGTGATCTTAAAGCTTTGGGGTGAGCCTTCGTACCCTTCTTCCTGCGGTGCATGAAGTTTGATAGTCATCTCGTGAACACCTAAAGGCAAAACAGGAGATAGACCTGGACCCAGGTAGCACTCATTCTGGGCAACGTCAGTGTGTGAATGTAGATGTGTGTGCACGTATGCGTGTGCATGGGTGTGTGTCTGAACACCTGTGTTTTCTGTGGAAAACTGCTGTGTAGTCGGTATGTCTCTCCAGCATCTTCTCGCCCATTCTGATGTGAAGTGTCAGACCTGCAGGGAAGAGAGGCTCTCCTCCTAGTGGAGAGCCCTTTTCTAGCTCGGATGAGGTCACAGTGGATCTGTTGGGGGGGGTCTGGGTCCTGGGGCGGGGGGTGCTCTCCTAGCGAGGGTTGCTGAGCATGGCAAAGAATCCCTGCAGCAGCTCACCTCTCCGGCTCTGTCTCCCCACCAGCCTGGGCATGTGTTTTCAGAGTAGCCACAATGTTTTGAGCAAAGAGGATTTATTAACCCAGGTGAGGCATACATCAAGCCAAGCTGCTTTCTGCCAGCATGCTCCAGAATCAGAGGCGACGAGAGCAGCCCATGCCCTTAGCCCCAGGACAAAGGCTGTGACAAATGCCTTGCCTTGGTGCACACTGTCTCGGCTCTAACCTGGCTCTGTTTTCCGGCAGGACATCGATGGGCAGGCGCTCCTACTGCTGACACTTCCCACCGTGCAGGAGTGCATGGAGCTGAAGCTGGGGCCCGCCATCAAGCTGTGCCATCAGATCGAGAGAGTTAAAGTGGCTTTCTATGCCCAGTATGCCAACTGATTCTACCTTCAGGGGATGTGGCCCATTGTGTTGGTGATGCCGTGTCTTGGGAAGGTTTTCGGGACTGGAACTTTTATTTTTCTGGGTTATGAGAGATGGTTCATATACTGTTACTGAAAAGCAAGAAGCGTGAAGGACCTCCTTCACTTTCATCCACCAGCCTGTTTCATAGTTTCATGTTTTAAAGCTCATGCCAGGACCACAGCAGTGGCCTCTGGAGAGTGTAAATTAAAGTTCTGTGTCAGACCTGTGGGTCATGGAAGAGCTTTTTTGTACATCCATAGCTCACCTTTCTCCCACCCCAAACCAGGCAGCTGCCTTTGAACAAGGTCCTTCACCACAGCCCACATGTCCTCGAAAACTAAGGTGCAATTCGTGTCTGTCTTTTTCAGTGTGACCAAAGAGGGTGCCTATCGTTTTTGCTCTACTCATCCTCAGACGCATTTATAGATGCTTCTTTCATATCGAGACACGTGTGGCTGTCACCACAGTTTGAGCCGATCTTGGTGATAACTCATTTCTCAAACATGTAGCCGATGTTTCAGGATGCAGTTATAAAAAGATGGGCTAAACCTGCATCACCTGTCAGAGGTGCCTTTTAAGCAGCATGGGGCGTGAAGGAAGGCGGCGTGGCATTGCGGGGAGAGTTTTCCTGAGCGATGGGCATCTGGAAAGTCTGTAGAGAGGACTTCTATTCTACTCTTGTGGAACCTCAAATATCGCTAACACTCTAATTTAATTGTGATCAGACTGGGGAGGGACTCCTTTCGTCTCTTGGGAAATGCTGAGTCGTATGTTGAAGGGAAAGCTTAGTTTCAGAGAGCAGGAACAAGAGACTTGAGGGAAGCATTTTACAAAGCAGCCACATCCCTTAGCAGGATCCCTGCGCAGGCTCCAGAGAGAGTCCCTCTGAGTGCCTCGCATTCGGGGCAGCCCTGGCACACTCGTTACGACAGGCACGAGGAGCCACGCACCCCCAGCAGATGCAGCTGAGCGAGCGCTGAACCTGGAGTCAGCCCTGGTCCTTAACCTGGCATGGCTAATTACTAACTCCGTGGTCTTGGGTGACTGAGTCGCTCTGGACCTTGTTCTTGCAAAGTGACAGGTTGGAGCACTTGTGAGTGGAGCGGTGGCACACGTTTTTCTGTCCCCATCCCATT
>NW_006431956.1:1481528-1488970 GCF_000325575.1 Pteropus alecto | reverse complement strand
TAGGTTGGCCAAAATGAGAGAAGGGGAGAGCAGGTGAAAAACGAGGTGTCGCCGCAGCTTTGTAACTCTAATTCCTCTGTTCACTCCGGCTTTGACATTGCTTATGACATTTCTTGGGCAATTTTCATAAAATCTGTGAAGTTGCTTGCAGAAAGGTCTGCAGCTCTGAGAACTTCATGTGTGTATGTCCTGAGTGACCCAATGTACATATTCAAACCCAGATGGCCTATGATATTGTTACGTAGTCGCCTGGATGCCTTTTCAAACTTATGCAAGGAAACCAAACCTTCAGATTGTTCAGGAGCGGACGCGACGAGCAGAGGCTGTGTTCCTCCTGTGACTTTTTTTCGTTATAATCGCCTTGATCTTTTCTTTTTGATTGGAGTGTCACCAGTTCCAGTCCTACCACGTGGGGGGCTGACTAGCTGCTCGTATCTCTGCTACATTTTAAGGTGTGATTGTCAGATTCGGGCAAGTTTGATTACTAATGCTAGCCATTATTAACACTCTGTGACTGTCAGAGATGAAAATGGAAAACATGTTTTGCAGCTGAGACTTTTTGTCTCCCTGTAGCCGATTCTATAGTCTAGTTTTAATGGTTTAATTGCATTTGCCTGGGGACCGCTGATGCAAGGACCGGCGTCCTAAGCTGTACTGGTGGCCTTGCCATAAGGGGGGAAATATCGGGGTGATTCACGCTTGGCTTCCAGCCTGTCTTTCTCTTCTAAGCTAAAGTCCCATCCTCCTCAGTTTCCCACCCCTGTCTTCTCAGCCACGTGCTTTTGGCCTTAAATGCCGAGTCTTGTGGCATTAAACTCTGTCGAGCCATCAGAAAGGGGACCCATTTCAAGATCTCGGCATCCTCCTCGCGCTGACTCATTCGCGATCCTTCCCTGTGGCCTTTGCAAGCTGACCTCTTTCTGTCGCATTTGAAACGGGAAGGAAGGAATGTGGTGGCTGCGGCATGACGCTGTGCTTTCAGATCGAACGTCACCTTCTTGTGCCCTGTCAAGGAGCGGTGTGGAGGAGGTGCCACACTGGAGTAAGCAGATCTTCCGGAGGTCTCTGGAGCCTACCCAGAGGAGCTGGAGGCTCCCGCGGGCCGGATGCCCAAGACCCTGCTCGCCCCGTCTCTCTCCGCGCCACCGCTCTGTGCGCGCACGGTGCGGAGATGCCGCCACCAGAAGCAGGGGGTCCAGCTCTGGGCGATCGCCCCGAAGGTGATCTGTGTGCTGTCTCTGGCGGCCCCTCTGCGAGCCGGGAGACAGCGTAGGACCGAGAAGATGCTGATGCTCTCAGTGTCGTCAGCGTCCTCCTGAACCGGGGTTCCGTGGGGGTTTCCATGGTGGTGGCCGTGACCTCACACCAGTAGCGGTTTGGCTACAGACGGCAAGGTGGTGTTCGCCTCTCCGTAGGCGTCACCTCTCGCCAGCTTCTATCTTAGAAACAGGGCTAATTTCCAAGGTACATTTACTGTGTCATTACTGTGCCTCTTATGGCAGGAAATACTGATTTTACACCTGTCCCCACAGTACGCCAATACGCAGTGTCCCTTCCTCCCCTGCTGCTACGGCCTCTCCTCTGTCTCTCCGATAACACTTTAGGCCCAAAGTCCTGCCCTCCATGTGCCTGGACCCCACACACACCTCGCTGCTCATCGGCCCCCGGAATTGGCCAGGAAGCGCATCCTCCTTTTCCTGGCCGAGCAGACACTTTGCGATCTGGACCCTTGTGTAACCTGAAGGCAGAAATGCCACCTCATCTTTAATGATGAGAGTCCATTGCTTGATCCACCTAAAAACGGATGGAGCTTGTTTCAGCCTCTAATTTCTTGACTTCATTTGTACTGTGTTGGAAAAATACGCTACCCACAAAAATAATAGCATAAAAACCTAAAAAGAGCAGGGTATGACTGGCATAACAGAACTTCTTCACTTTTCACAAAAAAGCCGACTCTAGTCTGCTTCACCACAGAGTTGGACAGCATGCAGATTCATCCATTATTTTGAAAATGAGGTTCATTTGATCAAAGTCTTGACTCACACGCAGTGTTTGAGCTTTACGGCTAATAGGTTGCATGACCTTATTTGATCATATTTGAAAGATTATTTCCTGTGTTTGCTTTGGTTTGTTCCTCAATAAATTAAAATGACTCAAACCTTTAACGCTGCCACCTCTGACCCTGACTACAATCTCTAGATGGTTGATTTCGATCAGCCTTTGAAGGCCGGTCTCAGTTTCCTAATTTGTCTCAGAATTTTGAGTGTTGTATCAGGCAGGTTCGGAGACTCGCCTTTTATCTTACACCAAACGCCCCTTTCTAAGAGCCGTTCTGCCTTCGTTTTGGAAGCACTCGGGGTTTCCATAGTCCTTTCGTAGAACACCCATTTCTATTTATTTCTGTGTATAGAGCTATAAAAACAGTAGTGTTATAATTTCAGTTGCGGTTTGAGCATCATCGTTGCTTTTTGTTTAAGATGGTGAATCCGGGCTCCACGTACCCTATTCTGTCTTTAGAAAGCTGTGATGGAGTGTGCAATTATTTGAAGGGAAAATAGTGAATTAAGGTATCTGTTGTTGTTAAGGAAGAAACTGTTGGAGAGAGAAGCATACCGCCCATGTCGCTTTGGTGCAATAACTAAACAGCAAGGGAAAGCTGTATTAGCAACTGCTACAATCCGATGCTTCTCTTATTTATTCCCTGTCCTTTTCTGTTCAAGAGTTTTCTGGAAATTGCTTTACTCCCTTTAACTTGGTTGAATTTTTAAGTTGGTTGATTCTCATAGCTTTTATCACTAGAGTTGGTTTACAAGTATTCAAAACATGGTTTGATAAAATTGAGTTGTGCTCATTTTAACCCACTTCATTTACCTAAAAACTGTAATTGCCGATGCGTGACGCTGCCTTGGATTTTGGTTAAAAGCACTTGTAGTTTAGATGATAAATAATAACTCACACGATATCCTGAGCTGCAGACTTTCCATCATAGAGTTTTGTTTTAAATGACTAGGATTCGGTACCCATGCGTATGTAGGTCTTGTCACATAACCAAGCAGAGCGGTCTTCATGTGGGCCGAAGAGATGCGTTGAAGAGAAAGCAAAGTTCTGGGGCAAATGTTTGCTGAAAACCATCCTATGATGGGAAATCGTAGGCAAAATGTTTTTCAATGAGAGAAAAAATAATCATCTCATTTGTTCAGATGGGAGCATGATAATCTGGCAGCGTAAACTATCCCTAGTCGTGAAAGTCGAAAGCCTTTTTACCGTTTTGCATTCCAGTTTGAATAGTCTGTATTGAAATTTGATTCATATCTTGTGTATGTTTTGGTGTGTAAAAGGAAAAATTTGGTGTTTTTACTTTTGAGATTTTCAGGAAAAGGGCATGTTGTTGGTTTGCTGTAAGATTGTATTCTGTATATATGTTTTCATGTAAATAAATGAAAATCTATATCAGAGTTATATTTTAATTTTTATTCTAACTGAAAAACCCTTTTTACTTGAAAAAATTGTAAGCCACATTGTTAATAAAGTAAAAATAAATTCTATGGTGGTGTCTGTGTCCTTGTGTTGAAGATTATTAATTCTTTTTAGGGTTTGTGTTAGAATTCTTTTTTTTTCTTGCCATGCACTAAAACATATGTATATAGGGTTTTAATAACCATGGCTCTCAAAATACATTACCTTTCAGGGTCACCTGCTAGCTCTGGAACTTTCTACTCAAGGAACTTGTTTTTACTCTTTTTATTAAAACATTGCTCTGGATCCTCGCGTGATCACCTCTAGCTTCCCCATCTTCGATGATTTTAGCTCTATGATTCTCGGGTGCGGCAGCAGAAATACCGCTTTGCGTCTACAAAGTGGTCAGTAAATGACCTAATGTTCGCTCTTAGCATAGGTCTTCTGCATCGCTGCTGAAGAGGAAGGGGTCCCTTCGTCACCCTGCCGTGGCCCCGGGGGCTCTCACAGGCCACCACAGGCGAAGGTGGCATTACCTAGGGACAGTGGTGAGGCGAACGGGGTGGGAAGTGTTTAGGGAAAGGAGGTGGAGGAATGTGGGATGATTTCTCCAAATTACAGACATTCTCAAGCATCTTCCCTTTAAATATATCCCTCTGCCCTGCTGACAAGTTCTGCATATGGAAATTTTTGTTTCGTTTTTAATTATGGAAGCTTTTTATCTTAGTAAAACTTTAATAACAACCACAAAAAAAGCCCGAGTAAGCAGACTAAAGTGGGAAGCAGATCGTTCATTTTCTCCAAATATACTAGCAGCAGATAGGTCAAGGGTTATGTGGCTGAGTAAGTGTGACCACTATTTCCATTTGTAATGAAGATCTTTGATGACAAATTTAAATTTGAATAATAAAGTGAAAACGAAACGCTTTTCCAGCTCTCTCCTTGCCTGAACACTGCAGAACAACCACCCGGTACAGGTGCTTTGTGAAATGACATCGTTCTCAAGATGTGTCCCCACCTGTCATCGCTTCCTACTGTAATGAGACTGGTCTCGGCAGAACCTGGGCTGGGAATCACAAACCCTGACCTCGAAAGGACAGTCGACAGCAAAGGACGTGGCTAATGTCCCGCTAGGGAACTTCTGTGGGAGCAGACGAGGGTGTCAGGCCACACAGGACAGAATATAAGACCGGATGTGAGAAATTCAGGATTTGGGGCCCTTACCCGTCTTGGCCCCACCCAGCAAGGAGGCCAGTTCTGGTAAGCTTTCGTGCCCACCTTAGCGCTCGGAGCCCACTGCGCTGGACCCATCAAAGCTTTAATTCCTCCCGTCATCTCTGGACCCAGATGAAGCGTGGGGCTGGGGAATGTGGCTGCTTCAGGTGATGGGACCTGGAAGTACTAGGAAGTTCACGTCTCATGGGAAAACTGACTAGTGGGAGACAGGATGCAGCCGGCAAATAAATTCCTCTGCCATCCTCCCCCAGCTGTATTGTCCCACGTGGCGGTGTGCACTGTCTGTCCAGAGTGATCCCACATGTCTGAACAGTGCTGTGCTTCCTCCCGAAATCATGGCCAGCTCTGTAATGCGCCCCTTGGTGTTGAGTGTCCCCACTCCGGGCCTGGGGTTCCACCAGGAAAGCATCGGCTCATGAGTCTGCCTTCAGGATTTGTTTTCTAGGGAGCTAGCCTGTGACAGGAGGCAGCTGTCATGATTCTTGCACGTGCAATGTGCAAATAATGACAAAATATTCTGGTGACACCCAGCTGTCATCTGGAGCCGCGGAAACCTATCAGCCCTGTGTAATTGGGACTGCTCATGACACGAAACCTTTCTGAATTACGTTAAGACATGAGTTGAAGTTCAAATTAAAAATGTTCTTTCTGGTCATTAAAGTAATATGTGTGCATTATAGGAAATTTGGAAGGGCAGGTGTTAAATTGATTCAGTATGTCACCATGTCCGGCTACCGCTGTATCATATTTTACATATATATTTCTAACAGTATGGAAATCAAACTGTTTATACCATTTCAAAACTTTTCACTAACTTATTTTGTAATCATGT
Organism: Pteropus alecto; assembly: GCF_000325575.1. Classification (NCBI taxonomy): domain Eukaryota; kingdom Metazoa; phylum Chordata; class Mammalia; order Chiroptera; family Pteropodidae; genus Pteropus; species Pteropus alecto. The sequence goes on along the minus strand of NW_006431956.1, from coordinate 1,483,446 downwards.
TCTCTGGGGTGGAGTTAATATTTTTATATATCATATTTTTATTTTAAATGTTTCAGTAAATTTTTAAATCGTTCACCATAAAATATTTTATATACCACCTACTCAGTTATTATTTTTATGAGATTTTTGCATATTAATATATGCATCTCATTATTTTCACTGGCGCATAAACTCCGTGGAATATATCATGATTTACTTATCCATTCTCATATTGGTGGACATTTAAGTTCTTTTTCCGCGATTTCAAAACAATACTGCCGTGAAGATTTTCCTACGATTCCTATGCACACATGTAAGAGTGTCTCCTTAAAGGACGTCTCTAAAACTGGGACCGATGGGCCGTGGACTGGGCGCCTTTGCAGGTGCACTGGGCATGCCCGAGGCGTCCGACTCGGCGCTTCCGATTTGCACTCCTCCAGGCGTGTAAGTCACCCTGCTCTGCATCCCTGCCCGTACCGGGCAGAGTTTTCACGACTGCCCATCTGATGAGTGTGGACATGGTAACTCAAGATAGTTTTGATTTGCATTTCTCTAATCACTCGCAAAGTTCAGCATCTTCTCGTCTGCTTATGGGCTATTTATTTTTTCTCTTTTGCGCATTGTCCGCTCATAACCTGTGTAGATCATTCTCTTCCTCCTGCCTATCTTTCTCTCTCTGATTTATAAAGTTTTTTAAAATATAACTCCTTGACATTAATCCCAGATCCATTGCTTATGTTGCGAATTTGTTTCTCCATATCGTTTTTGGTCTTTTTACTTAATTTTGTCCTTTGTAATTCAGAAAGGTTTTGGTTTTAATTTACTTCGATATATCATTCTCTTCCTGTATGATCATTGCTTTTATTCTCTTGTTTAAGAAACCTTTTCTGCTCTGAACATATTAAGCCTGTCTCTTTTGCTTTCTCCTAAAAGTTAATAAGTTTTACTTGTTCCAGTCTCTCTAGAATATATCTGTAGTTTTGGTTGGCATTTCCAGTATCATGGCACCACGTTATATCCCTACCACATGGAGTTATCCCCGCTCCACCTGCGCCTCAGGACAGGGCAGTGTTTTTAATTATTGCATTCTGATGGGTGTGAATGCTATGGTAGTACATGGAGTGGGGCCATTAAACTGTCCTATTCCGATTGCCCAGGAGTTGCCCGTTTCCTAGACGGCTGACCCGCCATTCGCCTATGTCGTGTTTCACGTTGACCTGTTAGTGTGGGTCTGTGTCTGGCTCTTTCTTTGTTTCATGGGTCCATTTGTCCATCCCTGAGCCATTACCACACTAAGCATTATGGCTTCATAATAACCCTGGATCCTTGGAAAGGAAAATCTCCCCATCTTATTTTTCTTACTCAAAATTGCCTTGGCTGTTTTTAATCCTTTGTTGTTCATTATGAATTTTAGGCACAGCTTGTTGAATTCTATAGACTCCTCTGTTGGGAGATCGATTGGAATTGCATCGAATTTATAGGAAAATTGGGAAAGCATTGATTTCCTTTATGCTGTTGAATCTTTCTGCCAGAAGATGGTGTAATTCTTTCTTTATTCATGTCTTTTATAAGTCTGTCAATTAAGTGATGATGTCTTTCTTCATAGAAGCATTACGTATATTTTATTAAATATACTCTCTATATATTTTATAATTTTTTGGCTACCCTTTTTCTGTTATGTATTGTTCGCTATTACTGGGAACTCTAGATTTTTATATGCTAATATTCTATCTAGAATCTTTGGTGAACTCAGAGGAATTTCCATCTTGAATTTTTTGCTCTTTTTTCCTTAGCGTTAAGTGATTTTTATGGTTTTGGAATTTGGGTTTGTAAGTTCTCTACCTATTTTTGCTCTTTTTTCCTTAGCGTTAAGTGATTTTTGTGGTTTTGGAATTTGGGTTTGTAAGTTCTCTTTGAGTGGGAAGTATCTATCTACCTA
>NW_006431956.1:1475322-1481367 GCF_000325575.1 Pteropus alecto | reverse complement strand
GCTGTGGCTCGTCCACTCCCTCCCTGAGCCAACGGTCTGCCTGGTTCATTTTCTGGCGGTGAAGTTGTTAACCCCTCCCGCTTTCCCAAGCTCGTTCCGTGAGGGTAGGCATCGCCGTGCAGTTGGCTTCAAACCCCGAGCTCAGCTCCCCCCATCTCTCATGAACAGAGCGTCCAATGACAACTGTCCGGGTCCTGCTCCGGAGCCCAGCAAGCCTGTGGCCTTAGCCTCACTCACCACTCTGTGTTTCTGTACCTCTTCTGGTCCCCGGAGGTGGTCACCTTATTTCTGAGCTCGGCCGCACCTTACTTTTCTTACATTAGCTGTCACTGCTCTATGTTGAGAACAGAGAAGGTATGTCCAGGTCTAAACTCAGAGAGCCATCTTGATTAAAAGCCTCTCCAATATTACCTTTAAAAGAAATTCTTCCAAGCAGCAGGTGCTATTAGAGCGTGTCCTGAGAATGAAGCTAACTTTGGCATTACTGAGCCTATTTAGAAATGAGATTTTTAGCCCATACAAAAATTCATATTGGCATGGGCTTCATTTAAGTTACAATTCTCCAAATGCTCAGCTACTTGACATTTCTAAATGTCTCTTCTGCATAGTTTAACTCTTAGTAAAACCTCGATTTTGTACCAATGGTTTGAAAAAGCTGCTTTGCATATTATCCCCTCTGATTTCCTGTCACACGTCTCTAGCTGAGAGGCGTGAAGCTGGAGTGGTGTCAGCGTGAGCCTGGATCTGTTTTGGTCAACGCCACACACGAAGGATGCTTGTACCTACCGCGATTTGAGCAGAGTGATCCCTTCCCACCCCTCTGTTGGCATTTAGACGCCGTCTACACACAGACACTTGTGCCAGGCGTCCTTGATACATAAATGGCTAACCTGTGCCATCCCAGTAACGCACACGAATGCACCGAAATGGAAATATTTTACGAGATGCTTAAGCATATGTGCGGCTAATTCTCCTTACGAGACCCTAAGAAAACATCAATTCATCTACAAAAGTATTTCATACCTAGTAAGTGGACGCACGGTGCTAAGTCCACTAGGACAAAGAATAGCACTGTGCTAGCTGCTCTAAAAAGGGCAGAGCCACCTACGAGGAGGGGTACCCTGCACAGAAATCACCGTCAAGGGAAACGGGAGGTGACGTGGGCAGGATGGCGCTCAGCTCAGGCTGTAACTAAGGAGAGGGGTGATGTGTACGTTGCTTTTCAGATCCCTGTGCAAGGTCAAAGCCCTTGCTACTGGCCTGAACGCCTCCAGGGGGCGCCCTGCCAATGCGGGCGGGGACCGTGGGAACTGGAGCAGGCACACCTGTTGGGGAGGGGCCTGTCCTCCTGTGGCTGTAGGTGTGACTGAGGCCAACTGTGGCATCATCTCCTCATTTTCTGAGGTGAACCGGAAATCTAAATGTCTATGTGTAATCTCCAATTTATTAAACGCCGGCAAGAAACTAGAATATTTTAAAGATGATGGTGGCTAAGGAAAATGTCTACGGCCAGGGTCCACGCCCCTAGTTAAGGACCTCTGCCTTGCTCAGTCCCCAAAGACCCTAATGGGGAGCCGGTCCCCTGGGAACACATTCATTCATAAGTGGGAGACATTTACCTAGGAAATCTATAATAGCCTTTTTCAAGATAATCAAATTTGGATCTGTTTTGACAATGGTTAAAACACGTCAGAATTAATTCTTACTCAAAGGCTTACTCGTAACTGTTCAAAGTCGAAATGAAAGGGCTCACAATTTTCTTTCACCGTGTAAGGACGTATGTGTGGATGCAGGATCTTGCTTCGGGGCTGGGGTCGCTGGCCTGGGTACGGCCCGGTAACAACCCCATTTCAGTCCTGGAGAAAGAAAAGACTGGACATCAGGATGTCTGACCTTCGGACGCATTCTGCTTCGAATCAGCCAACCTGCGTCAGGTAGATTGGCCCCCACCCTTTCCAGTCCTTCTCCGGTAGAATGAGAAGACATGATTTCACACCCAGGGGCGTGTGTGCTCTGTGCTAAGAACTTACATTAATCACCTGACATAACCTTTTAGTGTCACTAACACTTGGGCGTTATTAGACGAGAAGGCTAAGGCGCAAAGAGATTAAGCAGCTCACTTGAAAGACAGATCTGGGGTTTGAAACGTTCACGGAATGAGTGTGAGCGCACTCGGAAAAAAATCTAAAGTGCCACTCAGAATGAAGTTGATACGATGAGCCCCGGAATCTCTCCTTAGCTTACCAAATCCTCAGTCGGAGAAACCCGCATCCCCTCATCAGGTAAGGAGTCTGCACCCCATTTCACAGAGGCAGCAACTGAGGCCTGAGCAAGTTGAGGGACCTGCCCAGGATCCAGCGTGGTCCTACCCTCAGCAGCTGGCACAGAGGGGACCACACTGTGGCCACTTCAGTTATGATTAACCAATGCTGGAAGGGAGATGATCGAAAGCTTGGGAAGCACCTTTTTTTCTTTAAAGTGAGAACAGGATGCACCAAGAAAGATGAGATCAGATTATTTCTCGCCCTAGGAATTCCAGGATTTCGTTTGGCCGGAAGAGGTGGGAAGAGAATGTTTGCTGTCCTCTCTCCTGCTGGGCCACCAGGGACGACTGACTCGCCTGTCTTTGAGCATCGTACCCTCTCATGTCACTTAGCATCTGATGAGAAACAATTGTGAAAACAAAAGTAGTCCTTTCGTGGGGACAGGTCCTCTGAAAGACACAAAAGCGAATGCGTGAGCTGGTCCCCTGGTGGCAAAAGTGTCCCAGAGGGGACGATGTTTTGTTTTGAGAAAAGAACCTTTGGATGTGATGATCAGATGTGCATAAGGAAGTGGGGCGGGGGGCAGCATCCAGTATGACATCCATTAATTGATGCGAAGGGCAATTAAATCTAATCACAAGGGCAGGATGTGACTGCTCCGAGTTATCATCGAAAGTCAGTTTTCTCCAAGATGTGTTGGCCACTTTATCCATTTCCTGAAAAGAGGGACAAAAATGTGTACTAATAAAATATCAAGAATTTACCACGTATGCACCTGTGCCGGCCACAGCCCCCGCCCCCAGATCTTTAATGGTCGCCTTGTCGGATTACAACTCCCTCCTCGTTATTCATATTTCTCTCCCCTGCTTCGCTTTCTTTCTCCTTCCTAGTTCTCATCTCTGTCTAGTACACTATAAACTGTACTTATTGATCGTATTTATTTTCTGTCTCCTCCACTAGAATGAAGCTCCTGGAGGACACGTCATTTCGACTGCTTGTTCCCTTCTGCCGTATCTTTAGAACCCGGTACAGAGTAGCTGCTCAATTAGTACGTGTTAAATAAATAAAGGCGCTAAGGTCTTTATGTGAATTACTGCATTGAATCATCGCAACCCTCCTTAGAGATGGTGACCTTTTTGACCCCCTTTTACAGCTGTGGAAAATGATGTTTCAGAAAGGAACTTGACCTCGATCAGAAAGATGAAGTGTTGGAGCGTCAGGATTAGAAGTCGAGACTCTCCAAGTCTAGGGTGCCCGTACTCACTTTTCCAAGAGCCACGAGCCAGGGCCGCAAGAGCCCACGTTAGTATTAATAAACAGACCCTTCGTAGGGTGATGTCTCCGCCCCATTTTCAGAAGGAGCCCACTGTGTTGGCAGGCATGTGGTGAAGTTAACGCAGCACGGCCCGTTTCTAGAATAAAAGAATTAGAACAGTCACATATAGCAAGCAGTGTGCTTTAAAGCGGCATCTCTTAAGAAAACAGTTTAATTTATGTTGGACCAGTAGAGTCCTTCGCAGCAAGAACTGTTGAAAAGGAGGGCATAGCTGATTCAGCTAACGTCCAGGGAGCAGGCACCGTGCGCCAGATTCTTTATTGTGTCATCCAGGCCGGATGACAACCCTGTGACACGTGCCATCTGAGAGCCGTTTCTCTCCTCCACATTCACCCAGAATGTGAGCTGATCTTTATCCACGGCGCGAGTGACCTTTGGGTAACTCGGACTTAGGGGCACCAACCCGTCTGCCGTCAGAAATCCGGTGTAACTTTTGACTCTACAGTGGCCTGTCACATCTGCAGATTCCACCATCGGCAGGTGGAAAACGGCACTGTGATCCGCGGCTGGGAATCTGCGGTTGCGAATGCAAAAATCACGCGATTGGCATATAGGTTCTATCTAATGGATTGCTTCTCAATTTGTGTCTACGTATAATTTTTATTATTAGCTACATACGGACAGTGCCTAGACATCGTGTTGAACACGTGAAAACTGCTCAGTGACAAGACTCGTGGGTGTGAAAGATAAAGTTAACAAAAGCCACATCGATTTGTGCTCTGTGGTTTGAAGAACTGAGCCTTTAAAGAAGGAACCTGAAAAAAAAAAAAAAGAAAAAAAAATACCTTTAAAGGAGCCAACAAGCCAGCAGCTCAGAACATTGCAGCAAAGAGTATTTTCAGCACCCGACTCCGAGGAGGCATTCGGTAAATACTTGCTGACTGGGTGGAATTAAACAAATAGATTTTCATGACGGACAGAGCATGGGAACTAATTTAAAACTTATTCGGGGAACGACTTGATGAAGCAAAGCACAATTAAATGGGCCGATGGGAGAGCAGTGTACGGCTTTGGAGCATCTTGGTTTGAGGGTTGAAAAGAAGCTAGAAAAATACTGCTATGCGTGGACAGCGTGCAGGCAAGGGCCACGGAGGATTTCTTCAACTCAATAATTCCTGCAACCGTTTATACAGTTGGTATATGAAATGCTGTGGGAATTGTTTTTGAGTCTTTGCAAGAGAGTTACGGCATCTAATCCCCACGTATCTATGTGCATTTGTAATGTAATTGCAATATATAGTGAACCTGTGATAACTGTACCGCTTACATTTCTTATTTCAACATGAGAACAGTCGTGAAGGTTATATTCCTGGAAATCATATCGTTATAAGATGAAATCAAATAATTAAGCTTCAGGGGAGGGGAGGGGAGAGGGGACGGCGGTTTAAGGAATCGCGATGCCGAGCTGGTGTTCTGAGAAAGAGCTGTAGGCTTTTCAATTTTCAGCTGAAATGCAGCCCTCCGAGATTCCTCTGGTGTCTGGGAAGTCAAATTGTCTTATTAAATTGTGCAGAAGTTGACAGATTCCAAACAAATAGAGAGAGTAATCAGAGGAGAGCGCACGATAATCGGGCAATATGGAAATTACAAATTAGAATATTTTCCCCTCGAGGAAATGAAATACGCAAAGAACAACTGGATAATACAATAGAGTTTGTGTAATCCCCCAGCGGCTACTGTGAGCAGGCTGTGTTATCACGGTTGCATACTTCTCGGTTAATAATGAATGCGCGAAATTAAGTTTAAAGCGAATTACAAAACTCCTTTAAAGTTCAGCTTTTACATAAGACACCATCAGGAAATATCAAAGTGCTCTGGCAACCAGTGGCATAAATCTTTTAAAATGTCTGAATTTTACAGAACACTCTGCTTTTTTGCTCTAATACTAACCCTTCTTTACGTCAGGAAATTTTTCTAATCTGTTTTCGGTCCTTTACGTAGTAATCTTGATTCTAAAGAAATAGAAAAATGTAGCTCTGCCAGAAATATTTTTTAGAATCTTGATATGATCTTAATAAGATGGTGTCTCATCATACTTATCTGTGGAATATGATATGGAAAGCCACCACTGATGGTGATGAAAATATTAATTCATTCTTCATTCAACAACACTTTGGTGCGCGATCTCTACTTATGGGACCTGGAGTCTAGTATTATAAGCGATGTAGAAAGCATAGCACACAGCTCTGCTTTTTTTAGGAGTTTACAGATTTGGAAGAGCAGTCAGAATCACAGTTTTTAACATTAGCTTGGTTGTCACTCTCAAAACAGCATTCACTGCAAGATCAACGTCTTTCACCAACTCCTGATCATTCGGAAAGCTTACTCACCTTCCCATCTTCTAAAACTTTGCCTTATCAATTTCTCTGCTCATCAGTTTCTCCTGTAGCGAAAGGATGCAAAGGACTGTGGGAACCCTCCCAACGAGGTGGACGTGGGAATGTG
>NW_006431956.1:1461547-1475298 GCF_000325575.1 Pteropus alecto | reverse complement strand
TGTCCGAATCTTGTGGGCGTTGATGATCTCCCACTGTCATTCACGTGAGTCAACTAGGCAACGGTGCGTGCCTCGGTTTTACCAGATAGTTGGTGTGGGGAAGCTTTCTTTGTTTATTTTGCCTCCTAGTTCCCATTCCCTCTCGATGGCTACTCCCTATGAAGCTTTGTGTCAGTCTTATTTTCTCCCCATAGGAAGTTGGAAACTTGCTTTTCAGCGACCCGTTTTTTCATGAAAAGGAGTCACGTAATCTTTACAGAGATGGCACATCAGCCCAAAGGAAGCTTCTGGAATGTGGAGACGGATAAGACACTGAGTCTGAAATAAGGTAGCAGAGGCAGGCAACATTTACAGGACCAGGGCAAGCCAAGTGGCTCCGTCCTTCTCGTCAAGCAAATCTCGAATGCTCAGGTAAGTGTTCAGTGCCGGGGAAGGGTGAACTTTCCTAGGATAGCGGTGCCTCTCAAACGTTCCCTCCACGAGTAGTCGTAGGCAATCGTTACAAAGACGCCAGGAGCAGGGAGACCCTGGATATCAAATTGGTACTCAGACTTAACCAAGGAGACGTCACGTGCCTTCCGACCGATGCAGAGGCTGTTCCCAAGCCAAGACTGAGAGCAGAATGATGGAGTGTTACAGGCACTCGGCGGAGCTCGAGCAGATTCTGTCGGGATGTTCCATAGCTGTCTGCTCGCTTCTCCATCTTCGTAAGGCTTAAAATGCGTGAAAGCAGGAAACTGCCCTTGAACGGATGCAAGCTATAGAAAAGTGAACGCCCACTTTCACATATGATGTGAAGGGGGGTCTTTGGTAAATTCTTGGTGCCTTGTTCAAGATCAAACTTACGCAAATGGATAGAAGGAGTGAATTGAAATATAGTGACACGTGCACTTCTGAAATATGCTGAAGAATAGAATTCAGAAACGTATGGACTAATTCTTTTCATTTAACTCGGTAAACATCGGCGGTCCCATGATGCTCTCGCATTTACAGTGTGTGAAAAAACGAGAGACGCTGATTTTCAAAGACCGACACGTTATAAGGACAAAGTCAATGAATAAGCAGAGCGACTGAGTCGGGTTGGGATGCTGAGCGTTGCCCACTTCAGGGTGCAGGCGGAAGGTGGGACGCACACCCATGCCGAGAGCAGATGCGGGCCGGGCGAGAGCAAGCAGAGGTGCCAGGAGGCCCGCCGATCTGTGAGGCCCTGGCCAACAACGCCTGGAGGGTGACGTCCACGCTCAGAGCAGCACGACTGGGCCAGGATGCTGAAGAACTCCCACACAGGTGTGTGCAGAGATGCGCGGGGGGTAGGATTGGGATTGGGGACGGATGGGTCACCAAAAAAAAAGTTCCTCCGGGGCAGATTTGTTGCTACCAGCTGCATTAACCTCTCCTCTGCCACCCCAGAGAGGGAAATGCCTAGCACAGCCCCTAGAAAAGCCTCAGACCTCTGGACGAGACGGCTTCCACGTCCATGATGACCCTCGCGATGTCGCAGTTTTGAATTTTCTCTAACTAAATCCGCTTCTGCCCAAGCATCCGGCACCATCCCCGCTGCACCTCTGTCGTTCGGGGTGCCCTGGCTCGTTGAATCGGCTTCCCCACTAATCCGTCAACTCGCAGGGCCCACAGAGCCACCGGCTCCCCCCGCTCCGCGTCTCCAGCCAAGTCGCAGAGCTGCACACGGCCCCTCTGGCCATCAGCTCTCGTCTTCCTTTCGGGTTGACGCTGGAGCCTCTGAACAGGTGTGTATTTTTTAAGCATACAGAGAAGAGAGGGTAAGTCTCCAGCCTGCCGTGACCTGGCCAGCAAACGCACACCTGCGGTGCCGCGGAATTGCTCGGCGAGAACACGGCTCTTACGTCTCCCTCCCCCGCCCCGTGCCAAGTCTCGATGCACCTTACCTGGGGGCTCCAGCATGGCCCGTTCAATTCCCCTGACATTTTAACCGACTGCTCTTTGGCTTCATTTTATCTCGATGAGCGTAAAGTATCGAGAGACTCTCTCGTAAACATAGTGGCGTTGCCTCTGACAGCTTCTGGGAGGAGTCCCCTAGGGGCGAGCATGGAGACTTCCAGAATACTAACGGTTCCTCAGAATGGCTTCGGCACCAGAAGTTTTGGGGGCTTAATTCCTGCCTCTAAAATTTGAGCCAGAGTTAGGCACTGAGCAGGACCCAGCGGAGGAGGGAAAGAAGAAGGTCTAACTGCGTAGCAAACGGAAGACTTAAAGATGGTGTTGGTGTTAGTCTTTGTCGTGTGTCCTGCAAAGACACCAACCTAAATAATTCACCATTCTTTCTATGGCCTATATTATCCATACAGAGATCTGACCCATTTGAATTCGACTGAGGTATTCTATCCAGAAGGTATTACAAGACTCTTACCTACTCCTAAAAAAAAAAAAAAAAATCAGGATTGTTCCATTCCTTTCAGAGGGTCTCTGGCCAAGGATATAAAAATTCCAGGAGTCTCAGAAAAATGTTCAGATACTTTTAATCCTGTGGACCACCCATTTCCCGCTCTCACCCCATTTACCTGTTTAAAATATGCCGTATTTTTAGGGGAATTCCTAGGTCCAAAAACAAAACACGCAAGCCCACAGATAATGTGGACTTGCTAGCTGTTTTAAGAAATAGGAATTTAAAAAATAAAGCTTTTCTCCTTTCCACCTTTCTCTGATATAAGAAAGTGCTTCCATTAAGAAGTAGTAGATGATGCCCCCCAAAGTTCTTCATTTAGCGGAGAGAGGGTGCTTGTCATGTCTCATCTGGGCTCAGTTGATGGGGCTTTGAGAATTGAGCAGCTTTGCCCCTGAGGGCGGTATTCAGGCCACCCGCCGCTGACCGCCTGCCATCTTCAGGCCACCCGCCACTGACCACCTGCCGTCCCTGAGCAGCGGCCCGAAACCCAAGAGAACGAGAGGTGAATTTCACAGATGTTTTGAAATGCTGAAATCTACCTTCAGCAACCAAACTAAACCTGCCGGGTGATCTCTGGCATTTGGGAGCTAAGAGCTCCGTGGGAGAGAAGCTGCAGAGGAGGAGGGGGTGCATCACCCCTTTTTACCTGCTGGGCCTCACTTCCTGGGACGCCCAGCCCCTCTCTCAGCCTCTGGCATCAGCAGAGCTGCTTGTGATGGGCCCCGGTTCCGAGCGTGGCTGTGTCTCTGCACTGCCATCTCCCCTGCCTTGCCCCTCCGCCCGGCCGTTGGCAGCGACTCCAGCATCACCGTCCCCAGCTGGCCTGGACGCCCCCGCCCTCTGCCTCTCTGGTTCCTCCTACCTCCCTTGTCACACCGAAGCTTCCTATTCAGTCCCCGACCCCCCCAATGGAGAGCACGTTCGGGGGATCACGAAAAGTGTCTTGTTTCTGTAGCCACGCGACCCAGCACGCGTCGGCGCCCCCAAGCCCTCACCGCGGGGGGGTCCCAGATGCGGCACCTCCTCCGTTACTGGCCGAGCCCCACGCCTCTGTTCTGCGTGTGCACTCTCATGTCATGGCGCTCCAGAGAGACACCTGCCAGGACACTTGCAAGTCGCTTTAAAGTATATCACTAGCAGCTTAGGTTCCTAGAGGGTAAGAGAAGGAGAAACTGGGCGTGACTCAGAAAGCCCCGGCCCCGCCCACGCCACAGCCGGATGAGACAGCAGGGGTCACAGAGAAGTAGCAACGCGGTGGCAAAGTCGCCGCCAAGGAAGGCCACCACCGAGCGGGGCTTCGAAAGAGGGGAAGGACTTGCGCGTTGTTCCGAGCCCCCTCGGCAGGTGCCACGGCCCTCGGCAGGCGGCTGTCCATCATCCCGGAGTCCCCGATGCCTGCAGCACGCCACGCCAATTACATGCTCTGGGACGGATGTCACACTCGCCAGGAGCCAGAAACGAGCTCGGGCGATGGCGGAATAGAAGAGTCACCTCCTGCGTATAAATAGCGGGAGAAGCTGTTTGCTTTTCTATAGTGTGTGTGCGTGTGTGCATGTGCGTGTGTGTGCGTGCCCATGTGGTTCCACAAAATAGTTTCTCTAAAGCCTTGGGATTGTCTTCTTACACAAATTCCCTTTGTGATAGAAAGACTCGGGGACATCATTTAGGTCACTTCCATGTGCGGTTATGTCCTATCAGGGAGCACATAGTAGGGGGAGCAGAGTGCAGACACAGTCACGCTGGGCCCCTGTCTTGGAGCTATCGCTAGTGGTTGACTTTGGGAATGACTCGTCCCTTCTCTAAGATTTAGTTCTCTCGTCTGTGCAAGGAGGAGTTTAAATTAGATGATCTCTTCCCAGCTCTAAAATCCTACGATTTTAACACTATTTGTGTTTTTAACACTATTACAGAGCCTTTGGGTTTTACTTCCTAAGAATTATATGTTATAAAAGTGTAGCTGGTTAATAAAGAGTAAGTTACTGACTTTTTAGGAGGTGAGATTCTGCCTAGATGTGTAACCCATCAGATGAAGAAATAACGAAGGAGAACGGGCGTTGGAGGAGACGTAGTGCTCATTGGGCTACATCCTTTGTGAGTTCACGACAATGGCAGTTTAGCTCACTGAATGAATCTTTACCCAAGGGCTTCGGTAGAGAATTTCAGGACGTGTAAGTCTCAAGGGCACAGAAACCTTTTTTTTTTTTCCTGAATTATTATCAAAACTGCCGTGAGTAAAATACCCCTGGTACCCTCACGGTTCCCGTTTTCACAGGGTTCCGTGTCCTTGGCGACACCGTTGGGTGAGTGGGCACGGTCAGCGAGAAGCATGGAGGTGTCTTTGTCGACATCAGAGGAACGAGCGATGGAAAGCGCGGGCAGTGGCACCTGCGTTTTGTAGACGAGCAAATGGAGAAAAAAGGACTTGTATTTTATTATAAAGTGAATCCACGGGGAGCGGGGAGGATTCAGGTTTCTCTGTAATCTGACCTTCACCCCTAAAACATCACCCCTCCCCCCATCGGATGAGCGCTGGCCGCTCTGTGGGTCCGGGCGCCGGGCCGAAGCCCTCCACACACCCCGGGCTGTGGATCTGGAAGGAATGTTCACTTAGAGGGAAAAGTGAATGACTGGAAACAAGTTTTCACAAACAGGAGTTGTTCTGTGAGCAAACAGAGGTCATCGGTCTCCGAAGCTCCTTTTGCAAGGCCCGCGGGTGGCACATCACAGCTTCAATTTGAGAAGTCGGAACGGCACCGAGGTGTCACGCTGGCACAGGTTTTAAATGGCACAGCTGCTCCTTAGTTTGAGAGACCTTTGCTTCTCTATGAATCGCAGTTTAGTGAGTAGAGAAAAAGGTGTCTATTCTACTCAGCCAGTGCTTTATTAGAACACTGCTATTCTTTTTTTTAAAATTATACTCTGACCTTTTGAAAACGGGACAGAAATTTCAAAAGTTTTATTGGGGTTCTCTCAAAAGCTGTTACCGTGTTTTCGCTTCTTGATTCATAAAGTGGTTCTTAGTATATAACATGTAGATACATTTTAAAAGGAGGTTAGCTATAAATAAATGCGCACGCATGATACCTTAAGGGAGGGGACCATAAAAGCCTCGGTGGTGGCATCACGCCGAGCAAAAGCCTACAGAAGGGACCCAGAGGGCCCATAGGAGAGGAGAAGAGGGGGTGGCGAGCCAGGGTGAGACCCCCTCTACGTAGAATGTTTCGTCTAGAATTTTAAGCCCAGGAGTCACAACCCTTGGGCTCTAGAGAGGTCTCAGGTGTAACAGAAAGGATGTCACCATCAAATGCCAACGCGTAGGGTACAAATGTGGCAGCCAGAGAAGGGGCGAGGTCAGTGTTGGCTGAAGTTCTCGAGGTGGGGGCGGGGGGAAGATTTTAGTGACGTCAAAGGCAGGCAAAGAAGGGACAGGAGGTGGAGAAAGTGACACAGGCAGCACTCACGTCTTTCCCATGGGCTCGCTGGGGGGACTGGGAACCAGTGGTCCCCAACACACTCCCCGTCTAAAAGACTTCTTCGCGTGCCCTCTGTCAGACTCCCAGGCTTAGGCTTGCACCTGGAATGTCGTAGATGAGCCAGCAGCTGCTCCAGGGCTCAGGTCACTGCTCAGAAGGCAGGGGTGTGTGTGTGTGTGTGTGTGTGTGTGTGTGTGTTGTGTGTGTGTTGGGGAGGGTCTCCCAAGGCCAAGGGCAAGAACAGAGGGGGCACACAAGAAAGTCTGGGATGGGAAGAAAATATCCCTAACGCTATTTAATCAACACTTAATGAAAGGAAATACTCTTTGAGTTAAACTGAATTTACAGGTTTACACTGATCTGCAAGGCAGAGCACCATAGGGCGTGATGCTTTCTGAGTTATGCTGCTGAGTTCAGAGTCTCTGCTGGGTCCGCGCCCCGCTCTGCCTGCTTTGTGTCTGTTGGGTGACAATCACGTATTTTTGCCTAGGTCTAGGGGTTTCGGTGCGTTTCATCATTTTAGACGGTAGAATATTTACCACCGTGAAAAGATGAGGGGTGACCACGAATAGCTTTTCTACCACGCAGAGTTGGCTGCGTGCTCTGTGGCCAAGTGTTAAAACGGTCGCGGACAGAAAGATGAATTGCACATTTTTTTTCTCTTGCTAAATGAGAAGAACTCCGAATTGTTGACCTTACCTGTGATGAGAAGGGGCTGTCGGAGTGTACGATCTGGCAGTAATAAATGCACTTAATCTGTCCTTTTGTGGTAAATGTAACTTAACAGTAGCAAAAGCAACGCCTTTTCAAACCAATCTCATGCTATGGAGAGAGCATTTTGAAAATGGATCTTGGGACATATTCCTATCATTTCTGTGAGTTTTTGAGGAAAATGAATCACTTACAGAGACTTTCGCATTTCGTACTTAAAAAACTTGGAAACGACTTCTTAGCCAGTTCAAAAACTTTAAACAAAAGAGTTTCAGGACATTCTGAACCCGTTTGTTAAAAGTATAAAAAATGCAACGCCTTCTGATCAGTAAATGAAAACATCTGGAAAGAGAGAAATGTGTTGGCTGAGTTTCCACAGATGTTTGTGTGCTGGATGGAACTGAGAACCCAGGATCTGTGGCATGATGACGTCACGAAGTGCTTAACCGAAACGTTCAAGAAGAGTGACGTACATTCAACCACTCTATGCTCCCTAAGGTATTAGGAACCATTGCTTTTAGTAGGAGCCCAATTTTGGACCTTCGACAAATAACCCATTATTCAAGTTTTAGTTCATCTTCAAATTTCTATCTGTATATATTTTGTAATACATGGCAGACTTACATGTCAGTACATGTATTTACATGGACTACCTATGTAGATGAGAATAGTACTGCATGTCTATACATATAATTCACATGTAACTTTCATATGTGTGTATGTATAATTTACAAGCAGGATATATGCATACTTTGAGTACTTGCTCAAACCATTTTGTTCCTAAGTTTAGAGACCATGGCATAGAGGAGAGAATGTTTACGCTGGAGTCAGCAGATCCAAGCCCTAGGCCAGGCCCTGCAGTGAAGACGTGGACCGTTACATGGGCAGGAGATAACAGAATCCCAGAGCCGAAGGGCGGACGAGCGATGCTGCCGGGCAGAGGCTTCGCGAGGATGGGGCATCACGATCATGCGTGGAGGTCGCCTGGCACAGAGCCGCGAGACCTTCAATAACTCCCTGTGGCCACTAGTAGCGCCGCTAAGAAGTGACGCCCCCTGGCTGTCACTTAATTATCTAGGTGTGGACAAAGAGGAACGAGGGGAAGAGCTGGTCCCTCTGTCCGGAGGGGTGATGGAAGAGACACCGCTGAACAACACTTGCGAGCTCTTTCGAAATCTCCTATTAGTTTCGATGACTCTGATGATTCATTTCTTATAGCGACCTTTCCCCCAAGGGTCACCTTCGAGTGAGGACGGCGACAAAAGCCTGCAAACTCACTCTCTATCCAAGCTGCTCCAGTCCCAATGCTTTACGTATTAAAATGCCACCAGGTTGACAGTCCTTGACTTTAATTTCTTCTGCCTTTGATGCTCCATGTCAGGAGCGTTCTGGAAAGACCCGAAGAACAAAGGGTGCAACCCCCTCTCCCAATGTTCTGAAAGGCTCTAGGGCTCCTCGGAAGCTAGGAAGGGGGTGATCTGTGACTTACTGACCCGAGAGAGCCAGGGCTACAGGAGAAGATTAGTCTAAATCAGTAATTCTGAACTTGTGGGGGTCTTTGTCCCACTAGGGGGTCATGTCCCTAGAAAATGCATATACGAATGTGCATATGATATTTTGCAAAGGATTCCAAGAAGTCATACAAACCCTGGAGCTCCCCATCGAGTCTTGAAGTTCTAATTCTAATACTGCGTTTATAAATACCCAGAGGAGGAAATTCTCTTCATCAGGTTTGAGTTTTCACGCCCTCATCCTAGCATTGCCTGTTTGTCCCTGTCCCCCCTTTAATCTGATTCGGTGCAAAATCAAATGTGTTTTAAGTATGTTCTTATTCACTAGTTGGATCAGCCAGCCCACCGACACAGGGTCAAGGGTTTCTGGAAGTGACAGCGCTCACACCAACACGGCTACCACTCCATCTCTTAACTGTGTCTCTTGAAGAACGTTTCTGTCTTTAAATCTGGCCATTTGACTTCTTTTTCAAACTCGGTGTAACTGAAGGAGGTAGCATCACTTCAGAGTACGATGGGCGGGACTAAATGTTTTTATAACTAATGGAAGGGACTGAACATTGATTCATTGCTTACCAAGTACCAGACACCGTGCTGGGGGTGTTTGTTGAATCCCATCAGTGTTTCTTATAAAGTTACTATTAGGTTCAGTGTTACTGTTTTCATTTCGGAGATGGAGGAGTAAAGCTCATGGAATTTAAGTAACGAAGGAATGAACTAGGTGCACAAACCCTCAGACTTACAACCTGAGCATCACCTCCTCACGCTGGGACTTCACACACCTTACCGAGCTTTCTCCTTGAGTTTCTCCGTCTGCAAACGGGGCATCGCTGCCTGCTGCTGACTTCTGTGTATCTGCACAGACAAGCGGTCAGGGAGTGGAGGTTTCTACTGTGGCGATGCCATCCTTCCCCTGACACCGATCTCGGCTTTACTTATTAGTCAGCAAAGGTTTTCTCCAGCCTCTCAACTTCCATGATGGTCGGTGTGATGGCCGTTACAGCAGTGGGCAGTCATAGTCCCCACGGGAGTCTGATACCAACCAGCTCTCAACGCAAGTCATGGCAAAGTCATCCAGATCCAAATCCGGGGAAAGAAATAAACGTGAGAAATCTGTCTGGAGAAGGACACGCCAGTCAGTGAGTTAAAACGTTGGTCAGCCGACAACACAAAACCCTCAAAACCCTCAACGCAAAACCCTCTGTCATCGGCCAACGAAGCTGAGCAAAAGCATGATGGTTTGAGCAAGGAATAAGCTGATCTCACACTTGTCCTTGAGATTATTAGTCATTTCATTATTAACTTTAAAAAGGAACGTGTGTACGTGCATTTGTTTCTTTGCGTATAGCAAGACATGCCCTTGGCAGCGTGACTTCTCGTCTACATGCCGGTGATAAAGATGGTGTTGGTAACGATGACACAAATGCTCCTCGGGGGGACTTTTTGACGGCACTCGCATGCGGCAGACACGTGCTTGTCGTGTGTGAAGCCTGCTGCACGGTGGTACCAAACGGAATACAACCCGACCCAGCAAACAGATTCGCTGTACGCCGCCGCCAACGGGTGCCATTTTGAGGCCTATAAATGACAGAGCATTTAACGTTCTGAGCTCACTACTTTGAAGGATTAAGGAAAGTAGTTCCCTTACCCTACGAACAGGTAAACGCCCAGAGGGTTCAGTCTTTGGTATTTGGAAGAAAGAATGAGATTCTCTCCCCCTGTAACTTTGCAAGCTTTGTTAGATCAAATCATGGATCAGAGCAGGCGTGTGGCTGCCGTGAGGGAGGACTGGAAGCCTAATTTTAGATTAGACATCACAGAATATCCAATATCGAGCTGGTAGATTTTTTTTTTTTTCTGTATTCTCTTGGAGCCATGTGGGTACCTAGAAGGAACAGCAAGTGTGTGATCCATTACAAAAATAGCCCCTCACAGGGGCTCTCCAAGGATGTCCAAGGAAGGACTGGACATCCATCAGGTAATTAATTGATGAAACCATCTAAAATGCGGCCTCATTCAAAAAAGTCTTTTCAATCCTCGCTTGTCCCTGGCCCCATTTCCCGCTGCGTTTATTGCATTCCAGCCACCCTGGCTTTATTTTCACGTCCTTGAATGTACCAAGCTCCCACGGCCAGGGGCTCGGCGTGTGCCGCCCGCACCGTCCGCAACCCACGCTCAGCGTCCTTGGCACGATTCATCTCTATGCATCCTTCAGATCTTCGCTCAAAGGGCACTTTCCCAGAGCGGCTTTCCTCCATGTCACTTCCCGGGCCACCAAAAGTAGATCGGATTCTTCCGTGGTGCAGTCTCATTGTTCAGGATCACTTTCTTTCAAAATACTTAATTTGTAATTAGACCTTGATTGCTTCGACAATTCGATGATTTGCACTAGACTGTAAGTCATAGAAGAAGGTGGGTTAGTACATAACAGTTGCTTAATAAATATTGGTTAAGAGAACGAACGGATGCAGAATGAATAAATGCAGCTGGACGCAGCGTGAGTGTTCCCGGGGAAGCTGAACGACGAGGCTTAGAGAGAGCGGCCGTGACATAGACGATTCAGTGGCAGATGATTGAAGGCACGAGATATAGGAAATAGCGTCCCTTACAGGAGACAGCTCAGCTCCTGACCCTCACACGCCCGCTCTTCATAATTCCGGCTTCGGGACGACACCTCCTCCATCGTGACATTCGTGGCTTTTGTTCCTCCTGACCCGGACCGGCCCCACTTCTTCCCGGGACCGCTTCTTTCCTTCTTCACTTGAGTGACAGCAGCTGTTCGGCACGCTTTTGTCGTGCTGGGGCAGGACTGTCAGAGGAAGCACGCGCCGCTTCTCAGGGCCTCAGCCTGGGCGCGGTACACCGTCACTTACGCCCACGATCTGGCGGTGGGAGCCAGTCCCGGAGGCGAGGCCGGCATCAGAGAGCGAGGACGTCCCCACCCCCCACGATGGGCGCTGCCCGGCACCACAGGGCGAAGGCCACACTCACACACAGCGGGGAGCAAGCGAAGAGTAGACAGCAACCCGATCGGCCACGGAACGCTGCGCATGCGTAGGAGGGTCCGGAACGAAGCCCGTCGGTGGGGTAACATGTGTGTCTCTAGTGCTATCGTGCATCACGCCTACATCTGTATTTCCTCCAGCAGACATCGCTCCTTGGAATACGTCAAAGTGTGCCCTCGCTGTGCCCCTGGCACCTGAAATCTCCTCGTTTTGAGCCCCTGCTCGAAGGTTCCTCACTCTGCCTGTTGAATAAGGTGCATCCTCCTTGAGCTGACATTCAGAGCCCTTTACGATGTACGTTCAACACGAAGTTTGAAACTCGACCCAGCTCTAGTATATACATTTTAAACCCAACAGGTCGGGATACTCATGGCTCCTGAAGCCGTGTACGCAGACCTCTGCTCCTGGAAGACCCTTCGTGCTAAAAAGTACACTACTTGCTAAAGCACTCACCACCCTCTCCACCAGGCCCACCCCTGCACGGCCCTCTCTGATAGGGCTCCCGTCCGCTGACTTCAGGCTGGCCACGGGATAAAGAAGACAGGAGGGTGAGCCGGGGCCACCCCACAGCTGACACTTACCGCGAGCGAGAAGTAAGCCACCCAGAGGTGGGGGCTGTTTGTTACTGCAGTGCAGTCTGACATGAGGTCAGCGACAACTGCCACCGATGGGGTCGGACAGAAAGAACCTGGCTTTCGAATCAGACCTGCATCCGAATCGTGTTCGCATCCACACCGTCCTTATAAAAGAAAATCCCTTAGCCTCTGAATCTCAGCGTCCACATCTGTAAAATGAGGCTTAGCACATCCATTTTGCAAGATGATTGCTGGGATGAGTGCTACTATAGCCATAATACCTATTGTAGGAAGCTCTGGTTATTATTATTGTTAATGTTACCTTTTTTTTTGTTATCGAAATGCCATCTATTTTACCAATGATTTGACACTAATTATTTCATAAAGATTTGTTTCTCCAGATATCTCAAGCAAAACAAATCAAAACATCCAGAAAACTTCACAGGGAATTGCCTCCTGAAGAACATTCTAGACTTCCAGTTCCCTTCAGGGGGCTCCACAGGGCCCTGCACGTCATTATCCTCCAAGATGTTGGCTGCAGAAAGCCACCATGGAGATAAGAGAAGCAACAGATTTCTGCAAAAAGCCGCTGTCACACCGTGAAGAGCGGGAGCCATGGTAAATACAGCAGTGACGAAAGCTACTGTTTGTTGAGCGCTTATCATATATCAGGTGCCGCATATAAGTCACTGGGTCTTCGCGAAAGCGTTATGAATCAGGTCCCACTGCACACTAATTTTACGGCTCCTGAAGAGAGAGGCTCAGACGTGCTTCTGTGCGATGTAGCTTCTGAGGCAGAGCCTTCCCTCGCGCTGGGGCTGCCCGGAGCCATAAGGCCCCTGTCTTCAGCCCCTCACGGTGTCGCCTCTTACTGGCACGCTTGCAAAATCTGCTGGAAAGATCCTGCCGACCAAAAATGAAAAACAAAAAGTTGTTCGTTCTCACCCTGTCCTTTCTCCCTCTGAACAAATGATTCTCCTAAAAGCTAAAGGAGATTGTATGTTACGGAAACAAGGAGAAGCCATATTCCTTCATCCGAACAGAAAACAAAACAAAACAAAACAAAACAAAAACCAAAAACCAAAACCAAACAAACAAACAAAAAACTAAACTCTGCCCTGGCACAGGTTAAAGACCACATTTGCTAGGCCGTCTTCTCTCACGGCCAATGTGGCTGCTCCTAAGATTATTTTCAAAGGCAAGTACTCGGGTAGTGGCTTCCGGAACTCAGCGTGAGATGGGGTCAGGATGCTTCTTGGCCATTTTGTCACCGTAACGATTTCAGCACTTATGAAAGCGCCTAATGGCTGAAATCGCTCTCAACATTTTCAGCAGAAAGACTGCAAGTTCGAATTCGGATTTCCCTCTCTTCTTGCTAAGGAGCTCTTTTCTCGAGGCGACAATACCTGCAGTTGGAAGGGAGACTGGTCGTCCTTTTTCTGGGTTTTACACCCACTCGCACCTGTGCTGAAGTTCCAGCGACACCTCTGTGACAGGGGACCGTCATGTGAAACCATAAAAGTATTGCCACAAGAAGTGGTTTAGCTCCGGGACACCTTAACAATTCAAGAAGCAGACTCCTTAATGGCACAGATTATGAAGTATCTCTGAGTCGCAGCGACCAGGAAAAAAAATAGACCTTGTTCATTTATTTGTTTCGTGGCCTCGATGGTGTTTTCAGGAGACGCAGCTGAACAGTCAGATGATTCTAGAAGTGCAATTTCTATGGCTTCGGTGCTGCTGCCTTTTCTTGGGTCCCCGTGGCAGGGCTGCGCAGGCCCTATTTGCACATAGGAACTTGATGGATGCAGATGCTCTTGTTCATTTACAAACGCACAGTCGGACAAGGCCTTTGGTATGGAGGCCCAAGAAGGCAGAATTCAGCCCAGCGCTTTGTGAGTGCTCCTCCGAGTCTAGGTGGCAGCTCCTGAGTCATCACAGCGTTTCAACGGGGCTGATTCCTCACAGTAAAGTGTGAGATGAGAGTTTAGCGAGTCTCGGCAGCCAGTCTCCCCCACACCTACTCCGGGGGCGCTTCGGCATGGCCCACA
>NW_006431956.1:1441187-1460531 GCF_000325575.1 Pteropus alecto | reverse complement strand
CTAGGTGGATACCAGAGTTTTCCATTTATCCAGTAGGCCACAAAAGGAGGCCCTTCCATAGTAGGCACAGGCTTATGACTAAATTTCTTATCCTTTACTAATTTTCTACTAACTGTGTGGGAACAGGAGTATAAGCTGGTTCTAGTAATTCAGCTTGTTCTCATTCATTCATAACATCTTTAAGAGGCGCGTCAAAAGGAATTTCCCTTAATAATTGTTCAAATAAAGGGTTTACGCATTCTGGACACGTCAGGGTGACTGGAGCTGATTCCATACGCGGGGAATTTACTATGTTTTCCTCAGAGCCAATTTTGAGGAAATCCACTTTTACAACGTTTACACTTACTAGAATTTGTGCTAGCCAAATCCCCTCTATTAATAGGATCGTTCCTAAGAAACCAATTATCCCTAAGCACATGCCACGTCCTCGTTCTTGACGATGCATTCCTCGAAGCCTCTGTCCCCATCTCCGGACCTTGTCACGCAGTAGGGTAGAAACAGGACGTGGCAACCGAGCTACCCCTGGGTCCTCGGCGTGGTTTTTAATTCACTTAACTGTGCTAGTGCAGTCTACGGCAAGCTAGCCTTGAAGAAATAAGAGCTCTAGCTGTTTTACAAAATGAAATTTTGTTTTCTACGAGAGGTATCGTTTATTAAGCAGACGCTGGTCTAAGCACGTTATATACACCTGGCAGCATCAGTATTCTTCTTCTTCTCAATTTTTCACCTAAGGAAGGTGAGACTCAAAGAAGACTCAATTGCCTCTTCAAAGATGGAGAGCCAGAAACGGCAAACCCAGTCTGCCTCACGCTTTCTTCTACGCATATGTACCGCCATGTGCATTAGAGATGACTTTGAAGTTAAAAAAAAAAGGAGACAAAAAATCACTCCCCCTAGGCCCAACGCATATCAGCGACATTTTGGTCTCTTTCCTTCCATTTTGCTCATTTGCTCGTTCGTTTTTCTGTCCTGTGTGTATTTTCCTTTGTCGTGGTTGTGACAGCTTTGCTTCGGGCACAGACACCTCACGGGCTGCATGTGCCTTAAATAGAGCAGGGGGACTAGCAGCTGCATTGATGAGGTGGCCCAAGAATGTCCTCCACTTTACTCACTTAGGAAAAACAACAACAAAATAATTTAAATAGGCAGTTACGGGAACAATGAAAACTAGTCCGTGCTGCTGGCTAAGTGCCAGTTCTTACCCCTCCTTAACTTGCTGAGTTGCTTTGGACCTACTTTCTCCATTTTATCAAATAGTAAAAATTTTTAGGTTAATGACCCATAAGTAACCCAGAATATAAAATTCCTTTATATTATAAAACATTTTTTTTTTTTTTTAGGACAAAACACAAATAGGCAAAATTAGGCTCGAGCTACACTTGTTTTAGAATCTGCATAATTCATAAAGTTCAATTCATTTCATCTCAGGCGTTGCTCTTTATTCCCAGATGAACTTCTTCTGTCCTGTTAGGTGATGTTTCACTTGACCAAATATAAAGCAGGCAATCCTATGGACGCTATTCCAAACTTAAAGTTTTACTCTTCCATGAGATTCTAAAGTTTAGGAGCCTCTCTGTGGTTCCCACACGCTCTCGGCAGACACAGGTCTGGGGGCCAGAGAATAATGACGAGGACTCCAGCCACGGCCGTGATGACCAAGCGGCCGCTAACACGGCCGAGTGTGTCAGGCACTATTCTGGGCGCTTTGCATAGATCGGGGAGCTCAGTGTCTCACACATGTCACTGCAAAGAAATCCTCCCAAAACATATATGTGAAAGAAACCCAAAATATTCTTAGAAGAATATCAAAGCTCAATGAAACCTTTGTCCATCCGTATGGCATGGATGGTTATTTTTCTCTTGACAGACATTCTGCCATGTACTTGGAGTGTGAGAGAATCGGAGCCACCATCGTCTGAGGTACTGGGCACTTCTTGGTCTCTTCGAGGTACAGGGAATGTCTGCCACCTCCCCAAGCAATGGCCATGGCCGTGGCCTGGAATTCTGGGAATTGCATGGTGGTGGGCCACCCATTCTGGAGCATTACGATATCGACTTTCATTATTGTTTTCTTCTTCTTTTTTAAATTGTTTCCTTCAAAATAATTCTGGCTCAAGATACACTTCTTCTTCTTTTTTAAATTGTTTCCTTCAAAATAAACCCCTGGCTCAAATTACATCCCTGAGATCTTTGCCCTGAACTGAACAGGTTATACAAATAAAGTACAAATCTGTCTGTTCAGAAGAGATGCACCCACTGGTTAGATGGCGGCCCTGATGACGTCCAGTGCGAGACAGTGTCTCAGTCTACATATTTTCATGTGACCGTGAATCATTCGTTTGCTGCTAGGTCCTTGGTGCTCAGCGTTCTTTCTTGGGACAATGTTTATTCTTGCTCAATAAACATTATGGTGCCGTACGTTCTGGATTCTTTGAGTAGTGCTAGTTTAAAACACTCCGTTCCGGCGCCCTGAACTTCAGAAACCGCTTATCCTGATACTGGGCTCTGAAAATGATCAATAACGAAGGAGAGGATAGTCGGTTTCCCACAATAAAGAAGGGATTCGGGTTAAGGGTTCTGTACCTGCCTACGCCCCTGGACTGATCACATAAAGTGACTGAGGATTTACGGGGGTCGGTAACTGCGCTCATTCAATCCTCAGCACGGTTATTTCCTGTGAGATCGGCTCTATTATTTCCCTAGCTGTACTGATGGGAAAATGCAGCCCACGGATGTGAGGTCCCTCGCTCGAGGCCATACAGCGACATTGCGGTCGAGTCTCGATACGAATGCAGAGCCCTGGATGTGAAGCATTTCGCTGCGCTGCATTTCTACGAGAGCTTGGATAGTTTAACATCTCTTATTGTTTTCAGCTCCTGAATTTAAGAGACTCTTAAATTCTCTTCCCTTGGAAATCAGATCTCTCCCCCATCTTGCTAACATGGTGACTCCAACAGCATCCACGGCGACTCCTGCCAGTCTGGGCCCATTTCCTTCCACCTAGGGCGCCTTTAGAGAATAAGACACCTGAGCGGGCTGATTTGTGTTGAAAGATTAGTACGGCCCTGAACAAGTGTCTCACTGTGCAGGTTTCAACTCGGCCTTCACGGGAAAGCAAAGAGGTTGGCACACTTCGGACGCACGTGCTCCGCTGGCAGAGACCAGCTCTCCTGAGCCTCTTCTTGTAAGGGCGCTGATCCCACAGTGACCTCATCACCTCCCAAAGGCCCCACCTCACAATACTGTCGCGTTGGGGATTAGGGTTTCGACAGAAGAATTAGCGGGGCACAGACATGCAGTCTGTGATGGTTTACTTTATGTGTCATTTCGACTGGGCTAGGAGATGCCCAGTCATTGTTTCTGTGTGTGCCTTTGAGGGCACTTCTGGAAGAGATTAGATTCAAGTCAGTGGAATGAGGGAAGGTTGTCCTCGCCGGGCGGGTAGCATCGTCCAGTTCCTTGAGGGACCACATGTAACAAAAAGGCAGAGAGAGAGTGAGTTCCCGCTCGCTTCTAGAACTGGCTGTCCATCTTCTCCTGCCCTTGGACTTGGAAGTGCCTGGTTCTCAGGCTTCGGACTCCAAGACTTAGACCATCGGCCTGTGGTTCTCAGGCTTTCTGGCCCGGACCGAATGACGCCGCTGGCTTTCCCAGTGCTTCAGCGCATGGCGGCGGATCGTGGGGCTTCTCGGCCCCCACGACCACGTGAGCCGATACCATAGCATCCCCTCTCGCATCTGCCCATCTCCTGCTGGTCCCGTTTCTCTGGAGAGCCCTGATGGCCCACGACACTGACGCCGAGCTGAGAGCTGCCTTCCGTCGCTGCAGGCCGTGGACCGCTGCTTTGCCTTTTCAACCTCCACAAACTTCTTCCCTGTTGGCCATGCACCTTTACAGCATTTTACAGCAGCTGGCATGTCACTTATAGATAATATCTCTCATTTCCTTATTTATTGTTGGATCAGTAAAGAGACTCTTCCAGAACCTCAGCAGTCATTTTAAGGCTGCTACACCAAGATCCACCGTGACCTTTGACCGTGACCGTAGGCTCCACGACCTAGATCTTATTTGTCCAAAGAGTAACAGCCAAAATCTATTCACTTGGTTGCGTCCTGGGGAGACCACCCACTCAGACACTTTCAGAGGAAAACTGTAGAACTTCGAAGGGGCGGAATGTCTCAGATACCCTAAAACAAGCCACCATTCATTCATTCAACCATCATTCATGGAACCCCTGAGTTCTCTAGGAGAGATAAAGGCAGAGCTGGAACATGGCGAATCCGATATGGTAGCAAAAAGGTCAGTTTTAAACTGAAACACGATGCAATGAAGACGGTCACCGTCTCTAAATGATCACCGTCTCTAAATTCGGAGACCAAACTACCTGTGAGGTGCTGGCCTGGTTCGATTTGCCCTACAGGCAAAGTCCAGATGGTGGCACTTGATGGCAAAGCCCAAACGCAAACAGTTTGCTGTTTCTTCTTGCACGGCGGCTGCATGCTTAGGGAGGATCTGCCCACGACCAGGCGGTGCGGCCGGGGGCAGGCAGGGTGCTCGCCATTTTATTTAGCTCCTGTCGAATGGCAGTCTTCAGCCGTGGTTATCTGCACGGCCCTTCCCAGTAATTATTCTGTCTGCGTGCATTTCCTTAAGAGCTAAGGGATGTTATTTTCATCATCATCATCATCAGCAGGAGCAGCATAGGTGACTAAAAACACTCTGAAAATGCAGGTGCCATTGAACATCGTCACGGTCATTGTCCAAGCAGCTGTCTTTCTCTGGTCAACTCAGGTGCTCTGGATTTTAATACAAACTCGGGTTAATAAGAACTCAGTCACCTCAAAGCCCATCTCTTCTCGGTCTCCTGCATTTTAAATTGTGAGGATTTACTTTAGTTTAGAGAACTGTGGAAATAAATAATAATACTAATATGCTATTTACTCTGATGCTTCCACGGTAGCGAAGGAGAAGGTATGAGGACAACTGATCGCCCAGCAAGTGACAGAAGAAATAGGTCACTTGACAACACGCTGTCACTAATGAAATGTGAGGATGCTTTAGGGGGTTCCAAGAAACAAAACAACCAACTAACAAAAAACCTTCTTTTGTTGACTGTTTCTTCATCTTCTCTCAGAAGAAAAGAGAGATTTCCAGCCAAGATGAATAACGACTTCAATTGTTGCCATAATTTGTAATTTCCAAGGGTTTCAGTGGAGTTTAAAACTTTGTACAGTATGTTCGTCTTTGTTTGGGGTTTATTTTTGTCAAGGAGAGTCTGAAAATGTGAGTTGGACAAAGGATGACATTCTGTTTTGTTCTAGATTTCTTTCTTAGCTGTATTCCCCCTAGAGTTTTGAAGTGTGAAGTAAACAGGTTCACGTACTGTGTGTGGGAACGTAAATTGGTTTGGAGATCTCGACAATATGCTTCAAATTTTTAAACATGCAAATCCTTGATCCAGGAATTTAGTAATGTAGGAATTTAAAGGCAGAAAAAGTTAGACAAGTATGCAAAGATGTTTATCAAAAAAGCTCACATAATCTGGAAAACATTACATAATTTTAAATACAAATATATAGTGAATGCTGTTTAGGGATTTAGGGCTGACAGAGACCAGCATGGTCCCTGCGCTCCGTGTGCCAGTAGGACCGATTTCCGGCCAGCTCATTGACTAGGTGGAATATGCTGGTAGCTGTTTATCTTTTGAGCCAGGGTCCAAGTTGCTTAGCAAGAAATTGGAGCAAGACTTTAGAAAGTAGAAACCCTCTGCCTAGAGTTTTGGGGAGCAAGCTGAGTGAAGTGCTCTGGGTAGCCCTGAAATATTGGGACGGACCATGTGAGAAGTCAAGTAGATGGACAGATGGGACTTCAAAGGAGAGTGGTCATCTCACAGTTTTGATCATGCTTAGCCTCTAACCTAGATGCCACTTCATCCTAGTTTTTTTTTTCCCTTAAAATCTCTATTTTTTTTTTTTTTTGTATTTGGCTTGGGATTTACAATCATACAATCCCATCTTTAACTGTTTAGAAAGCATTCCGCACATTCTCGTGAAGATTCTATGACTGTCTACCATTTTGCCTGTGCTCTGAAGCTTAGCAAGGCAGGAGATGGACCGAGGTATTTCTATTTGCAGCTTGTCGATTGTGCATGTCTCTTAATGTCCCCAGGGCTCGACAAGGCAGAGATAAAGTAGACAGCCCCTCCTTAACGGGGCCTAAGTACCTGTCGTTGGCCCATTTTAGCTATTACCCTGCTGGTGCCCGGGAGAGAAGCCCACGTGAGTACTAGGTTTTGAGTACAAAACAGTGAAAAAATTCGTAACTTATTTTCCGTTCAAAAACCAAAAACGAGTTTGGCAAGTCTACACACAACATCACTGTGGGTGTGACTGTGACGTGTGTGTGCGTGTCTTAATTTAGAAAAGATGATGGACGTCTATTTTCTCGAAGGATGGACAGTGTAGTTTCCTGTCTCCGCCGCTCGGTGGGGACTTTCTGAGAATCGTGGAGTGGGGCGTCCAGGTGGACAGGCCAGATCATGGCATCTCTATTTGGGTCTGAAAAGGCAGTGTGGGAAACGCCTCTTCCAGGAGATGGTCCACTGAGAACTTTCGGTGGATGTCCCCCTTCCCTCATCTTTTTTGGGGGGGAATCTGGGAAATCACCTGAATTTCGACTTCTTTCCACCAACAGAGAGGCCCAGTCCCTTTGCTCGCTTGGCTTGTCCTCCTGTGGGGACATGTGCATCACGCTGCCTTGACTGCACCCCTGCCCTGTTGTCCTCACCTGCGGTCGGGCTCGACATCACAGGAAATTGCTTCAGATTAAGGACAAACGAGTCATTTTGAAAGGCTCGCCCAGTGGATCGCAGAAGCTCGAGAAAGGATCAGATGTCTCTGGCTTCCGGTGGCAGAATCGAGAGAGGTGTCACAGGTCGCCTCGTTTAACTCCTTTATTTTACAATGAGGAAACACACAGGAAAGGAAATGTTGCTTCCCAGAGATGCAGAATTGGGATTTACAATCAGACAACCCCATCTCTTCTCCCGTAGAATTGCCGAGTCACGTGGTAACTCTGTATCCCACGTTTGGAAGAACTTCTGAGCTTCTTTCCACAGCCGCTGCATCGGTTTGCGTTCCCACCGGCAATGTGCGAGGTTTCCGATTTCTTCACATCCTTGCCAACACTTGATTTTTAAAAAATTAATGCTACTCCTAGTGGGCGCGAAGTGGATCTCATTGTGGTTTCGATTTGCACTTCCCTAAGAACTGGTGACGTCGAGCATGTTGTCACGTGCTTGTTGGAATCTGTATATCAGGGAAATATCTACTCGAATCCTTTGCCCATTTCTTAAGTGAGGTGTTTGTCTGTGGTTGAGTTGTAAGAGTCCTTTATATATTCTGGACACTAGGCCCTTTTCAGATATGTGATATGCAATGATATTCTCCCAATCTATGGGGTTTCTTTGTTCACTTATCCTTCATCTTGAGCTCCTCGGTGGTCTCTGAACTCATAATGCTGTATGCCACACACTCAGGACAGCCTCTGGCACAAACGTTGATTGGAAGGAGGTGGGTAGGAAATGCAGCTGGATCGAGGAGACACACACAAGATGCCTCGCCGTCAGGCCGCAAAGAGAAGCTTCCTGGAATCACAGGGCAGTACGATTTCAAGAAAGGAGAAAGTAGAAGCTCCCTACCCATCCGCCCTCCCAAAAGAGACAAGAAGAGTCATTTTGGGAAACCATCCTACATTTGAAACTGCAGCACTTGAATTGTTCGCTGAAGCACAATTACCACGTGCTTAACGTTAGGGGGTACAGAGGAAAAGACAGGGACCCCATCTTCTAGAACTTTCATTCTTATCAAAAGCATAAGAGGATGGAAATAACTAGTCTACCACTTACGATAGTTACTAATTAGTAATAATAGTCACTATTTGTTCATAACCCTTTTGCATAAATATTTCTACTCCTCCCAGAGCACAGATAAGCCTCGCTATTTTTATGTATTAGCTGTGGGAACCGTGGCTCAAAGAGGTGTGCCATCTGCCTGAGGTCACACAATTCAAAAGTGACCGTGACAGAACTCAGGTGAGTCCTTCGGACTTTAAAACTGGGCCGCTTTCCCTGACACCACATGGCCATTCCGAGAGCTTAGTGACGTGCCATTGGATCGTAGAGAAGGACATTCTGCATGAGGCTGGAGCGGTCAGGGAAATTGGTGAACACGCAGGAAGGGAGAGAGCTGCCACTCTCCAGGAGGGGACAATAAAAGTTTAGTAAGAGAGACTTGAGTTTGTATTCTCATGGAATGAGTAATGAATTTATTTTGCATTTTTAAATCATATTTTTTAAATCGTCACATGAAATTCGATACATGAGCAAAGGGCAAGCGGCCATCAGCTTAGGTATAGATATATTTTTTAAATCGTCACATGAAATTCGATACATGAGCTAAGGGCCATAAGCTTAGGTATAGATATCGAAAGATGAGCAATCAATACGAGAAAATCACAGAGCCCAGAGGGAAAGAATATGCCATTCCGCTGGCATATGGTGCTGTCTAGATGCTTCTGAAAGCTCTCGAGTTCCCGCTTTCACCTTGTCATGGTAAGGCAGCTCGAAATCACAGACCTTGGTACTGAGGTCTCTCAGTGAGCAGCTGACAGTTTGGGTCCCACACCTGGAAAATTAAGGAGCTGGGACCTTTTTGCAATACGCTCCTGCTCAAGTGTCTCAAGAAGCATGACCGATGTCATCTGTCCCCATGCCTGATGCCATGCTCGTCTCAGGAGTTGGACTTGATGTACACAGGTCTATACCCTGGGTCACTCTTGATGGGAACCTATTGGATTCAGAAACACTTGAATAAAAAGGCCCTGCGTACCTTTTTGTCCTGTTCTGTGACCAGGAAACGATGGACTGAAATGCCCATTGATTTTCTTGCTTTGTTGGTTAAAGAGTTTGATTTAGAGAATCTGAATATGAGAAAAGCTCCAACTTTGGTGTGTAAGGTTGAACGAAAGTAGGAAAAAGACTCAAAAAAAAAAAAAAGTCTGGATTAGAGTCTTAGATTTACCAGCTCTGGAATTTTCGACCACTTACTTCAGTGTCCCTGTGCCTCGGTTTCATACCCTGTAAAGCACCCATTGTGATATGTACCTTCCCTACTTATTATAAAGAATCTTTGAAAACTAGATGGTAAAAGAATTTTTGCAAACTGTAACATACAGCAGGCTGTTGGTTCTGCTGTTCATTCGTTTACTCCTGCTATGATCTGAATGTCTGTGTCCCCAGATTCATTGGTTGGAATCCTATTCCCCAAGGTCACGGATGGCATGAGGAGGCGGGGCCTTTGGGAGTTGATTAGTCATGAGGGTAGAGCCCTCACGATGGGATCGGTGCCCTTATAAAAAGGACCCTAGAGAGCTCCCTCGCCCCTTCCACCATGTGAGGACCCAGCGAGAAGACAGCCACGTAGGAAACCAGCTCTCACCAGACACTGGATCTGCCCATGATCTTGGATTTCCAGCCTCCAGGAGTGTAAGAAATAAACCTCTCTTGTTTCTAAACCACCTCATTTATGAGATTTTGTTATAGCAGCCAATGGACTAAGACAACTCCCAAACAGTGATTGAGAACTAATCATTGAGAGCAGTGATTGAGAACTGGCTAGTCCTAGCCTAGTCCCAGCCAGGCTGGCTAGACCTAGCCTGTCCTCCGTCTAATCCTAGCTAAATGTCATTTCCTTGGACAGGGAAGTGGCTTCCAGAAGGTGTTTTTAAAATAAGTCTCTGTTAAAGAAATCAACAGATTAGTATGTGGATTACCTTTATATTCAAAGTAATACTATTCCGTTGGTATTGTTATGATGTTAAGCCAGCTTCCTAGTTTTATACTCATTGGTGTCCTTTGCCTTTTGAATCATGTGAATTAAAAAAAATAATAATAAACTCTACAGGGTCAGGTACCCTGTCTGAGGAAAGGGGTCGAGTGTTGGGATCCAGACACCTTACTGCTGACGCCTCCTAACTTCTTTGAAGTTTCTCTCACCGTTTGCAAAATGAGGATAGTCATCTTTGCTTCAAGACGTTCTTGAGAAGTTAGAAATAATGATGATAAAGATTCTCGAACATAGGAGGCACTCAACAAATGCCCGTGGTGCTTAGCAGAGAGCCTCGATCGCAGCAGATGCTCAGTAAAACTGTTCCGGGCCTCCGTGCATCCCAAATGCCTGGGTAATGAAGAAGTCAAGGAGAACCAGATTTCACATCAGAGCTGTGGCCTGAGGGGCTGAAACACGCCTGCCGTCATGATGGTTATCGTGACTGGCAGTAAACATTTCCCTGTGCCTTAAGTGTGCTCGCCCAATAAACAAAATTAAACTCAAGTAACAACATTCCTTTCGTAAAGAATTCTTTCTATCTTCTTCCTGCATCCAAGATCGCTTCTCGGGAGCTTGATCTCTCACGTTTTGACATCGCTGATGGTAATGCGTGATGCATGTCCATGATAACAAGCCCCTTCGCAGGCATTCAGCTTACGGACGGAGGAGACCGTTAATTTGTATTGTTCATAAAGTGCGCTTAAGCTAAAGGGAGACAAATTGTATTGACTCCTGGCCAGTCTTGCTGCCCGCCCTTGATGGTGGCGGGGGAAAGAGCCCAAAAAGCATGGAAAGAGACTCGAGTTTCCCTTGTTTGGCTTCCAGGAGGAGCTGGAATTGTTTCCAGCATCTTTTGGTTCCAGCTAAGGAGCTGTTGTGGGGCTCTTTCTAAAGTCAAGTCTCTGTACTCCAGTCAGGGAGTGGAGAGGCAGCCACCGCACCAAGTGGAAAACCAGGCTTGGAGTCTAACGTCGGATCACCTGGGGGTCCTCAGCAATCTGAGCCTCCTTTTTTTTTTTAATCTCTAAATGGGCAAAAGCAGTATTTCTTGCTTGCATCTCAAGAGAATTCCGAGTAGAAAATAAGAAATGTGCATGTAGACACATACAGAGATACAGCTATTTTAAGTTTGTCAATATCACATCAATATCGTGATTACCATAATTATTCCAGCAGGTCCCAGCTCATGAGTCTGTTCTGCTCGTGCAGCAGAGAATTAGGCCAAGTAACTTTTCACGTGCGCATTCTTGGAAAGGCCAGTAAAAGGGATAATTGGTAATTTTTCTTATTTCCCCATTCCCCCAGGAGCTTGAAAAATGGCCTGCATTACAGATGTGGGTTATTTCTAGAAAATGTGTGTGCGTGAGCACGCATGTGCGCGTGCACGTGTGTGTGCACGCACGTACACGCTCGAGGAAGAAGGCTAAGGAAGGGAAAAACATCCCTGGTTGAGCACTCTGGAGTTCGGCTCCCGGACATTTGGCAAGTTGTGGGGACTTGTCTGGTCTCTTTGTGCCTGGGGTAGCCGTGACAGCATGGAGCGTGAGCACCTGGGTGAGCAAGACAAGATGCAAAAACTAGAATTAGTCATTGATCCTCATCCTTAGTTTTCTCGTGTATGAAATCAGCTCGAAGGTCCCTTCGGCTCTAAACTTTCATGCTCCAATGATTCTGTGACTTCCAACTCTAGTTAGAGAGACTGCCACACAGCTGACTCCAATCCATAATCCTGAGTCTTGCAAAAGTTACATACATGTTACACGTGTGTATTGGGATGTGTTCGGATGTAAGTAGAGGCAAATCTTCTAAAAATTAAGATACTTATCTTCTCTCGTGACATGAATCCCAGGAAGGCGGTTCTTAGTCTGGTTCACTGGCTTGCTCATGTCCCCAAGGACCCAGACTCAGCCCAGC
The DNA here is from genome assembly GCF_000325575.1 of Pteropus alecto. Classification (NCBI taxonomy): domain Eukaryota; kingdom Metazoa; phylum Chordata; class Mammalia; order Chiroptera; family Pteropodidae; genus Pteropus; species Pteropus alecto. Next base: position 1,448,730 of record NW_006431956.1, on the reverse strand, counting down.
TTTCTGGGCTGCCGCCAGGAGACTGGTTTTGAGGAAGTGACTCACGTGACGATGGAGGCTGAGAAGTCCCTCCACTGTTTGTCTGCAAACGGAGTCCCAGGAAAGCTGGCGGTGGTGGAAGTCCCAGTCCGAGGGCCGGAGAGGATGACATGCGATGTCCCAGCTCAAACAGGGACCGAGGGAAAAAAGGGTGAATTCTTTCTTCCTCCCCTTTTTGTTCTATTCAGGCCCTCAACATATGGGGTGAAGGCCACCCCCACAACAGGAGAGCGATCAAACACTAATCTCACCCGGAAATACCCTCACAGACATCCGGAATACGTTCTGTCTGAGCACCCACTGGCCAGTCAAGTTGACGCGATGACTCACGATCACGTAGACCTCTCGTGGTTGTCATCATCCTTATCATCATCGTAATCACTGTCATCGTCGCCATCGTCATCATAGTCATTGTCATTTATGCTTAACGCTCCATGCTTCTTTCTGGACTTTTAAAACTGCTAGCTCACCATTTTAAAAATACTATTTTATTTCACGGAGTTGAAGGCGAGAAGTAGATCTATGTGACTAGGGAATAGAAGGCGACCTATTCATAGATTTTTACCCTTCTTGACAACTCCAGTTGTTTATTTAAACGAACGTCTTCTTCATTCTTTTGGAATCCTCAGTACTTCAGTGAGTGATAATGTGCTCGAGTGTCCATAAGCACATTTGGACATTACACCTCTGAGGCTCAGATGATATTTTTATATGCTGATAGCTATAATCAAAGCATGGGGATTACTTAAGCTAACAGGTATTGACCCATCACCATGGAAATGCAAACAGAACTTTAATTCATCACTTCGCTAATGGCTCTTCCCTGGTACATTCATCAGCCTCCGATCTACCTTTCGCCTTAAGAAAGATGCTGCACTGCTTTATGACCTCTCTTCTGAGCATTAAAATAAGAAGAGGGTTGTTATGGGCCCCGTTACACAGAGACATGAAGGGTCCCTGGAGGTTATGTTTTCCTGTCATCGTGTAGGTAGGTCTTCTAGCTGGGTTAATGATCCGTCTCCCATCCTCAGCCCAAACCCCTTCCTCTGGGACTATTTCCTTTCATCTTCAGAATCAATCCCATGTTCATGTGTTTATGCCTTGAATTAGCAAACCACATTCTCTTCCGAAGTGCCCTTGGTGTCCACATAGAGAAAAGACGAAATGGCAGAGCAAGGTCCTTTATCGACACCTCTAACGACCGTTAGCTTAGTCTGGACAGTAAGCACGTAAGCACGGATGTTTGTTTATAGGTGCGATTTACCACGAAGCACAGTAAAGTTTAGGCTAACAGCTGAGTTAACGTTTCGACTTCTCTCTCTGTGATCGGATATTGTCATATACATGAATGTATCATCGGTCAGCTCCGGCTGCCGACACAAAGTGCCCGGACTGGGTGGCCTAAACAACAGACATTTATTGTCTCACACTTCCGGAGGCTGGGTTAAGGTGTCCGCGGGGTTAGGTTTTCTCTGAAGTCTCTCTCGTTGGCCTGTAGATGGCCGTCTTCACATAGGCGTCCCTCTGTGCGTGTCTGTGTCCTAATCTCTTTTTATAGGGACACCAATTGAATTGGATCGGGGCCCACCCATTTTCCCCTTTTTAACTTAATTACCTCCTTAAATGACCTTTCTCCAAATACAGTCACATTTGGAGGGACTGGGGGTTAGAACTTCAACGTAAGACTTTTGAGGGGGACACAAATCAGCTCGTAACGAGGGAGTTGGTGCTTATTTACCCAGAGGCTCATAAGGTTTGGAGAAATTCTAAAAAGACCATTGCATAAGCCCTGTCGCAAAGCTAGATGGCTAGAAACTTCACCGTCCCCATGAAGTGAATGCCCACGACTGCCACAATCTTAGAAATACAGGTAGCTTTCAAGAGAGACAAATTCAACGTAGATTTTTAAGCTCCCTAGCCTCCGACACAGGCACTGCGGGAATTTGAGAACGTAGGAGATTTAAGATCTCGCGTGTATACTTTCTTCAGTGACACCTTCCAACAGGTAGCTGTTGAGTACTGTCAACCCCGAGGAAAGGAAGAAGGAAGAGAGCTGGCTTCCAGGTGCTTCCGCGTTCCCGGTTCCGGGGGCATCGCTGGAGAGAGGACAGGTGACCAAGCCAAGGACAGGCAGAAAGGAGAAGAGGAACAGGTGCCGGAGTGGCAGACCTCCGGGTCACAGAAGGTCGCCCGGCACCTCGCTGGAGGAGTCGGCCTCATTCTCCACGAACGACCGGTTCCAGCTGGGTGTGTGTGTGTGTGTGTGTGTGTGTGTGTGTGTGTGTGTGTGGCGGGTTCGGGGGATGGTTCTTTCTTAGTCGCCATAGGAAAGTAATTGCTTTTAGAACCGCGGGTGGGGTTCACTCTTCAGAAACGATGTTGGCGCCCTCATAGCCAGACCGCTGCTCTTCAGGGACTGAGGAACCCTCCGGTCCCCACGTCTGCCGTGAGCGGCAGCGGCAGGTGCCGGTTGCTGCTGCCAGTCACTGCTGTCATTGTGTGCCTCGGCACGGCGCCCAGCACACGGTAGCTGTCCGCCACAGGCCTGAGCAGGTGACACTGAATTGGAAGGGTGACTGAGGCCACCGCCCCCGCTGCCTCCTCTCCCTGCCACGTGCTGTTTCCACGTGGCTCGAACAGGCCGCAGCGGGCAGAAGCGGTGCCCAAACCCAGGTCCCACCACACAGCCGCGTTCGCCCTGTGAGCTGGACTCGCCCACACGTGACCACTTGCAAACGGAGGTCAAATTATAAATGACCGGGCTCACGATGCCTGGGATTCTGGTACTAGGTGCGGGGAGCAGACAGCACTGGACAGAGTCGCAGCCTGTGTGATGCCACACAGGCCATCGAAGGCCGGACTTCGCCTCGAGATTGTTTGTCTTTGTTTAATTTTACATATTCAGGTTCTCCCAGCTCGGCTCTACGAGGAGTGACTGTAAACTCTGGGAGGTGGAAAAAAACCTCAGAGTTAGCAGCAAACGAGGCTTCTCTTTATGGGCCGACTTTCCCTCCCCTCCCCCATGAGGACAGAGTAATGCCGTGTAACCCGTTTTTCTGGGGAAATATATTTTTTTTCCTGTCTTTTAAAGGGAGTGACAAATGCTATTTACTAAAGAAAGAAAAGAGGAGCTTGTGTCCTCATCCCAAGATGATGACAGCGTTGTAGATCCCACCAAGGGAGAGCTCTGCAGCTCACAAACGCAGGCCCTAGGTCCGAACGCGTTAATGATTCACGCTCGCCTCACAGAACATAATGTACGCTGATCGCACGGAACCGGGGGACGCGAGCACTCGAGTGCATCTGTCCAGTTAATAGTTTGACGTAATCTGATATTTCACTGGGTCGCCGACCTTTTCATCGTAGATGGTGTGCAGAGGAAAACGTACAGCCGACACCCTGGTGAATCAACAGAGGGCTTTCTGGTTACTAAGCAACGCGCTGCTTAACCTCTACCTCTGCATAATTCCGCTGATGCCGCTGCTTCTTGCAGCCGAGGGGCTTAAGGGTGGCTCGGTGAGCCTGTGCGTGCGTGTGTGTGCGTGTGCGCGCGAGTGTGCGTGTGTTTTGGGGAGGGGAGGGCACCGCAGGCACTGAGTAGCTCATTTATGCTGCTTTTTATACGCATTAAGCAATAAGCTCCCATAATAAACAACCATGCCAGAGTTAATACTCGATAAACAGTATGGTTTATAAACAATTAGGGGTCCAAATCTCAAAACAAGACAGTTTAGCGGAATGAGAGCATCTACCCTAACAGTGCTTCGTAAGACATGTGGTTTGTTAAAACAGTCATAATTCTCCTTTAAAAAGCAATGAACGGTTTGGGGTATTTGTGTCTGCAAGGCAGAGTTTCTTCATCAAATGTAAACACAGTCAAAGAGCCACTTCTCGGCTTTACGTAATGGACAATTCTGTACCGAAAAAGCACAATCGAGAATGAAAGGGTGAATCGATGTTCTCCCCTGTTTGTTTATCAACCCGAGAGTCTGCCGAAGACATCGAGATGAGTCAGATAAACCCATTGAGTCAGGTTTTCAAAGAAAGCCAGCCGGCGCCTCTATTTTGCCAATGTCTCTGTGTTTCTTAGTAACTTTGTAGGTTAGAAAAAAAAAATCTGTTTTCTAGCTCCTTCTTTAAACTGTGGTAGGTGACTGGAGAAGCAGCACGCTTCCTCCAGCGTCCTGTCCCTTACGACAGTGCGCAGACGTGTGGTTCCGATTCTCTGCGCGTGCTGGGTGGTTTGGAGGTGTTTGGAGATACAGTACAACAGGATTCAGAACTCAGTTACGGATTTCCGTCACCCGCCGTATCTGAGAATAATGAAGCGTGTTTTTAAATATGTTTCGATGGACGTAGCTTCCAACACCACACCGAGGTGCTGGGAACCTGGAAAGAGGGAGATGTGTTTCCTTCCTTCCCTCCTTCCATCCCTCCTTCCTCTCTCTTTCCTTCCTTCCTTCCTTCCTTCCTTCCTTCCTTCCTTCCTTCCTTCCTTCCTTCCTTCCTCCCTCCCTCCCTCCCTCCCTTCCTTCCTTCCATGGACTCATCACCAAGAAGGATTTATAATCAACTGTGCATTCCTTTTTAAAGCACCATGAAATCATTGCATCATAGACCAATACTATTGGCCTTCTAAAATCATCTATTTGACTCTTATCCAAAAATTGAATAATTTTTAAAATTAAAATTGGAGGAAAAACTGCAAAGAAAGGAAGAAATGTGCGGTGTGCACTTAGGTGGCTGGCAATGTCAGTCGACCATCAAATTAAAAATGCGATTCATCTTTGTCCTGTTCCCCCAGCGTTAGCCATTCCCCAATGTTGCACTAGGAAACTATCGGACGAAATGCCAGCATTTTACGACTTGACCCTTCCTATCCATCTGAAAGCGTGGGGGAGTAGAACATAAATGTGTTCGTACTTGTCGGCTTTAAAGTCTCCGGTTTTGTCCGTAAAACGACCCAACTGAATGAATCATCTCGTGCTTCCTCTCTAGCCATCTATGAGTTAGTATCTCACCGAGCTCTGGAAAATTTTCATAAGGTATATGTAGGTTTAGGGAAGAGAAATCGATATAAGGAAAAGCAATAATTAATTGGAAAAAAAGGAAGTCAGGTGTGAGCTTCTTCGAAAGACAAGTGTGAATACGCAGACTGAAAACCAAATTTCAAATAAACCCGCCTGTTCATACGAAATTCCACAGTTCCATGTGCTCCCGTTCGGCAGTAAGCTGTGTCGGGACGTATTCCAATAAGCCACAGTCAGCCATCGATCAGCTCTAATGAAGCAGAATGAGTCCCTTCCAGCTTCCAAGCCCACAGAATCTGAGTGACTGGCGGACAGAGGTCCAGAGCGGAGGTGGTTCTCCTTGACCGAGGAGGGAATGCGGTAAATGCACGATCCTATCCATAGAAGAAGCAAGGACTTGGGGAAGGAGATGGGGTGGTCCTGCAGGCAGACCCCCCTCACTGATGGAGTTCTCAGGCATTGTCCGCTAGCCGCCCCTCCCCCTTCCAGCACAGGGGTACTGAGTTTCTCATACTGTGCCCCCCAACTCTCTCTCCTTAGATCTCGCTTAGTCGCAGCGGGCTCTGCACTCTCATTTGGGTGGAGAGCAAGATTTATCGAAGCGAGAAGCACAGTAAATATTGACTGTGGCCACGAGGAGGTCAATGTTTACCGCCAGGGGTGATAAATCCTGACAATCGCTGGAACATGAAGTCGCTATGTCGCGGGTGGTGCCAGGTGCTTTCTAAGCGTGTTCCCCAGAGGGAGCTGGAAATATTTTTCTAGCCCGTGTATTTCTTTAGCTTCCCTGTTGCCTGTTAATGTTAATAGTTTAAAGACCAGAGGACGAGAGAGGTTGAGGAAAAAGCATTGCTACTTTCTCTTTTTTGGAAACAGCCCTGTCTTTTCATTTTTATTTTTGAAAAAAATTTTTTTAAATTCATGGACCAGAACTTTCCCCAGCTATGTGACAAACAGGAAACACACAGAGGAAGCCGGCGAGGATGGCTCTAAATTATTTGTGGCCACAGCACAGCCTTTCGTGGCTGGGCTGTCAAAGCCTGTTTTATTCTCCCAAGCATTGATTTTCAAATGTAGCCTTCCTTCCCCTGCTTAATTATTAAGCCATTGAATAAAAAAGCAATATCGGAGAGAGTTGGTTAACAGAGACCTTCTCTGCCCGGCCACTGTTTCACATCGGTCCAACGCTGTCGCTCTTGTTGAGCGAGCGATGCCTGGGCTCCTTGAGGACTTTGGCTTCAAGTCACCAGCAGATGCCAATTTGCCCCTGGGCTCTGCCCGGGTCTGTTTTAGCACCGGGGACAAGTCACAGTACAGACAATGGCTGCAGCAGGTAACAGCGGCCCACAGCGCCCACAGAGAGTGTTTTCGGGCTACGGAAAGCCATCTCCTCTTCCCTAAAATGGTCCCCTTTGTGCTCATTGGTGTCGTTCGGCAGTGGGTGAAGCCTCATGTTTCACAATTACTCATAACACTTTAATAGGCAAACACTGCCGTGTGACGAATTCATGTCCAGTAGAAATGACCGACGACTCATTTCTCTCCTGAGAACAGGTGTTGATGGAGGAGAGATAAGCAGGGTGCCAGCCTTGGGCACCTGCAGGGACACAGCAGGAAAGGCCTGGTGGAGGCAGAGGGACAGGGGCGGCACTGCTGGAGCTGGCGAGTTGAGTGTCTCTAACCGCAAATACATTTTGAGCAATTACTGTGGTCAGACACCACTTAAGGACTGAACATGCGTAACGGTGTGCACTAGTGTGCTGTGCCCTTATAAACGCTTAAGACGATAAATTTCATGTTACATCTTTTCTACCGCAATAAAAAAAAAATGTTGCAAATTCACTCCTCCTTAGCAAAAGAAAATGCCACACCACCCCGTCCCCCCCAGGATGAGGGAGTTAGACTCTCCATTTTCCCATCTGCATCCATCGTTCGTCTGAGGGTCACGGGGAGTGAAGCACCGCCTCCCCCCGAGCCCCCAGCTTGGGAGAGCCCTCAGGTCCAGGGTCTAAGGAGCTTGCAGAGGCAAGCCACCCGCACGTGCAGGGAAGGCGAATGTCGGGGGGACACGGGCAGGCCCTGCAGGGGGCTGAAACACAGCTCCAGCCTGCCCGCATCTTCCCCCTTAGAGGAAGCCACTGTCGACCTTCCAGAGTTTCCGTGATTTGCCTGCACGTTTCCGAATTGCATACTCCTACAGTTATTCATTAATTTATACTTTTAGATCCTATCTGTTAACTATCTTTTTTTTTTTTAATACCTGAGGATTTAGCTTTCTCTTCCCCTATCGTCTCAGTAGCGTCATATGTCCAATTTTGGCTGTGTCGATCAAGTAAACAACACTGTGCGAGGATTTTCACTAATGAATCAAGCAGCGTAATTTGATTACATTTCCATCTTACTCTCCTTTTTCGTTGTTCTTGGAATTATGGTCTCATTTTTCCATTCGCTTGGTTTTTTTTTATGTACTTATC
>NW_006431956.1:1408372-1440646 GCF_000325575.1 Pteropus alecto | reverse complement strand
AAACCGGGGTATGACTTATGTACAGACCGTGCGCATACCACTCGACGAGCTCCGACACACGCCACGCCCATGTAACTGCGACTTCATCCAAGGATAATTCTTCATCTGCTTAATACTCTTGCAGAGAACGAGTCCCGCTCCCCGCGACCTTGAGACTTGGATCTGGGAAAATACGAGCTTCGATTACAGCCAGCCCTCCCGTCTCACCCCTTACGAGGTCTTGGCACTGAGTCCTGCTAAGGTACTGATGTATGGCAATGTCGCTGAGCGGCTACACAGGTTTGCGTTGTAGACACGGGATTTCTAGAGTCACTCATCGATGGGACTGTAAGGGGGGCCGCTGTCCCCTACTCTGTTCTGAATTTTAACAGGACATAAACTCTATCCTCGGACACATTTCCCTGTGTCTAATCTGGGGCCTCCCACAGTTCATGGCTTTCTTCTTTTTGACCTGTCAACAGGTGGTACTGTGGTCCCGTTTCCCAGGTGTCAGCGCGTGATCTCAGTGTCCAGACTCCGATCTAAACTGCTTACTTCTGCGAATCTAATTTTTTTTGCAAATACCCGAGACCCCCACCGAAACCCCAGCTCCGACCGTTTCTTCACACGTCAGCGATTGCAACGCCAAACTTTCAGTCGCTCAGGCCAAAAACTCTGAAGTCACGTGCGAGTCCCCTCTCTCTCCACATCTGACCTATCCGTAAATTTTATCGACTCCTGTAAAGGCAGCCAGAGTCCGACAACGCCTCGGCTCCTCCGCTGGGAGCACCTACCCCACCCAGCTTCCTCTCGTGCCTGGACCATCTCAGACTCCCAGCGGGGTGCTCTCACCCCGTGACGGCTTCTCTCCTGTCCGTGCCCCGTACAGCAGCCAGAGGGTCCTTCCGAACTGTCACCGGGGTGCTCCAAACCCTCCAGGACCTCCCGTGTCACCCAGGAAAAGGCAAGTCCTTGTGATGGTCTCACAGTCCCCCAACCTTCCTGATTTATTTCCCCAGTGGGTGCACCCCGCTGGCCCCCGAGACCAGACCTCACTCAGTGAGCTGCTGCCTTTCCCTTCAGAGATGCCACACCAACGGTCTCAAGGGACGCCATCTCCGTTTGTGACTCCCATAAAGAGAAGAGACTTTATATACGCTGTAATGTTAAAACCTCGCTGTGTCGCAGATAAAATTGTCGCCGATCCGAGTAGGATGCTCATCACACGCACACACACGCGCACGCACACGCACACACAATTTACTTGTATATCGTCTGTTTACTGCTGCTAGAGTTTAGGCGAATGTGAAGGAGCAGTTTACGTGTCCTGCTTGATGCTGTGGCCTCCAGAATCTAGAATGGTCTTGTACATGGTCTTTTTTAGTATGTTGCTTTTACCATGTCACATCTTAGCAAAGAACTCCTGAGGTTCATCAAATGCCTGCTTTGTGGGATTTTAATGTTCCCGAAGTCTCCTGGAGCTGCGTGAGTTTGCATCCTCTCACCTGTCCAGCTTATGCCCCAGGGGGAACCCTCAGACCCCATCGCTCAGGTCAGACTCCTCGTTGGCCGTCACACATCCCTGAGCTGACGCACACCCTCCCGAACAGTGGAGCTACCTTGCCAAAAGTTTTACTCCTTTTCGAAATTCCTCAAAAAAATTAAAAATAGAGCTAGCATGTGATCCAACAATCCCGCTTTGGGGAAATACCCAGAAGAATGGAAAACGCGATCTCAAAGTGATATTTGCATGCCTCTGTTCACAGAGCATCTTCGTCAGTAGCCGAGAGGAGGAACTATCCCAAGTGTCCATTGGAGCTCGAATGAATCAAGAGAATGTGGTCTAGACACACGATGGAATATTATCGGGATTTACAAAAGGCGGAAATCTTGTCACATGTTGCAGGATGACCCTCGAGGACATTGCAGTAAGTGAAATAAGCCAGTTGCAGAAGGACAAATGGTCTACTTGCATATCGTTACCACGACTGTGCTGCACACTTAAGAATGGTGAAGATAGGAAATTTCGTGTTATGCGTTTGTTTGGGTTTTTTTGTTTTTTTTTTTAACCACAATTAAAATTTTTTTTTTTTTTTTTTTTTGCCTTTTTCCTTCCCTGATATTACCCATCCTTCCAATTCCAGCTCAGGGCCAGGTCTGCTCCCAGATGGCCCCGCCCCCAGCACCCTTTCCCCTCCCCGGGCTCCTCTGGCGCGTTCTTCGTGGGCTTCCGGGCCGGCACTTCATTTCTGCCCCACCGATTTATGTATAAGTGACTTCCCCAGATGGACCTCAGGCATCACGCCCTGCGCGTTCTGTCACCCGAGCAACGCGTATGGCAATGGGACAATGCTTTCGTTACGGAAGAATCTTGGACGGATCGAATCCTGTCCACGCTGCTTGTCTTTCAAGGTGTCCAGAGCGAGCGAAGTGCCAACCATCCTGGTCGCGTTCTAGCCTGTGGCAGCTGTGATTCGCATCTCCATCGCTCCTTAATTTTACAACCAAGTTGTCGTAGAAAGAAACCTTCGTGTTCCTCTTCGACGCATCACCAAGTTCCTTTTGCACTTGCTACTCTTTCTTTTATCTTTACAAATACTGGGACATTTCCGCACACACACCCGTCCAGAGACCAACCACTTGAACTTTAGGAAACTTTTGACGTTAATGAAATTAAACGTTTTTCCCCTAACTCGCGCTGTGCGGAACAGAAATAATGTCACTTCAGGGAAGAGGCACTGACATTTTCCTGACCAAGGCTCCTTTAATAATTTATCACCAACTATCTTGATGTTGTCGAATTGAAAAGTCAGAACATTTAGAGATATGTTTGTAGCTAACTCCTCAGCGGGATGAATCATTTTTCGTTTTGTGCCATTTTTGAAAGAGTAAATGGCTCCAATGTCATGGCACGGACATGTGCATATTTAATATACTTACCGCACATGCATTAAAGATCTATATTTATTCCTCAGAAAGAATGAGATAGCGCGGAAGCCGATGGGTGACATGAAGGAACACGGTGTGTCATTTGGGGGAGACAAAGCACCCACGAGCGGCAAACTCTGTGCTGTGGAAGGTGCTGAACGGGGGTTTCTTCTGCATGTTTAGCCCCCTCAGCAAGGTCGCCGCCTCTTTGTAAGTGTTATCGGCCACTTTATGTCACCTGAAGGACAGAACTTGGGTTCTACAACATAACTGCCCCCCGATAATGGCGGGAAACACCGCAACTGCAAGCCAGAAGCCCCGGGAACACAAATGGAGAAAATACTTCTCTATTCAGATCTCATTTGCAATTTATGAGCAAACTTTTCGCTCTGTATTTTTACGCAGTGTGGGTGAGGTTAGCATCCAGCACCGAGGACATCGAGGTTCCCGCTGTTTTGTTTGGCCCTAACAGTTTTCGACCCATGGCTCCGACGATCGTCCCTGGGCATCGTCACCCTCGCCGAGACGTGACACACCCTGAAGAAGCCGAGATCACAGACATAACGGCGCAGAGGCCACGTATGAGGATGACGGAAGTAAACGCGGGACAGCACTTCCCGCCCAGGTGACCGTGAGTGACGGGGCACGCGACGGCATGCGCAGAAACGCGCGTGTCCTGCTAATCCCGTTTGGGATTTCGGCTAATGGAAGCACCAGGAGGGAGCTGCTCCTTAGTGGCAGGGGCCGTGGGGGGCTGAGAAGCCGAGGCTCAGGACCAGGGGCTTGGTTTTTAAAAGCTATCGGCCTGGCGAGGGACCTCCAGTAAGCAGCCGAACCGTCCCATCCTGTTGGGGTGTCCCCCAGTGGGTGCACCCCGCTGGCCCCCGAGACCAGGCCTCGCTCAGTGAGCTGCTGCTTTTCTCTTCAGAGATGCCACATCGACAGTCTCAAGGGACACCGTCTCCGTTTGTGACTCCCGTAAAGAGAAGAGACTTCATATACGCTGTAATGTTAAAACTTCTCTGTGTCGCAGATAAAATTGTCGCCGATCTGAGTAGGATGCTCCAGGAAGCAAGGTGGCCTTGGGGGTCAGGAAGGAGGATGTGTCGGCCTTTGCTGGTCATAGCTGACCTGTGGAATGTCCCAAGGTGGCACGGCGAGGCGGCGCGCGCCGCTTCTGCCTGTGCTGGGAACCTGGCCGCTGGCCACGAGTGTCCCCCACCCTCGTGAGTGTGAGCACAGACGTCCACTTCACGGCGTGCGCGTGCGCGTGGTCTTTGAAATGACTTACTTCGTCGGGAGGCTGGTGGCAACCGACAATCAGAGACTCTTTAGAAATACCAGAGAGAGGTGAGTCAATAGTACAATTTGCTCCGGCACGTGGGAAATTTTCAGCTTCTCAAAACTATCCAACCTGCTGTGCGATGAGCGTCTGGTCGTTCAATGATAAGACTGTCGTTCGGTGTTTTACGTCTACGAGACACCTTCAGGCCCTGTGCTATTTTGCCGTGGCCAGTCCTTCTTGTGCAGAAACAAACCCCTCGCTGGGGTTCGATGCATCCAGCCACCGTCCTGGGTCCTGAGACCATGCTCTCTAAGGAGAGGGAGTTTTCGCTGTCTGGGTGGCAGGAAGGAAATAGATTCACTGTACCACGGGCTCTACGCCCTCCTCCTGCCTGTGCTCCTGACTGTCATAATGTAGAACATCGTCAATCTCTTTCAGACATCTCTCCAGCTACATGATAGATTTGTTTTTATTTATTTTTTTTATGGTGACATTGGTTAACGAAATCTAATAAGTTTCAGCTGTACGCTTTAGCAGTAAGACATATATATGTTTACACTGTGTGTTCACCTCTCATAGTTAGATTTGAAGCCAGTTAGTTATAACACTCAAAAGTTATACATGAAGAAAAATCAAAATAATGCTTAAAGAACAGTTCACTTTTCTTGAGACTTCCTTTCACTATGAAAGCCTTGTCAGAACGAACTCTATTCATAAAACGACCCTCGAAATTTTCATTAATATCTTTTCGACAAGTTGTTGATACTCGCTGTGGTATTTACGAAACAGCGGGAACCTATTTCTGTTGTAAACCTTCAAGTACATGGAGCAAAAAATCTTCAAGCCTTTTGAAAAATGAGTCTAATATATTCACCGGCAAATGTTCTTTTGAATATAGAGTTTATTTATAGCTAATCTCATTGTTTATAGCTGATTGCATTATTTAGACAAATATCGATGTGGCTAAAGTTCATTATCACTCAGGGAATTTCTAAATTTTTGTTGAGGTCCTTAGTAAACTGGCTTTGATCCATTTTGGTGGATCAAATGTCTAGATTAAAAGTTAAACATACGGACGAGAATCTTTTTATCTTAGGCAGGGCCACTGAGGACCAGCGCTGTTTTCGATGGCTGCACTTGACCTAATGTAGACCAGCGAAGTGCAGATGTCCTGCCTGTTTTCAAGTGCAGAAGCTGAAGCTGAGCCATCAGGTGGGCACTGGAATCCACCACAAGGCATGTTTGCTCTCGCCGTCCCAGCTCCCTGATCTTGTGCTCCTGGCTGTGGAGCGTCTCCCTGCAAGTGGGTTGGGGGGATTTTCAAAGACATTCTAAGTTTTCCCAATACCCCAAGAGCTAATATTGTTAAGGAACGGAAGACAGTCCGCCTGCCCGAGGTAACGCACGACAAGTCTGAAAAAGCTCAGGTTCGATTTCAAGCGCTACAAGTTCGGTGGTTCTGTCAACTGGCTCCAGGGCTTCATAGAACTCGGGAGACACAGCTGTATCTTTGTTAGCTTTGCCGACAACCTGTTGGGCTTACAAGACGTTCTCCATTTTCTCTGTTTGCCATGCGTGTTCATCCTACGTTTGGACCGTAAAGGCTTCGGCTTCTACTGCTATTGTCACTGCTGTAAAAACTCATTCCTGGTCACGAAGAATAAAACGCTGAACGCCTTCTCATACGACTCGTTCCGCCTGGGGTGACTGCCGACTGGTCCGGCACGGTAAGGACTGCATCGCAAGGTCACCAACAGGAAGTAGGGAGGTGCTATCCGCTTAACAGCCGTGCTCCTGGAAGCACCTGAAACGTCTCTGATTCTAATGCCCTACTTAACTTTGTTCTTTTCATCCCTCAGTGATGACATCGGGCGGGTTGTTCCTTCTCAGGATGGCACGGCCGACTTAATAGTCTTGGGGCAGCGGGGACACACAGACACTAATACATCTTAGTTTTCTCAACGTCTTTCCATTAGACATCCCCAAGCCCCTGAAGATAAGAAGAATTTCATTTGGCCCAGTGGCCAGGTGTACAAACTGAGGAAGACCACACAGACAACTGTCTGTTCAAGGTTGTATAACAGCTGAAAGGTAGCGCGAAGGACAGTGACCACCGTCATCCAAGGAGTAAGGAGAAACGCGCCCGTCTTAAGACGCGATTGAGCTCCCCAAACAAACCCAAGGACTTAAATCTCCTCAGCCTCTACAGGTAAGTTTGGAGAAAATGTTTTACCTTAGAACCCGGACATGGAGAACTAAAGGGAATACTGGATTTGGAATTCGGGCTGTGAGCCAGACAAAGGACTTTCTTGTCGTCTTCGCCATTTTAATTGGTATCGCTGGTTGCTGTACTAATTCAGTTTGTGGACACAGGTATTGGAGAGATTAGCTCTTGCTTGCTCTTTGTTTTAAATGCCGAGGATACTGCCATGTCTGTGTTCGTGTGGGGTTTGGGACATAAGCATAGTTTCACTTAAGCAGCCAGAGAAGGAATTTAAATTCTTTGACTTCGACGGAAAGAGCGGGAGAAGCAGAAGCCGGCGTCCTGTCTGGTGGGCTGTGGGAATTGCATGTCAGAGAAACGGGGGTCCTGTGGCTCGAGCAGCTCTGGGCAGTGCCATGCACCCAGTAAGGCGCTTCGAAATGAACAATGTCGATTTGGAGCACGGTCAGCAGAATTATCAAGGTATTTCTCATGGTTCTGTAGCTAAAGCCGGCCAGCCAGAATTAATGGATTGATTGATTGATTGATTGGATAATTGGATAATTGGAAAAGTGAATAATTGATTATTAGATAATTGGTTAGTTGGATCTGGCTACCTCGAACAAAAAGAGAATGTACTGGAAGACTGTGGGGTTCAGTCCTTTGACTTCCGACGAAAGAGAAAGGCCTGTCCTCACTCCTCCCCAGCCTTACCGCCCCGCCTGGCTCTGAGCTCTGAGACACTGTGGGGCGCCGAACAGAGACAGCCGAGAACACCGTCCTTGGGGACGAGTCGCAGCGGCACGGGCCGTCTCTGCCGCAGACCTTGGATGTGGCGCTGGGCAACCTGATAAAGGAACGTGGCCCAAAGCACAGTGCCCGGGACTCACCTGTCTCCCGAGTCCGTCTGCAAAACAGCCTAAACAAGAAGGCCCTCAGAACGAGCCACGCTTCTTCTGGAAATGTCCCTGAGCCCCCAAATCCTTATTCGTCGGGCAGGCGATTGGGCAGGCGTGTGGCAGAGCGAGGCTGGCGATAGGCGAGAATGGATTCGCGTTGCATCGGTGTCCACCTTGGCCGTATTCAGTTTTCCACGTGAGAATGTTTAACTGAATCCATCTAACCTTCGAGCAATTTCCGGCTGCCCAGCGGCTCCTAAGAGGTCATCTTGCTTCAGGCAGGACAGACCTTAGAGCCACCATACAGCCCACGCAACCCAAAGCCAGAGCTGAGAACAATTGGCCAGGTTCGATTCACACTTGAGATCACCTGATGCTGAGTGATACATTGACTTCGCCATTTTACTCCAGGGTGTTTGTCTGCGATGGTCACGGGCGTCTCTGCCTCTGGGTGAAAGGTCAGATGTGCAGGTTTGGGCCGTGTTTAGAAGGACGATGAACTTTGGGAAGAAAGGCTCAGACCCTGAACTCCAAGTAAAGTTGGTGTATTTCCCCGCAGGAGAGGGAGACAGAGAGAGAGCCGAGCACACTCCCTGGGTACGCGGGCTTGTGGGGTCCCCTATGTTTAGTGACGTTGCCGCTGGTCACTCACTGCCCCACTTACTTGTGACCAGAACATGGAGTTGTCGAGGTTATCAGGATAATGATAAAAAATACCCCACCAACCCCCTACTCCACTTTCCTCCGTGCTCAGGTCAGATGCGGGCATCTCTTGCAGGCTCGTCCTGTGCCCACCCTGCCCCTCCTTTAACTGTCTATGGTCAGGGAGAGAAAGTCTCTCCTCACCTCTGCCTACTAATCGACACTCCCGCTAGTGGTCCCAGATGGGCTGATCGCCCCACGGGCTTGGCAGCTCCCGGTGTCGCTCTGGTCCGTGTGAGCATCTCGTGACTTTATCAGTGTTTCCCTGAAGCCGAAGAGGTTAAACGTTTCATTTTACATTTTCACCAACTACGTGTTTATCCCTTTTTGCGTAGTGTCTATTCAGGGGTTTTTTTTTACCCCGTTTTCTAATGGGTTTTCAGTACATACGTTTTATTTGACAAGGTTCTTTATATCTTCCAGCTTGATGTACTTTACCAGGTGTAGAATGCAAATCTTGTCTCTCTCTGGTTTTCTGGCCCGTCTCTCTCACTGGTGCATTTTGGTAAACAGTAGCTTCTGATAGATCTCGATATTCGCCGAGTGATTTTCTCCTGTTTTGAGTGTTATTGTCTCTTCAGAAAAAAAGTTTTCTCATTAGTTAGGAAGCTGCTCTTATATATTTTTCTAAAAGCTATTAACTGTGTTTTTAAAGTCAAGAACTCAAATTAAGGACATAAGGAATTAAGACGAGATCGAATGCAGCTAGAAGCGGCAGAAGGCAGTTCGAGAGTAGGTTTCCCTGCAAAAGCGCAGCCAAGCACCACTGGAAAATTCAGGGGAGGGTTGAAAGTTCAGGAAAGGGCTCCAAGGCAGTCAAGTAAAGAGTCACAAGGGCCATTAAAAAGTTAGGACAAAGCCTTAGGGAAATGACAAGACGGTCGAAATAATCTGAAATTGACTGATAACTATGAAAAGTCGATGCACAAAACACCACCTTTTTAAGGCCAGGCGATGTGCTCTATATAGAGGTTCTGGACACTCTTCTATTGCTGAGCATTAAATGGTCTCTGAATGACGTTTGAACATTTGGCACACAGAAAGGTCTCTTTCCACAGAATATATTCATGTCGAAATAGTGGGAGAGAAAGGAAATAGTTCAAATGTTGTGAGAAACATCAAATACCACTCCTCACACACAAATGTATTAAAGTTTTTTTCCCTACCGGCAGGATCTGACGGTATGAATAACCCCATTTTTGTGTTTTTGTATAAAGATTCAGGAATCTCTGGAATCCCGTGGTGAGACAGGACGTCTCTTCTGCACGATCCACGGATTGGGTCTTCTGTTCTCCCCGCATCGTGGGGGAATCTGGTCTCTGCCTTTTCCAGCTGAAGGCGGCAGCCTGCAGTGCCAGGGACACCTGGCTCCGCGTGGACTCTGATCCAGCCTCTTCCAGTGAGTACAGAAACCATAGCAGTGGAAGAGTGTCCCTCTGTACCTTGTTCCTTCTGTAAAACCTCTTGAAGTCAGCTGACTGTTCTCTCAAAATAAGTTAATATCTTTTGGAAAGCTAACTCGGAGATGTAAGTATTTGTTGAGTGATATGCAAAGTATCATGTTTACTGGTAGACGAAGACTTCTTGGGATGATAGGCCGGCGTTGAGTTTTTTTGTTTTTGTTTTTAACAAACATCACCAGGAGGAGGAAGTAGTCCTTTTTTTTCTGAGCTGTTCAAATTGTTTCCCTGTTTGGAAAACCGTTTCTCCAGAATGGGCTGGGTCTTTTCCTTTTATTCAGCTGTCTGCTCAAAGGTCATGTCATCAGTCGGTCCTTCCCTAATCTCCCCGTCACCCCAGCCATTGTTAATTTCTCTCCTTCCTCCTCTGCCTTGGCGTTTATCATGGCACCTAGTTCAATTGTGGCTATACATTTACAATGGGATGATAGAAAACACAGATTTCAACCGTAGCGATTAATTATTGCAGAATACCCTTCAAAAATCATACCATTATATACACGTAGTTAAGCGACTTTATTTGAAATTCTTTTAGGAAAGCTATTGGAGTTTGAGTCATCTATGCTTTCAATAAACCTGAGCGCTTGCTGTAAAACAATCTTTGACTACTTCTGTGTAAAATGCTTCCGGCTCACGTTGGTCTCGTCTTCAAGGGGCATCTCACGGAGTCAGGAGAAAACAGCATGAAAGGGTTAGATAAGACACATGGTAAAGTTTTTAAAAGAGAAAAACGTAGTGTTCTTCTTTTGCTTGCTGCATCAAGAAAGGACAGTCCATGGAAATGGCGTTTTGTAGGAAACTTCAGCGGTGACAAGGAGTTCTTGAACATTGCGAACCTCTAGGTGGATTCTGGGGGGCGGATGAATGCCACATCGATGGGAGTGCGGGCTGGCAGGGTGTCCAGAAAGACACTCAGGGTTAGACAGCATGTTAGTACCACAAAGTGAGTGGGGGACCGATGAGGGAGGATTGAATTATCTGGGGACGCCGTCGGTCTACCTGGGGCCACGTGGACAGCATGTGCTGAGCCGTGGACATGACTCTGACGTGGCCAGCGGGCCGGTGGATGTTCGGGGCAGTAGGCTGGAGTCAGATTTACACAGATCCTGTCGATCCATGAACTGATTCTGGTTCGCCAATGAAATTCGAATCCAGGGCAGTGGACGGGGCTTGCCCAGCAAGGTGGGTGGGAGCAGGAAGGAGCTCTGAGAAGTGTCACCTATCACGTCACTGCAGAATGAAGAGCCTGGGCTGGAAGGGAGCAGCGAAGGTCCTCGCGGGAGGTTCTGGCTGGAGGAGGACACGTACCTGCGTGGCCATTTTTAGCAGTGGTCCTCGTGCATCACGCCGGAAGTGTGGGTGGGAACATGGTCTCTCGGGGTTAGTGCCTTCTGAGCAGAGAAGGTGGGTGAAACCGGATGTGGACGTGGGACCGAAGATGTCGCGTGGGGAGGGGCACCGTTACCGCGAGACATGGACAGAAGCGGGCGTGAATCCTGGTGGTGACTGCGTATCCTCACGGACAGTGAGACGAACACAGAGCAATACGCCGTCGAGACACGAAGAGACCTGTCATCTCTGTCCTGAGGTCAGGGTGTGTGTAGTTGGCAGTGACAGGGACGCGGAGAGAGCACCCTCAAAGGAGGGGTTGGAAGGGACATGGCCCTGACCTTTACTCCTGGACGCATCTGCTCGATGCTGCTCCAGGGGCTCCTTCTCGATGTTTGGTGCCCGTGTTGCAGAAATGCACATTCCTGGTCCCCAAACTCTTGGTCTGAGGTGCGACAGCTGTCCAGGGGGCTGACCTGAGTGGGGTCCGAGTCAGGCCCTCCAGGGGAGGAGTAGGGAGGGTCCCAGCGAGCCCAGGGCTGGCACGCTTCATCCCCAGTGCAGTTTAAGCTTTGCCTTGTCATTTGTTTTTAAAGGGACTCGCACACGGAAAATAATACCCCGAACTCCCCAGCGGAATCAGGAGGCCTGGCTTGGGGGTGGGGGGACAGCCCCGTCAGCCCGGCCCGCTGCCTAGTATGCAGGCCAGTTATTAGAATAGCCCCAACCTGGCCAGGAGGTCAAGTGCAGCCAAAGGGAGGAGAACAGGGACATGGCCAGCAAGTCCGCACGTGGGAGGAGGTGAGGAAGGGGACCTGGAAGGCCTCTACATTTGGGCAACTGCTTGTGACTCATCGCACTGGGAGGGCCAGGTGACTCCCCAGGCTGGGCTGTGCACGCCTGCCCGAGCCCCACACTGGTCATTCTTCAATGGGCGGAGGCGAACCCAGGACTGGGCCTGAGTCCCTCACGGCCCCCTCTGCAGACAGCCGATAACTTGTAGGAATAGCCACAGGCAGACATGGAAAATGAGGAAGGCGAGGGCGAGACTGGCCGTGCCCCTCAGGGAATCCGGTCTGTCCAGGGAGGCAGAGTCCGGAGCCCAGACAGACACCCTGAAATGGCTCTAAGTGCCACTTGCCTGTGTTTCCAGGTGAATCCTGCCCTGAAGCATAATGTTCTGTGATATCTGACTTGTTTATCAAATTCTCCTGAGAGAAAAAAATGCTGAAGAGTAGATGGTTTTAAGGGTGAGATATTAAGTATCGTGTGGAGAGAAAGGAGATCTTTGCTCGTCTTCCTTCTGTTTCTATTTACTATTCATTGTTATATTCAAGTCTACAGGGTTAATCTATCCCGAGGGACTATTTGGTGTTCTATAGTTACTTTTTCTCATAATACTTACAACTCCATACCTACTCTAAAGGGATCCTCCTTTTCATATTATGCTAACTCGATTCCGTAATTATTTTAAGATTGCTTTTATGTCCAGTTTTAACAACATTTCCATGTCTCTTGTTGCCACGTGCCAATTCGGATGTTTTTGTTTAATAAATTAAGTGGTATTGATGCTACCTCTTATGTCTGATCTGTTACCTACAACTGACCTAGAAGAATTTTTATCAACTGGACATTACATTGGGAACAATGAAAACATTGTTTGGGGACATTCTACACTGAGCATTCCCGGTCAACGAGCTCACTGCCTTTGTCACAACTCTAGGTCCTGAGTTGGCGAAGCTCATCCACCTCAATCATGCAGTAGGGCGGAGAGACACTACTCAATAAGTAGGTGGCCCACAGGTCATTAGTGAAATATGAGTGTCACGTTTCAGACTTGAGGTGGGACAAGGGGATATCAGGTGGCTCTCTCCGGTCCAGTAAGACATAGGGTCAGGAGATGGGGTGGCAGCTGTGCATGGGCATTGATTCCTGCCAGTCCCAGGTTCTGGGAGGCAGAGCTGTGAGCTCACAGTGCAGGCATGGCGGCCAGGATGGGAGCCACTGGCCGGCCGAGGAGACACAGCATATTCCTTACACAGTTGGGTTATGAAGCCCTTCTTGGATGTGTGGTTTACAGACTCCTTTGCTCATTCTATTGGCTGCCTTTTCATTCTGTGACTGGCTTCTTTGGCTGTGCAGCTTTTTAGTGTGATGTGGCCCCTCTTTATATATTTTTGCTTTTCTCAAGTACACGTTCAGACCGTTTACAGAATGCTTCAAGTACATGTCACCCGTCGACTACAAAGTTGGAACATTTAACTTCAAAGCATATCTGCCTGCTGTTATAAATCAGAGCCTTGCTTGCCTATTTCCCCCAGATAGACTCAAGAACGTGCTTTGCTATGAATAATTCTCATTACATATTAAAGTGGTCGTGAGACGAACTCAATGTATTATACTTGTTTACGGCGTTCGTCGTGTTTCTACGTATTAGGATAGAATTTTTTTCTGTTGTTCTTGGTCCACTTGAGCAAGGAAATTTATGACAACAGAATGAGTCTTGTATTTAATGGCTTTTAGAGATGAAGAGAATGATCTCTGAGTGGCTTCTGCAGAGCTGAAAGGCTGCATTGTAATCAGATAAACAAATGTTTTGCACCTGCTTATAAAGGCGGGCTGGATACAAATAAGTCACATGTGGATTTCTTGACTTTTGATTGTACAGTTTTTATGCAAATTTCCAGGAATATGCTGTTATTTGATTTCATCTTAAAGATTTAGAATGTGGTATTTGATTTCCATGTTTTTAGACATGAGTACGTAACTGTTTTTATATATGCAATGCGATGTCATATCTATGAGTATGCAAACATATTTTGTGTACAGTCAGTATTTTGAACATAATTCAAAATTTCTATTTTATATCGACTGTATTTTTTTAACCTTGCGATTCCCCCGCCCCCCAACACTCATTTCTCCTGCTTCCCACCCCCACCCCTGGCAACAACTGATCTGTTCTCTGCATCCACGAGTTTTGTTTTTGTTTTAATTCTACATAGAAGAGAGATCGTAAGGTATTTGTCTTTCTCTGACTTCTTCCACGTAGCATATGACCCTCTGGGTCCACCCATGTTGTCACAAATGGCAAGGTTTCACGTGTTTTGTGGCTATTGTTCCATCGTTTGCGTGCGTGTGCATGTATTTATTTATGTAAATATTTATCCATTCACACGTCAATGGACACTTATGTTGTTTCCATATCTTGGGTATCGTGAAGTACTGCAATGAACATGGCAGTGCGCATGTATCTTTTCGAGTTAGTTTTTTTTTTTTTCAGAGAAATATCCAGAAGTGGAATTTCTGAATTGTATTGTAGTTCTGCTTATTTTTGCTTTTTTTTTACAAAAATTAATTTCTCGAGGAAATTGCAACCTATTTGCCACAGAGGCAGCACCAATTGGCATCCTACTCAAAGTTCATAAGAGTCGCTTTTTTTTCTCCACATCTTCGCCAACACTTGTTTTTTTTGTTTTGTTTTGTTTTTTTGTTTTGTTTTTTTGTTTTTTTTTATAATAGCCATTCTAACAGTTGGGAGGTGATATCTCCTTGGGGTTTTGATTTGCATTTCTCTGATTAATGATGTTGAGCTTCTTTTCATGCAGCTGTTGGCTATCTATATATCCTCTTTGAAAAAATGTCTTTTGAAAAAAAATCATTACCTTCGCGTGTACAATACATTGGTTAGACATTTATATAGTTTATTAAACGATCCCCCCGATTGCTCTTTCTCCCCTCTGGCTCTCCACCTAGCCATGACCTTACTGCTGACAGCATGCCCCGTGCCGTGCTCCCCATCCCCGCAACCATCTGTCAAATACTAATTTCTACTTCTTTAACCTTTCACCTCATTCTCCCAGCCCACCAACCCCCCCTCCCCGTGGCCATCACAGATTTTCCTCTATATCTGTGAGTCCGTTTTTGATTAGTTTGTTCTTTCCGTTCCCTAGATTCTGCACGAGTGACATCATATGGTATTTATCTTTCTCTGTCTGAATTATTTCACTCAGCATAACCTCTAGGTCCACCCATGTCATTGTAAATGGTCGGATTTCATTTTTCTTAATGGCTGAGTAATATTCCACTGCATATATGAACCGTAACTTCTTTATCCAGTCGTCTGTTGATGGGCATTTAGGTTGTTTCTGTATCTTGACTATTGTAAATTGTGCTGCCGTGAACGTAGGGGTGCATAGAGCTTTACAAATTATTGTTTTGGTTTTCTTCGGGTAAATAACTAAAAGTACAATTGCGGGGCCAAATGGTAGATTCATTGTTAATTTTTCGAGGAACCTCCAGACTATTTTCCACAGTGGCTGTACCAATTTGCAATCCCACCAACGATGCATGAGGGTTCCCTTTTCTCCACATCCTCGTCAACACTTTTTCTTTGTTTTATTGATGATGGCCATTCCAACAGGTGTGAGATGGTATCTCATTGCGGTTTTCATTTGCATTTCCCTAATAGCTAGCGGTGTTCAGCATCTTTTCATATATTTATTGGCCATTTGTATATCCTCCAGGGAGAAGGGTCTGTTCAGGTCCTCTGCCCATTTTTTTGATTGAATTGCTTTGTTGTTGTTGTTGTTATTGAGTTGTATGAGTTCTTTGTATATTTTGGATATTAGGCCCTTATCAGAGACGTTGCTTGCAAATATATTTTCCCATTCGGATGGTTGTGTCTTTACCTTGTTGATAGTTTCTTTTGCTGAGCAGAAGCTTTTAGTTTGATATAGTCCCATTTATTTATTTTTGCTTTTACTTCCCTTGCCTTTGAGGTCAAATTCATAAAATCCTTTTTAAGTCCAAGGTTCTTGAGTTTACTTCCTATGTTTTCTTCTATGCATTTTATTGCTCCAGGTCTTATATTCAAGTCCTTAATCCATTTCGAGTTAATTTTGGTGTGTGGTGATAGACAACAGTCTAGTTTCATTCTTTTGCAGGTGGCTTTCCAATTTTCCCAATGCCATTTATTTTTGGCTTTTTCGTCAAAAGTTATTTGCCCATATAAATATGGGTTCACTTCTGGACTCTCGATTCTGTTCCACTGGTCCATGTGTCTGTTTTTTTTTGCCAATACCATGCCGTTTTGATTACTGTCGCTTTGTATATAATTTGAAGTCGGGCAGAGTGATGCCTCCAGCCTCGTTCTTTTTTCTCAGGATGGCTTTGGCAATTCGAAGTCTTTTGTGCTTTCATACAAATCTGATGAATTTTTTGTTCTATTTCTTTAAAGAATATTGTTGGGATTTTGATAGAGATTGCATGAAATCTGTATACTGCTTTAGGTAATAAGAACACTTTAACTATGTTGATTCTTCCAATCCAAGAACATGGAATATCTTTCCATTTCTTTGTATCTTCTTCAATTTCTTTTAATAGGGTCTTGTAGATTTCATTATATAGGTCCTTCACATGTTTTGTTAAATTTGTTCCTAGGTATTTTATTCTTTTTGGTGCAATTCCAAAAGGAATTATTTTTCCACTTCTTATTCTGACAATTCATTATTAGAGTATAGGAGCAATTGCAAAAGGAATTATTTTTTCTACTTCTTTTTCCGACGCTTCATTATCAGAGCATAGGAATGCTATGAATTTTTGAGCATTGATTTTTTATCTAGAAACTTTACTGTATTTGCTTATTGTTTCTAGTAGTGTTCTTGTGGAGTCTTTAGGGTTTTCTATATAGAGAATCATGTCATCCACAAATAGTGACAGTATAACTTCTTTGTTTCCTATTTAGATTTCTTTTATATCTTTCTCTTGCCTGACTGCATTCGCTAGAACCTCCAATGTTATATTAAATAACATTGGTGTTAGTGGACACGCTTACCTTGTTCCTGATTTGCAGATATTGTACCAACCTTGCTTCCCAGTAATAAATCCAATTTGATGATGGTGTATTGACATTTTTAATGTAATGCTGAATTTGGTTTGCTTATATTTCGTTGAGGATTTGGGCATCAATGTTCGTGAGAGCTATCAGCATATAGTTTTCTTTTTTTTTAATGTCTTTGGTTTTGGAATCAACGTAATGGTGTCTGTTCAGATCCTCTGCTCATTCATTAGACTGCTAGTTTTTTTTGCTATTGAATTGTATGAGCCTTTTTAAAAAATTTGGACATTATCAAACATATATATGACTTGCAAATAATTTCTCCCATTCAGCAGGCTTCCGTTTCATTTCGTGGGTGGTTTCTTTTGCTGTGCAGAATCTTTTTGGGTTGATGTAGTCCCACTTATTTTTGCTTTTGCTTTTGGTGTCAGATTCAAAAAACGAGACCTACGTTAAAGAGATCACCGCCTTTTTTTATCTAGGAGTTTTATGGTTTTAAGTCTTCTGATCAAGTCTTTCGCCCATCTTGAGTTCATTTTTGTGTAAGGTGTCGGAAAGCGGTCGGGTTTCATTTTTTTGCATTTGGCTATCCCGTTTTCCCAGCACCATGTATCAAATAGACTGTCCTTCCCCTGCTATGTATTCTTTGTTTCTTTGTTGTAAGTTATTTGACCGTGAAGCCTGGACTCAATTCTGGGCTCTCCGTTCAGTCCCACTGACCTCTGTGTCTGTCATATGCTGGCGCCATTCTGTTTTGATGACTACAGCTTTGGAATATAGTTAAAACCAGGTTGCCTGATGCCTCCAGCTTCGGTCTATCAAGATTGCTTTTGGTATTCAGGATTTTTTATGGTTCACAAAACTTAGTATTATTTTTCTAAGACTTTGTAAAATGCCATTGACATTTTGACAGGGATCGCACTGACCCTGTAGATTGCTTTAGGATGTATGGACGTTTTAACATTATTGAGTCTTCTGATCTGTGATCGTAAAATATCTTTCCATTTATTTGTGTCTCCTTCATTCAGTTTATTCCTAGGTATTCTATTCTTTTTGATACGATTGTAAAAGGGTTTGTTTTCTTTGTTTCTCTTTCTGATAGTTTGTTAGTGCGTAGACATTCAACAGATGTTTGAGTATTGATGTTGTATCCTGCGACTTGACAGAATTAGTTTATTAGTTTTGACAGGGATCTTTTCCCCCCTGTGGTGTGTTTAGAGTTTTCTGTATATCACGTCATCTGCAAATATGATGGTTTTACTTCTTCCTTTACAATTTGGATGGCTTTTTAAAAATTTTCTCGTCTGAGTGTCTGAAACATCAATTAGTCTTAACTTGATCAGGACGTGCTCAGAGAATATGAGATCTGGCGATGCATGTGTCTTTTTTCAATTTTTAAAAATCTAGAGTGGCAGAACCATACGCAAGCACTTAGACCAGCCAAAACACCAATTATAATGATGTTCTACGGAACAGAATTCGTGGTAGAGAGGAAAGGGCCGCATCCTTTCACCACTGAGTATGAAATTAGCTGACGGTTTGTCGTACGTGGCCTTTATTACGTTGAGGTACGTTCCCTCTATACTCACTCTGTCGAGAGTTTTTCTCATAAATGGATGTTGAGTTTTGTGAAATGCTTTTGAAATAACGATTTTCAGCCTTCATTTTGTTAGTGTGGTGTACCCTGTGACTTGATTGGTGGATGCTGAACCAACCTTGAGTCTCTGGAATAAATCCCATTTGATCATGCTCTATAATCCTGTTATCGTATTGCTGAATTTGGTTTGCTAGTATTTTGTTGAGGAGTTTTGCATCTATGTTCATCAGGGATATTGGCCTGTAATTTTCTTTACTAGGACATCTAGGTTTTCTTTTTTTATAATCAGGGTCATGCTGGCCTCCTAAAATAAGTCTGGAAGAATTCCCCCCTCTGGCGTGTTTTAGAAGAGTTTGAGAAGAATCGTGTTCTTTGCATCTTTGGTAGGGTCACCGTTGAAGGACTTTGGTTGGCAGGGAGGTATTTTGATTCCTGTTTCAATCTCCTGCCTGGTGACAGGCCTGTTCAGGTTTTCTCTTTCTTCCCGTTTTAGACTCAGTAGGTTGTATGTTTCTAGGAATTTATCCAGTTCTTCTAGGTGGTCCAGTTTGTTGGCATATGATTGTTCGTTTAATTATCGGTCATTTAATAATTGTTTAGTTAATCCTTTGTTTATCTGTGACATCAGTCGTAATATCTCCTTTTCACTTTTCCATCGTACTTACTTGAGTCCTCTCCTTTCTTTCGTGGTGAGTCTAGCTAAGGGCTTGTCAGTTTTGTTTACCTTTTCAAAGAACCAGCTCTTCAGTTTCTTGACCTTTCGTATGGTCTTTTTAGTCTCTTATTTATTTCTGCTCTCACATCTGTTATTTCTTCTCTTCTCACTGTGGGCTTTGTTCTTCTCTTTCTCATTGCTCGAGGTGCAGAGTTAGGTTGTCTATCTGAGACTGGTTTTGTTCGAGGTAGGCATTATCATCATGAACTTCCGTCTTTGAAACGTTTTACCGTATCCCACAAATTTTTGTGTGTTATATTTTCATTTCTCTCAAGGCATTTTAAAATTTCTTTTGATTGATTCTTTGACCCATTGGTTGTCCAGTAGCATGTCATTTAATCTTCACATAATTGGAACTTTTCCAGTTTTCTTTCTGATTAATTTATAATTTTTGGCCATTGTGTTCAGAAAAAATGCTTCGTGTGATTTTGATCCTCTTAAATTTATGAAGAACTTGCTTTGTAGCCTAACATATGATCTATCCCGGGAAATGATTGCAGTGCCTTTGAGAAGGATGTGTGTTCTGTTGTCTTTGGATGAAATGTTCTGTAAATATTTAAGTTCATCCAGTCTACCGTGTCTTTTAAGGCTCATGTTTCTTTACTGATGTTCCATCTGGTTTATCTATCCACTAATGTAAATGGGGTATTAAGATTCCCTATTTTTATGTTGCTATCTATTTCTCTCGTAGTATTTTTATGCAATTTATTGCGGTGACCTTGGTTAATAAAATCATATAGGTTTCAAGTGTACAATTCTATAATACATCATTAATATTTTAGTACATCGTGCGTTCACCACCCAAAGTCAATTCTCCTTCAGTCACCATATATCTGACCCCCTTGACCTGTTTCTACCTGCCACCTCCCCCTTTCCTTCTGGTCACCACTAAACTATTGTCTGTGTCTGAGTTTTTGTTTCTTTGTATGCTTTGTTCATTTGTTGCTTCTGTTTTACATCTCGCATATGAGTGGGATTGTATCATCCTCAACTTTTGCTAACTTACTTCGCTTAGCATGATATTCTCGAGATCCATCGTGTTGCAAATGGCAGTGTTTCACCTTTACTTATGGCTGAGTCATATTCCATTGTATATGTGTACCACCTCTTCTTTATCCTGTCATCTATCAGAGGGCACTTTGGCTGTTTCCATGTCCTGGCCAACGTGAATAACGCTGCAATGAACATCGTGCTGAATATGTCTTTATGGACAAGGGGGGGGATCGGATACCCAGAAGCAGGATTGCTGGGTCCCATGGTAACTCTATTCTTCATTTTTCCTGGATAGTTCAACATAGCTCAAGTAACCCTCAAATAACAATAATTACTATTTCAATACTTAGAACAATAGGGAAACAGAATGAAAACATAAAAGGTTTGGAGCTTACGAATCGGTTTAAGATCTTATCATAGCTCATTCACTCAGTGGAAGACCATGATCTATTAAACTTCACTTCAGAGTCACAGCTACCTTTCTTTTACGTGGAAGAACCTTACATATTTTTCGAGACTTGCTACTACCTTGCTTTCTAACTCCCAGTTTGCTACTAAACAAAGGATGACCAGTAAGATTGGAAATGCTCTCCTAAGGTCGTTGAGGGTGGCAAACTAGGGTCTTTATTGAGTTTGCTTTCTGGTCTAAGACAGTTTTTTCCCATGTGATTTGCAAAGCTGTGCTGACTGACAGGATGAACGACCTGAATTCAAGGAGAAATTCAGATAGTTTCTTTCTGGGAACAAAATGTTTCCACGACAAGCTCAGCGATACAGCGACACGATAAGGAATTGTCATATTCCTACAATAGGAATTACAGATTTATATTACAAGAAAACGAGTAGATAGAGCTACCATACTGTTAGATCATAGAAAAGAGAGGATTTGAAAACACAAAAAGGGTTAATGCTACGCAAAGGATGAGACGTAAGAGCGAAGGCACTCATAGTTCACGTGACATCTCCTGAGCCTACTAGATTTCTTAAAATAACCTTATTTTTTCAAGAGTGGGAAATATGCCTGCTAATGAACATTTGTTCAGAAGGCTTCTTGGTTAAAAGAATGGAGAGGTGGGGAAGCCAGGGGCTGCTTTTGGCCAGGTCGTTCCTCATGCCCCATGAGGCATTGTGTTGATTATAACATCACTAAACTTTCTCCTTTAAAGGAGTTAGTCTGCGAGCAGCAAATAAGATTTTATGTTTTCCTCGGCCATCAAATCTAACCCAGAAACACCTCCACCCCATAGTTTAAATATATAAAGAAATAAATCAAAAACCTCAGGGTCTCTTCGATGTTATAGATCAGACTATTAAGAGTCACATGTGGGAATAAGAGCGTGTGTACACTTCCTCTCATAAAATCGCTACAGAAATGGGGAGCCTGTATGTTCTCATTATTCGTATTTGGAAAGTTAAGCATGTTTCCCAAGGAATATGCAGGTGGCAGATAGTTGACGAAACCTCTCAAAGGATCAAGCATAGAGTCAGCCCCAAGCACAGCCATCTGACTGAGAAATGGAGGAAGAAATGTGAAGCTTTGTCGTACAGAAATTAGATAGCAGAAGCTTCACACACATGGCAGATCGTCCAGCGAAATCTTGTCTTTCACCTGTTGGTAAATCAGCGAGCATTTCCTGGGCGACCGGTAGGGTGTCAGAATCGGTATTAGTGGTAGATAACGATGAGAGTTGATTCTTTGTCAAACCATGCTCAAGGGCTTCACACGGACTATTCAGTTCTCAGATTCACACCGTTAGGAAAGTACTATTACAGACAAGGACAGTGAGCCCAGAGAAGCTAGATAACTCGGTCGAGATCACGCGGCAGTAAGAATGGGGTTGGAGTATGAAATCAGGCCATGCCAAGTCTCTCCCCACAAGTCCCTACGGCTCTGAGATTCCCCCTCTGATTCTCTATTTCTGAATCTTCCCCCACAAGTCTCTCTAGCTCTGAGTCTCCCCTCTGTATCCCTGAGTCTCCAGCTCCGAGCCTCTGTCTCTGAATCTACTTCTGAGTTTCTATGAGTTTCCCTTCCTGAGTCTCTGTATCCGAGTCATTTCCTCCCGAGTCTATCTCTGAGACTCATCCCAAATCTCTGTCTCTGAGTCTCACATTTTTCAGTCTTTTCCTCCTAAGTCAATTTTTCTGAGTCTCTTTATATCTGAGTATCTCTTTCCAAATCTCTCTATATCTGAGTCCATCCAAGTCTCTATATCTGAGTCTCCATCAGAGTCTCTATATCTCTGAGTCTGTCCCTGTCCCCAAGTCCCTACAGTTCTGTGTCTCCCACCCGAGTGTCTCTTTCTGAGGCTTTTCCCCCACCCGAGTCTCTAAATCTGAGTCCATACCACGGGTCTCTATATCTCTAAGTCTTCCCCAAGTCTCTGCATCTCTGAGTCTATCCCTCACCTGAGTGATTAAATTTCTGAATCTGTCCCCCGAGTATTTATATCTCTATTCTCCCCCCACCCCGCAAGCCTCTATCTCTGTGTCCCCACCAAATCTCTATACTTCTGAGTCTCTCTCCCCAGTCTCTATATAACTGAGCCTATCCGCTGAGTCTCTAGTCTGAGTTCGCCCCCACCGGCTCCACCCACCCCTGACATGTTTCTGGATGAGACTTACGTTTAAATCTGTAGACTCTGAATAAAGCATATTGCCCTCCATCGTATGGGTGTGCCTCATCCAATCAATCAAAGGCCTGAAAAGAATCCGTGCTGACCTCTCTGAGCAAGAGGGAGTTCTGTGGACGACAGCCTTCCCACCTGGCTCTTCTCCGGGTCTGCAGCCGGCCCATGAGCCCTGAGGATTTTGGACTTCTCGGTCTCCATGATGGTACAAGCCGGTCACTTACAATAAATCTCTTAGTATTTATATACACATCCTGTTGGTTCCATCTCTCTGGAGAACACTAATATACCAATGTTTTCCCCTCGAAGGTCCTGCCGGCTATACTTTCAACATAAAACCAGGGCCTGACCCTTTCCCCTTACCCCCACCTCTACTGCCTTCGTCAAAATCTCCTCCCTCTTTCTCTTGGATCACTGTTTCTTTGAACGAGTCTCCACGCTTTCATCCTTACCCACACATCGTCTACTCTACAGCAGCCAGAGTGATCGGAGGAAGCTATCAGTCCAATGAAGCCCGTCCGGTATGTCTCATCTCACTCAGCATAAAAGCCAGTGTTCTTACGTGGCCAATCCACTCTCAGACCTCACCTCGCCCCAGTTTAAGTGACTTCTTTGCACATTTTAGACTATTCCAGACACCGTTCTGCCTCAGGGCCTTTGAATTTGCCATCCGCACAGCTAAGAATGCGGCTCATCAAAGAGCCACGTGCCTCATTCCCTCATCTCCTTAGAGAAATTGCTCGGAAGTTACTTCTTCAAAGAAGCCTTCCCAATGGCCCGATTTAAAATCGCTCCCTGCCCTTGCAACTTGTATTTTTTTACCTCCTTTCCACGCTTTATATTTCTCTACAGCTTTCATCAACTTCTAACATATAACTAACTCCCGTGCTTATCTGTTACTTATGTGTTTTGTATTCTAATTATAAATATTTACTCAAAACCTACAACGGCCAACCAAAATAAAGAAAACAGAAACAAAACGACAAGGAAGCAATGGAAACACCGAGCTACCAGAAAGCAAAACATAAAATGGCTATGAGGAGACCTCGTATTTCAATAATCACTCGAAAAGTAAATGGACCGAACTCACCAATAAAAAGGCATAGGATCAAAAAACAAAACCCAACCATATGCCGCATCCACAGCTACCAGAAAGCAAAACATCAAATGGCTATGAGGAGACCTCGTATTTCAATAATCACTCGAAAAGTAAATGGACTGAACTCACCAATAAAAAGGCATAGGATCAAAAAATAAAACCCAACCATACGCCGCATCCACGAGACGCATCTCAGCTCTAAGGACAAATATAGACTCAAAGCGAAAGGGTGGAAAATGGTATTTCAAGCAAATGGCATTCAGAGAAACGCGGGAGAATAGGTACTAATATTATTAAAAACAACAATAATAATAATGTATTACTCTATCCTGTGATCTATTTCAGCCACTCCTCTTTCGTTCTTCCCTACCTCATTAAAAAATTAACCCCATGAGGGCCAAGATTTGGTCTGTTCCGTTCAGTGTATCTCATTACTTAGAATAGCATCTAGAAAAAAGTAGGCATTCAATCAATAACCATCGAAGAGACGTCCTTAATTGCCTACAGTATGCACGCTCCTTTACTAGGGTACTGGGACCACAAAGGCATCGTAAGACGTAAGTCCTATCATTTATAATTTTGTCGTGACGCCTTAAGATTTTTCTAGAACACCGTAGTTCATTCTTCCTCTGTGACTGCGAGGAAAGTGATCAAAGACTCATTCAAGTGAAATAATTACATGTCAATCTCAGGCAACACTTCGTCACTTCCCAGGAATGCTAAAGGAGTTCAGAGAAGGGTCTAAAGTAGGAGAATGAGAACTAACTCTAGTTTGAATAGCATCTTAATAGACCAAAAGAGCACTTTCGAGAAGCGGGGTTGGGGTAGGGGTCGGAGGCAGAGCGCGCCGTCCTGCCTGGGCCTCTCACGGTCCGGTCCGGCCACCACCCCTCCCATCCTTCCACCAGGGTGGAGCCCGCTTCCTTCCCTTCGTTAAAGATGCCGTTCACGACACCATAACCCGCACACCCACTTAGTGCAGAGGGCCCTCCTCCATCGGACCTGCCGTTTACAGCGAGACGATGTTAGGAGGAGTCAGCTGACGGGAAGATGAAGCAGAGGGCCGGGGTAACAGTGGGAAGCAAAGAATTGGATGCCCGGGGTGGCGGGGGAGGCAAATTAAGATCGTGCGGGGCTGGGCGATTTCCGGCTATGTATGATTGGAAGGGGAAGGAAGAGAGGGGCAGTCTGTTTGCAGTTCGGGGTATTCGCGGATTACATGTGAGACAGGGGAAATGCAGGGAGCAATCGCATGGCCGACTGTGCACGTGGAGAGCGCTTTCCAGGTAGAGCCGATACTGCAGGGAACGGTAGGAGAAAGGGTTAGAGTTTAGCGAAAGGAAAGACCCAGGACAAAGCTTTGGGGGCTGCCCGAAGTCTGCGGTCAAGAAGAGGAAAAAGAACACGCAAACAAAACACGAAACCAAACCAAACCACAGAACTGAGCAGTTGAGCAGGTGGGGAGAAGTCAGGAATCCCGTGAAGAGCCTCAGCATCCAGTCGGGCTGAGTTTCCTGGGAGTGAGAACCGAGACACTGAGTGAGCCAGGCGTCGAGCGAAGGCGTCTGGGGGAGTCGCGCACGGGGCGACCTTCAGCAGGCTGGGGAGGCGACTGTCACCTGCTGCGCTTCCTCCTTCAAGAGTGAGTGAGTCTCTGAGGCTGGGCCGCGTTCAGGGAGAGCGGGGTGAGATCCGCCCCTCCGGCAGCTGCGAGTCGAAGGGTGTGCAGACAGTGAGCAACCCCTTGCCCTCCTCTGCATCTCATGCTTCCTATCTGCTCCCACGTCGGGGCATCCATATCTTCACTGATATGGTCTTCCCGCTTCTGACCTACCGGCTGACCCATGGAGTCTGCCTTTCCTTCCCCTCTGGTTCGAAGCCGTCCAGCCTGCCCACCCAACACTTTGTGTCTCTGGCTTTACCATCGCTCTCTTCTGCTGCGAAGGGTCATTTCTGACTGAGGTGCCTACGGGCAGGCGAAGGGACGCAGCTGGTCACACACCCTCCTTTCCAAACTCTCAACAGATAAGCAGTCGAGAAGGGGAGACTGTCGGCCGCCATCCCACACGAGGTTCTGAAATTGTCCTGAAGCGCCTGAGCCCACAGATCTGTGCTCTGTGCCCTGGACCCGGAGCATCTGACCGGAAGGGGCCAGGCAGGGATCTGCTAGGACCCTCTGCCCTCCACAGCCCCCACCTGGTTTCGAGAAGGTGGGCAAAGAACTATAGATCTATATAAACTCATCGATCTCTGCTGGAGGTGGGCGCATCCAATTCACTTCCCGACAACACGAGCTCTTACCGTTTGAGGGCCGAGAACTCTTCACAAAGCTCGTTTAGTACAAAGCAAGTCCCTCGGAGTCCCCGCTCCTGCTGCCACAGCCAGGCCCGCCCCCTGTAAATAGAACACAGACAGCGTATTCAAACCGAGGGCTCGTGGAGACCCCACGGTACTGTGACCGCGACCCCAGAAAAGAGGGCTCTGTTATGTCCATGGTATTCACAAAAGTGACACAGTACCGCTGTGACCTCACCGTGCGGAGAGCCCAGGCCTTGTTAATTTTAGGACCGACTTCTGCAAAGAGGCCTGAACACTAACACGTGTGCGCCTGATGGTTCAAAAGCAGAGGACATGGGAAGACGGAGTTAGCACGGTTCTTTGACACGACACTCTTGAGGAGCCTTCCCAGAGACAGAAAATGAATATTTACACGCAGGGAAACAAAAAATAATCATATCCACGTGGGATGCCATCCCTGATCCAAATGGAGAAAGAGATCTCCAGAACGACCAGTTCTCTTTATTGGATGGTCCGGACTGGAGTGGTTAATCCAAGGAGTGTTTTCAGTAGTGCTCTGTGTGTTTGTGCATGTGCATGCGTGAGTGTGTGCGTGTGTGCTTGCGTGTGGACCGCGTGAGCCTGGGCCGGCACCAGTCTGCCCCAGGCCCTGGGACCGCTTTGGTTTCCTACACAGACCGCAGGCGGAAAAGTGCCTTGTTCATCCATAAACAAAGCCAAGTTTGCGAGCAGGAGACGATGCTATTCGAACGCCAGAGAAGGTCAGAACCTCTAGGGTCTGAGCTCACTGGAGACACACGCGAAGCGGGTACCCGTCCCTCCCCGCTCATGCTACCCAGTGCCCGGCCCCCTGCGTGGCCTGGGGAGGGCTGGCCGAGTGTGGCCACCAAGGAGATGCGTGTGAAAACCAGCCACGGAACCTCGCTGTAGGGCAAAGACAGTCAACGCTTCTGCAGTGAACAATTTTTTTTACCTTCAAGAAAAAAATCAGGGGCCTCTCTCCTGCAAAAAAAACTAGTTACCGTCTCCCTACCAGAGAAGAAGAGCTGCCTTCTTTCCCCGGCCCGCCATCGGGCGTCGCAGGGGACTGCCCAGCAGCGCGGTCTGACGGCCTCCGCGCCTGCCGTGTCCCGTGCCCGCTCTCCCAGCGCCCGCCCGGCCTGCAGACGTGGTCATCTCCCTTCTCCCGTGAGCCAACAAGGACCCCAAACGAGAGCTGCAGCCGGGACTCCGGTTCCTTTCTACGCGGGGCCGGGCGGGCCCTCGACCTACCAGGGAGCCTCCTTTCCAGGGAGGAAGTGGAAGAGGACAGCGGGATTCCCGCAGCCACTGCCTGATGGCCGTCCTCGGACCCACCCGGTCACCCGAGAGCTCTACATGGCAGCTCTTCCGCCCCCCCGGTGAGTTAGCAGCCACGGCCGCAAGGACCCCGTGGCTCTGGCGCCCTGTGGGTGCGAGGTGACAGCTGCGCGCCAACGCCGGTTCCTTTCGCGTTGCTTTACGTGCCTCCTTCTGGGTCCCTGGTGCAGCCCATGAGCCGGGGCGCTCGTAGAGGGTGGGGTGTTCTCACTCCCAGCTCCCTAGGAAAATGGGGCAGGGGGCTTCTCTAGCTGTGCCGGTCTCGTTCTCCCCGCTGGGGAGAAGTCGATCCGCCTCGAAATAACATCTCTCGGATCGCTCGAACTCCTCCCTCGCGGAGAGAGAGCGTCTGCTCCACGTCGGGAGATGCAGGCTGCCTGCTCCTCACGAGCTGCAGTGGAGGCCTCGGCCTTTCCCTCATCGCCTCATTTTTGGGGACATTACTCATTGCCCACTGCCGCTTACGCCCATTCCGCAGCCTCTCCGTGGGGCTGTCGGTCGCGGGCATGGCCCCCTCCACTGGGTTCAGCTTTCCAGATGCTTCTGTTCTCTTTCTGACTTTCAGCAAGAGATTACCAGCTCCACCCCCTTGCCACGTCTCTGTTCTTGCTGTTGTGGGTGATTCATCTTGGACTTTACTATAATTTCAGCTGGGTCGGGGAGGAAGAGAAGAAGGGAGGAATGTTCTCGACCACCCCAACGATCCGTATTTCCTTTCTTACCATTTCATTGTTATACGCTTTTGGACGTGCTGATCGAATTGCCTGTGTTTCGTACCTCATCATTTTCGCTTAATGAATTCTATTCATTCCTCATTCCGTCTTTGATGGAAAAACCTCTCTGGTTGCTGTTCTGCCTCCAGAGCCGCCTGCCTATGGACCTGGCATAGAATGTGCACGCGATAAAACGCTGTTAAAATAACACTGAATTATATTAGAATTCAGCCAGGACATGACGATTGACATAGTGGAAGAAGGACCATTTTAGCAAGTAACTAAAAGTTACGGAAGACCCGGGAACAGCTCTATCCTTCTGGGTTAATTAAAGATAAGAAATCAAATATTCAAACCCTGCAGATAGGGATAATTTTTCTCTCGGGATGAATTTTATACTTTGCAAGCAGCGTCTTGGCCTTCTGTAGACTGGGTGACTCAGAACCTTTTTTGCCGTGGGAGGACCGGGACAGCCAAGCGATTCAGTTCAAACGTTTAGTGAACACTTACTCTGTTCCAGCTGGAAGCTCAGGTCCCAGAGGCAAGAACTATCTTTTCCGTTTCTGTAACCACAGGACTGCCAGATAGCAGGCGATCAAGAAATATTGGTTAACTTGTTGATGAATCACAGATGAACGCATGGGGGAAGCTGGCTGGCTAACACGCTGCCAGGTCTCCGTCCGTGAGAAACTCACAGTCTCGGGCAGGTGTCATGCACTTAGATGTCCGCAGGGCCTAGAAGGCAGAACCAAACAGGCGAGGTGGATCGTGTGTAAGAAAAACCAACTGCGAAAAATATATTCAGTCTTTCTCTGTTCTTCCAGATGTGTTGCTGTAAGGTCGTAAGAGAAATATGTGTCATAGTAGAGTTTTTATTATCAATGTGAAATTGAAAATTAAAGTAAATATATATTTTAGTATGTAAAACATTACACCTTTCAATTTATACTTTATGGATTTTTTTAGTAACTCGTTATGCGTTGGATTAAGACATAGAAACCTGACAGTTTTGGGTTTTTTGTTCTGTTCTGTTTTGGAACGAAGATGACAATGTCAAGTCTCGTGCTTTATGTTCAACTTTAAATCCTCTAACAGGCAGTGACATTTAGCTTTATTTAGTTTCATAACGAAAAACAGCTTTTCGCAAATGCAGGGATTCTAAATGTGGATGGATTCTCGCACAGGGATTTTTTATCTTTTGAGTTAAGGTAACCACTCTCGAGATATTTGTAATATTCTATTTTTCCAGCCTCATTGTATCTACTCTCCATTGCAAATGCAATGACTTCCACTTGTAGCCCGTATCCAAATTATGAATATTAAATCAGAGCATGAACTGACAATGTTAGTTCACTTCATAAGGTTTGAAATCTGAGGATTTTTTATTTTTCTGCCATTCGGCTTTCACACCTGTAGTTTTGGAAATATTTCGCTGTCATTTCAGGGACCAGATATCAGAGAAATAAACTGGGGCGCATCACTCCTCATGAAATTACACGCGAACAACTCTGTAGCTCGAAATTCTTGAAATGGGTTACTGCCAGCCCGAAAGGCTACATCTCTAGCACTCTTTGCTGGTGAGACGTGGTGATATTTTTCTTCGGATTGCATCCATATGTCTATTTTTTTTTTCTCCAAAAAGTAATAAAAATCTCTTTGTTCCTGTGACAAAACCGATTTCCTTGACCTCCCTACTACATTTTGAGTCCAACAAACACAAACTATCTATAGCTTTGGGCCTCGGCGCAGATGGGGTCATGGTGTCGTGGGTTCTCAAGTTTCAGCATGAAAATTTTCCCAGGTGAACCAGCCAACAAACGACTAAACATGACGCCCTCGCCGAGTGTCACCGTCTTGGACATGAGTGTGAGGCCCGTCCGGCACTAACGGTGACCGCTCCAGAAGCCACGTCTGCACTCCCACTGGCCAATTTGGACCAGGTCACTTTTCTCCACACGGGACGAGATGTCCTGTCCTGCCAAAATGTAGCTATCGCGAGATCGCGTCTAAAAGGTCATATCAGAATCCCACCCGAAAGCGTGAAGAAAGACAGCCACCTGGGAGACGCTCCCTGTGCTCTCACCCGCTGTGACAGGGGACATCTCCAGCCATTCATCCGTTTTCCAGCAACTCGTCCAGCGCGCCCCAAGCCTGATGGCCCGCATTCTCGGCACAAGTGCTTCTGGTTGGACTTGCGTTTGCAGACGCTCGTTTCTGTCCTTCCACTGCTGCCCTCTCGAGAGGCTGCCCTAAACACCCCGTCTGAAATGGTCGTGACGCCCGGACAAATCTCTTCACTTAATATACAGAGCAGCATTATTTTACTCACGTCGTAAACAAAACGAGTGAAATTTTATTTCTTATGTTTTTTTTTGTTGTCGTTAAGTCATATTTCATTCGGGTAAAACTCCCCGTCTCATGGAGCCCACGATGCAGGCCGCCGCTCACACTGCCCACTCGCTCCCCCTGACCGACTCTGCTTCTCGGCTGCTTTGCCACGTGGCCCTGTGTGGCACGGGGCGTCTCCTTCTCTCGGGATCTGTGAATATAACAAGCTGCCTTAATGGCCGTTGTCTCCTGATCTGTTTGCCTCTGCATAGCTGGATAATAGTAAGACTTATATTTTAAAACAATGTGGGACTAGATACAACATAAAAAATGAATCCGATTTGCACGTTAGCAACGGAATGTACACCCAAGTCTTCAATGGCGAATAGTTTTATCTTTATAAAAATATTTCCTAAAATTTATTTAAATTTCCTAAACTTTTAACTTTAAAATTTCACGTTAACTTAAATAATTCTGAACATGTGTTTTGAGATTGATTAATTATAACTCGTACTTTAAGAGAAAAATAACCTTTGAGAAAATATATGAAACAAAGGTTAATTTGTAAAGTTTTTTGACATTACGTTTTTAATGAAAATATATTGAAATTGTGTCTCTCTTAAGTAAAATGTGTTTTATTTTTTAATCCTTTAGATCATTGCTTTCGAAAAATGATGTGAATATCTATGATAACAACATTATAATTTCATTGAAATAAAGCCAACAAAACGACTTTAATGGAATAAATATAACCTAATTTATGAATTATTTAAGTCTTTATTTATTACTCATCCAAGCATCACTTGGCCAGTGATGGCACACCCACGTTTGCAATAATAATTAAATTCGGTCGTCACTGGTATTTTGGTGACTTTCCGTCAGAGACCATAGCCTTACTCATATGTTTTGTTTTGTCATTATGATGGTATCTTTGGAAAAGCAGTCATATAGAAATAATAGTTTGCTCAACTTATGACTTTTTAATATTTAGGTGTGTGGTATGCGGGCCTGCGCTGGACACCTGCCCAGACCCACAGCTGTCAGGGATCGGCCGGCAGGTACTTTCTCCCTGCTTCTCGACACGATATGCTGCCTCCAGCCATTCCCTCGAGCAGGAAGGCTCTTTTTCTGAAGCTTTCACGCGGTGACCCCTTAGTCACTCATCTCAGCTTCGATGTCACCTCCAGGGGACGCTCTTTCCTGGATCTAGGCTCAGTAGGACCACCCTCCATTTTATTTTCCTTACATCTTGTATCACTACCAGGTCGTTCTTAGCTCATAACTTTATCTTCCATCTTCCGTAAGAGAATGTAGATCCCAACCAACTGAAGCAGGATCTCTGAGGCAGGCTCTGGGCGGCAGTGTTTTTCTTAAAGCTCCTTAACGCTCAGGTGAAGGGCCTGCTCTTGCCTGTGTGCTCAGGGAAATGGAAGCGGAAATGTTCAGAGAGGCCTTATTTGCAATGGCAAAACATTAAAATAAAACGTGACCGAAACGGACAACATCAGGAAAATGGAGATGTAAGTTACAGCATATTCATAAAGTACAGTAAATGTTATACATCAGTTAAAAAAAAATTAACTTGAGCTACACAAATCAACATGGACAAATCCCCCAAACGCACCTATGCGCAGCAAGTTAGGGGAAGATATGTATCGTACAGTAGCATTTATAAAAACAC
Organism: Pteropus alecto; assembly: GCF_000325575.1. Classification (NCBI taxonomy): domain Eukaryota; kingdom Metazoa; phylum Chordata; class Mammalia; order Chiroptera; family Pteropodidae; genus Pteropus; species Pteropus alecto. The sequence continues at coordinate 1,408,612 of NW_006431956.1, read as the reverse complement.
ACACAAAAAGAGGCAAAACGATAAATAATCGATGGATACATACACGCGTAAGTAATTTTTAAAAATTTTAATTCCTAGGATGGTCAACGCCAATCGCTTGAAAGCGGTTATTTCTCGAAGGCGGAGGTTCAAGGTCGAGGAACGCAGAAGCCGTAGCATCATCTCTTACGCTCAGTGCTTTGTTTAGATGTTACATTTAATAAAGCTCATTCTCTATACTCTTCTGTGTCCTTGAAATCT
>NW_006431956.1:1402075-1408294 GCF_000325575.1 Pteropus alecto | reverse complement strand
CTTTCCATGCTTTGTGACAACTATTGTCTTAACTCCCCCTCAACTCTTCCTCAGTAACTGAGAATACAAAGGCGACCTGAGAGCCAGCCGGGCCTCTTGGCACTTTAATTTAAAAAAACCTGGCTCAGGCCAACACACACTGTTGAGTCCTAAATCCTTCCACTCTCAGAAAGGTTTAAATGCTGTTTTGATCGCTGTGCTCCAGACTCATCCACTAATTCATTGGCTTATTTATTCCATGAGTATTTGTTGAACGCTCTTAAAAAGTCAGGAGGTGGGTGGAATTTTATTCCGAAACACAGTTTTCTCATCCTGTTCCTCAGCCCCTTCTTCCTCCTTCAGGTTTAAAAACAAATATTATCTTCATTGTGTTTGCGGCAGGTTGATTTCAAATGACTCAAAGAATTTCATGGTGAGACTATCTTTCATTTTTGTGTTCTCGCCCATTTCATGATATGGGATTTAAGTTCCCCGCAGGTCATTGACTGAGCGATCTAAACCGGAAGATGCGGGACAGCGTGACACAGAAATAGATGGACAGGTGGAAAGCAGGCTGGCACTTACGATTCCTCCGCTAAGGACAAAGCTCTGGCGTACTGAATCCCCAGAGACTCTTCGAGGTCTGTTACGATTTATAACCGTTCAGATTTCTTGAGGATCTGGATTATGTCTGTCCTTTGTCCTCACTCACAAGCCTGAGCCATTATCCAGGTTTTCACTTAACAATGACTTTCTGTTTCACGTTGTTGGGTGCTTAGTATCATCCCATCGATGTAAGACATTTAAGTTATTGGCTGTTACCCTTCCCCTACGTATTTTTCCATCTGCTTAGCTTTCAACTGGCTGCTAGGACCTACCTTCCACGTATCTTTAGCTTTTACAAATATGTAGAAAAGGAAATAAAAAGAACAATTATTTTTTTTAAAAAAATTGTTCAGATTTCAGTTATTCCCCAAATTCTTCATTACATTCTCCCACTTGCCCTGCAAAAAAACAAAAAAAAAAACAAAAAAACATTCACATGATAAGCCTTAAGAGCCTTTATAAAGAGAGTTTATGTCGTCTCCCCATGGCTTAGTAAGATAGATAAGTACAAATTAGACAGAACCCATGAAATGACAGTTTTATGAGGGGCGAGAGATGAGTCAAGCCGAAGACTTAACTTTTCACTCACGTGTGGGAGAAACAAAACTTTTCGGGATTAAATTGGCTGGAGAGAAATGTCATGCCAGCATGTGCAAAATGACGCGGGACAGCTGGCTAGAGAGCCGTGACTCAGAAACCAGCCCCACCCCCTCGCTGGGGACCTGGCACCGGAGAGCTTACGAACAGAGCTCTCTGCTTCCCAGTTCTGCCAGGAGTGACAGTGAGTGTCCAAGTGAAAGTCACCACTGTGTACAGCTAGGGGACAGCCTACGGTTTCCTCATGGAAGGCCTAGAAGTGGGGGTCTCGTGGGAGGACGTGCTGTGACTGTGTCAGGTTGGCCTGGGTAAAGCAGGGGGTGCCCTCTGGGGTCCAAGGCAGAGGGCACAGGTGGGGTGATGGCTCAGCTTGCAAATTGTCCAGACTTCCGTTACCCAGCAGAGGTAACTGAAGGTGACCCGGACCTCAGGCCAGCCCTTAGTTCGGAGCCTGGGGACAGTCAATCCCAGCTTATCCCGAGCCACATTTCCGACCGCGACCTCTGAGTTCAGCTGAATGCCACAACCACTCATCTAAGCCCTGGGAAATCGTCAGTTTTAGGTAAGCAATACGAAGTCCCCCCAAATGTCCCATCCGGGGAACTTGGTTGTGTTTGATGCAGGGAGCCGTGGCTCACCCCTGTTCCTTTCCCCACTCTCCCTGGCAAAACGCATGCACAGCAAACGCGCAGTCGATGCTCGTTAAATGAACGGACCGCCCTCCGCGGAGAAGGGAGCTTCCGGCTGAGCAAGGGCTGGCTCCGTCTGCAGCCACCGACTTCAGGAGAGGAGAATAAACGTCGGGAAAGACCGGTGAGAGGAAGGCAGAGAGGTCATCGTGCTGGGCAGCTCCTTGATTCGAATGCCACTGGGGCGGGTGGAACACGAGGAACGCCGGATCCAGGACCGACCGAGGCCGGCAGTAATCCCACGCCGGGCTGGACACGGTCAGAGGCCAGTGTCCTTCGGGGTTACGATGACTGCAGGACCGGGCAGAGAGAGTGTGACTTCCACGCCCTTCCGGGGCTGGCGAGGGAGGCTGGCTGTCCCCAGAGCAGTTCCTTCCACGAGCCTCAGGATGCTGGTCCCCCACCCCAACTGCTGCGTGAATGAATGAAGGGCTTGGACGATGCTGGTCCCCCATCCCATCTGCTGCGTGAATGGATGAAGGGCTTGGACGATGCTGGTCCCCCACCCCAACTGCTGCGTGAATGAATGAAGGGCTTGGACGATGCTGGTCCCCCACCCCAACTGCTGCGTGAATGGATGAAGGGCTTGGACGAGACGAGACAGCAGGTGTCTTCCAGCGGCGATGAGTGTTCTGTGGCCTAGCGCGTCCACCTGGGACCCCTCGTCCCTGCCTGGGGCCACATTCTTCCCCTCGCACATCCGTTGAATCCTGTTTTTTGGCAACTGCTGAGCCAAAGCAACGTCTGCTTTGCTGTCGTTACTTCCTGTGGCCGTTGACATATGCACGGCTTGCCATTGCTCCCGGGTGAAACATTCACTTTTGACAAACTCGGTTTTAAAACATGCCCTCCGTGGTCACACCAATGCTACCAGACTTATTTGCCAAGCAGCGGCTTCCGGCTAATTAGTGTCACTTCCAGATACGCTGTGTCCGACAGCCGGCAGCAGGGGACAAGGCAATTTTACGTGAGATTTTGATTTGATAGGATGCAAACTACAGGTTGTCTCTTTAAGGAGTGCGAATCAGGCCACGGGAGTGCTTTTAAGTGATGTTATTTAGAGAAAAGAATGCATTTGCATTCGGATTCTGACCCATTATGTTTTCACCCAGTTGATCTTCTTAGGTTTTGGATACTTCTCTATTAAAGAAAAACAAACTTTTGAACTGTATTTATGATGAGTCAAGGACTGCTACTGTGCTCTAAGCTAGAACACACACAGAGTACAGTTAAATGAATTGTGAAGTGTATTATACTCTGAAAATCAGCATTAAAATGCACATTAATTTTTGCAGCTCTTAAATACTTGGTGGCTGCTGAACTGTCTCCATTCTATAATTGAAATAGCTCTTCAGATGCAATTTAGTTACTGATTGGTTTTTAAGTATTTTTAAAAGCTAACAGCTCTGATGGAAAAACCCTTGAGTTTTAAATAGGAGCACAGATGCCATCACGCTGTAGGCTCATTAGGCCCCTGGAAACCACATTTATTTCCTCCTGAGAAGGGGTGTGGCCCCCTCCAAAGGCCAAGACACCGTTAACCGCTCGGGAGACCACAGAGCTGTTTCGACATTAAATACGAGCTCGTGGTTTATGAAAAGGTTGCTATCCTTTGAGTGAATTAACCAGATCTCTTATTAACTCCACCCCCTAACTCACACAGCCCATACTTTCCATGCTTGCTTTTTATTACTCCTGGTTTTCTGTCGGTTTCGAGAAATGTCAGGTAGGAAAAGAAGAAGCAGAACAAAAACGCAAGTCCATTCTGATATTCGCCGGCAGGTGAGCATCTACAGGTGAGGGTGGAGAGAGGTTCCCACAAAACGCCCCAATCAGGCAGAGAAACGGCCCGCGGATTTATTTGGGGGCGATGGCGGGCAGCAAAGGGTACTGCGAGGCGGCTGTGTCCCCATAGTGACACTCAATAACTTCAAGATAAAAAAGTTAGTACGGGCGTCTTAGTGGGGGGGGCAGCGGCCTGCCTCCCAATGTCGATGAGGCAGTTTCGAACTCGCCGACAGGAGCGACGGTGTGTGCCGGAGGAAACACGGAGACGGCGTTCGTTGCATTGCTAAATGTCTAACTAACTGAGGGACGCTGGTCAGGTGATCTACATGCTTGGTTTCTTAACTTTCTTCTTTGACAAACGGTGTTAAGGACGCATTGTCAGGATGCTATGGAGCTGACGTGTGGAGCGTTCATGCTGGCAAACCGCAAGTGGCTACGTGGACAGGGAGCTCTGAAGATGAAGGTTTGGGTGAGGGTGCTTGTGAGCCCGTCAGGAGGGAACCCACAAAAGCCTTTGGGGTTCTTTGGTGACCTGTGTCCAACCAGACCGATGGTGGGCAGGAAAAGACCCGGATGCAAAGAAGCTTCGTGGTCCTCTATGAGTTCTGTTCAGATCCCAGAGGAAGGTCAAAAAGGTAGATTTTAAGTTATGGGAAAATCTATCGCGAGATCTCCATTCTTACACGCAGCATGTCAGGGAAAAAAACAAAACAAAAAAAACAAAAAAAAAACAAAAAACAGGGCCGGAGACAGAGCGACAGCTGGGCGGATAATAACAAAAATTCCGAGAACAGCATCTACTATTTCTCAAAAACAACAACAACAACAACAAAAAAACAAAAAACAGGGCCGGAGACAGAGCAACAGCTCGGCGGATAATAACCAAAATTCCGAGAACAGCATCTACTATTTCTAGTCTGCCTAACTGAAGGCCGACCAGCTCCGTACTTTATATTCATTTTCAGAAAAACATATATATAAACACCTCTTTTCATAAGCAAGAAAACCGAGCTCAAAGACGTTAAGCAGTGGGCTCAAGTTCACACAATAAGCAACATATATATTCTAACAGGACTTTTCCAACTTGGAGAATGTCGTGCGTAACTGTACAGACGGTTAAGAGCTCATTGCAAACTAGCAAATCTCATTACATTTCACTCACATGAACTAGTATAGTCTCTGCTGAAAGCCGCGTGTTGTTAAGAAAATTCATCCAAGTGTGAAGAGGCGTACGGAGAAGAGATAGCGGGTAATAGATTTTCTCTTTCAAGAGCAGGAAAGGAGAAAATGGTACCTCGTGGGTACCTGCTTTTGACAGGTACCCACAAGGCCTAGTTTATTTGCCTTATGGAAAGAAAGTTACGCAAAGGAAACTGTGTCCCAAGTCCATGAAAAAAAAAACTCGCCGCTGACCAAGGATCTCACAAAGAGACACGGAAATGGGTCACCTTCAAGTGATGTGACTTTTTAATTCTCACAAGTAGATCATCATTTAGGTGATGCTGCCCCAATCCGAATAAGATATGCAGAGATGCCAGGAGCACCTCCTCTGTAAGAACCTCAATGCAAGTTCAAAATCAGAGCGCGCTACGATCCATTTTCTTTGAAAATATACTGACGGCTTTTGGGTCATGAATTTTAAACAATTCCCCTAATATCTAGGTTCGAGATCGCCTCTCCAGCCAAGAGTCTCTCCCAGCCAGATCACCTTCTCTCTCCTTGGGAGACAAGGTTTGTAAGCCTAAAAAAAAAAAACAACCCAGCAGAAAAACAGAGACGAAAGGGTAGTGAGCAGGAAGGGTGGGAATGAAGAGGCTGTGCCATCTTTGTGCAAAGCAAATCTTTCCTTTCGTGACAGAAAACCCAGACTCCTCGATAGACAAACGCAGACGTTCACGCACGGTGACATATCCCACGAGGGGGCTGAGCGGAACTGTGAAACGGGTTTCTCTGAACTGTGGTCCCCACGTGGAACACGGGTACCCTCCCTCTTGGTCACCGCCCTGTGTCGTCTGCAGCTAACGAGAGAGTCACTGACTGCGACGCTGGGACCCTGCAGAGCGCTGTTCCTGTCCTCAGCCGTCCTCAGAGCCAGACGAGGGTGAGGACGCGTCACAGAACAGAGCGGGGCAGGGAGGAGGCGGAGGCCGAACTGGCTAGCCCAGCCGAGGAAGGGGACCGGTTGGGGACAGGGGCGATGCCAAATGACTACAGTCAGGATTTGGGTTCTGAGGATCCCAGAAAGCTTATCTTTCCTACATGATAGGGACTCACAGTTCTGAATCGCAGCATTTCAAAGGTTTAAAAGCTCCATGTGTGGCTAGAATGGATCCTTGCAGCCAGATGGCCAAGCTGGTGTTAAAGAGAGAGAGAGAGAAAGGGAGGAAGAGGAAAGGAAGAGGAGGGAAAGGTGCCTACACCACGCACGCCCAAGTGAAGTCACGCCGAGCCCTGCCTGCCACCAGTTCCAGAAGTTTCCGGGGGAGGTGCATGCCCTTAATTGTGCCCAGGACGCACACTAGGAACGTGGCTTCCTGGGAATCCAGAAGATGTCACACCT
>NW_006431956.1:1392114-1402050 GCF_000325575.1 Pteropus alecto | reverse complement strand
TTGAGTCTGAGGTGGGACAGTGTCAAGAAACGTCGCTTTTACCGACCTGCGAACATCTTTCAAAGAAGTGCCCAGATTAGCCATTCTTTGGGAGGTGTTTCAGGAACTTTTCTAATTTTAAGGAGAATTTCAAATCCCATCTCACTGAGCTGGGACAACAGGCTTCCTGACACCGGCTGGAACCAGTTCCGTGTTTCCTGATTTCTGAGGTACCCCCCACAACACGTGAATGAGCAGACATCAGGCTGCATCTCCCCACGGCGGGGGAGGGTGGTCAGCGTCAACCTCGCCGGCGGCCCTGGCGGTGGCCTTGGTGGTCTCGTTGCTTCGACGCACGCGGACTCGGCCATGACCTTCACTTCACTACATGAATTGCTGCGACTGTATGTGTTTAATTAAGGGCTTAAAAATGGGCGCTTCAAATGTCCCTCAGAAGATTCTACCATGACATGGCATCGAAACGTGAACGTACTGAGTTTAAAGACAGACACGGAAGCAGAGAAGCAGGGCCCAGGCTCGGTATTATTTGTCCTTAAAGGAATGACTGCAATTCCTCATGTATTTGCAGAGTCACGGCCAAGTGGGGACACCTACCAACGTGCCGAGAGCAAGGTCCCTCCTGAGACGGTGCGAGATGATTTCACCAGCCAAGCAAGAAGCACTGACATCGAAACTTGCAGAAAGGTTAACCGGTCTGAGAGAAAATCTGAGATGACAGAGGAGGACTTCTTTCGTTTGAGGAAAAGCTGTATCATCCATCAGTGCTTTTGATGTCACGAGGACAGAATCCAGGAAAAAGCTGTCTAGCAACGACAGAGTGAAAAAGTAATATAAGAGCATCATTTCCTGACCGAAGAAATTTCAGAAATACCGGAACCAATTTACTCTGCTTACACGTTCTTTTGAAGGTATGAGCAAAGCAAAAAAAAAATTCCAATGCACGATCAATCTAAAAGAGTTCTCTCAATAAGTATAGTATGAAACTACTAAGTAGTAAGGAAACTTTGGGCGCGCAATATGTTTTTTTCTTTGCATAAAATAATTGTGTCTTACAATCAATTGGTTTCTAAGATTTGACGAAAGAAACCACAGTCTATAAATTCTCTATCAGACAACACGGGGAGGAGTGTGGTTTTCTGACAATGCAAATGTCCTAGCTATCAGAGACGGCCTGGAGTCTACGACACGACTTCACGCTGTCACAGAAAACCATTTATGAAGCGGGGACACCCACCTACGTGCCGTCTACTGTTGCAAAATACCATGCAAACGGACTAGAGTGTTTTTCCGAATAAGCGGCTTTCCTTCTTGAGGCATCAGATTTCTCGTATGTAAAATAATAGGGCGCAAATAATGGTTTCCAAGTTAAGTCACGAGTTGAGTCAAGAAAAGCATGAATCGGAAGAAACGAGGCCCAAATCAAGGACGGATGAGGCCGTTTAGAAAATGTCTCACCCGGAAACACCAAGCAGATTCCAACACTCGGTCCACCGTCGGCTTCCACTGCCTGCCATCGCACCCAGGAAACTACCATTTGCTCATTCATTCATTCATTCATTCACCATGTGCCGTGCACATTCTAGGCACCGTGGATAAGAGAAGAGAGTTGAAAGGCACAACGCAGTCTCTCCCGCTTGGAATGAGGGGCTTAGCAGAGGATTTTATCAGCATGATTTGTGTGGAAACACAGAGCAAACAGCTCTTTCAGAATCGGAACCTTGCTTTGAACAGAAATTCATTCCCTATATATAAAAAGAAGCAAGCTAAAACTCCAAACAAACATCCCTTCTCTGTCACTAAGAGCGTCTGACTGTTCAGAGAAATCCTGGGGACTCTGTGGTGGTCATTCTTATTTAATCCGCAGGAGACAGTGTCCTCTTGGATTTCCAGGAAACCAGATGTGACCTGGGAGCCTTGAGCAGATGTCACGCTGAAAAATGCCAAGAGCAGCCCCGATGACGCCCAGTGTTTCCTGCCATGGCAGACAGACAGACCAGCTCTGACAAATCCGAATCCCTCCCACTAGCCAGAGTGAGTAGTCACCGTATTAGGTGGGATTATGCTAATAAATTGCTCCTGACTTGTCTCTGTTTGAACAAATGGTCAACCAGAAATCTTCATTCAGGAAGAGGCTCCAGCTAAGCTGACGGCAAATTTAGACAAATTTAGGTGTTAATTTTCACTAACAGCAAGCAGGACAATTTCTATTTAATGGCCTTTAAAGGGGATTTGTCTTCCCCCTTCAGTTTAGGATCCTTTCATTTTCGATGATGCCAAAGTCTCTCCCCGCTGTTTAAAGGAATAAGAAGCCACCTTGGTTCTCATCGGCTGGGGACTCGTCCGTCCGTCAGGATTCTGGACCCAGCTTCCATGCCTGCTGGATTTCTCCTTAAGGACCAGGGCCCAGAAGAAGGCCCCTGGCTGGATGTGTGGCAAGTGTCACTGTGACTCAGGAAATGAGTCAAAACAAAACAAGACCTCTAGACATTTTTCTCGTGCGTGATGAAGGATTTAACGAGCTGTAATGCAAGCTCTTTCTGCACCCGCTCACTCACTCTTGCTCCAAAATTATTCGCCCTTGAATTAGCAATAATTATTTTGATCTTCCTGGATATCTTATTAGGAAACATTATTCTTACTGGTGGAAACAGGGATAGTTGTGGGGCGATGCTGTACTGAATCTGTTTCTAAGTGCATCTTCTGGGCTCTTAGGGAGGGGACGCCCGTGACGGCAGCACCTGCAGTGTGATACGTGGACATCGCCATGTAATTCTTCACTAGTCCCGGAAAAAACAGTCAATGAAAGAGTCGATGCAAGCATAAGCTTTGTTTTCAATGATGCGTTATCTGTGTGTGTGCGCGCGTGTGTGTGTGTGTGTGCGTGTGTGTGTGTGTGCATGTGCACACATTGAAGAGTTTCAGAAAACATTCGAAACGAGGGAAGGGGGTACAGGGAGATAAGTACTTGCTATTGTTTCTACAATTAATAGTCTCTTAATAATTAAAAATTAATACAAAAGAGAGAGGGTAGGGTCCAAGCGAATTTCAGAGAAAGCGTGCCCTTGTTGATTGTGAAATAATTGCCAGAGATGAGCCTCCCAGAAGCCCGAGCCCGCGTAGGGGACAGTGGACAGTGGACGCAGAGCCCGCCCTGTGCTTATTCTGGACCCGCCCGGTCTCCCAGCCAGCCTCTGGGCCAGGCACTCCGGTTCGCCGCCTAGATGGGGACACCAGGTTCAGAGGTGTGGTGTGAACTGCCTCCGGAGGAGCTGTGGGGGACGGGATGCCCCGAGTCCTGCCTGACAGCAGAGTCTGCGGTCTTAGCCACCAGGCGGGACCTCTTCTCTAACGGTGATGGTCATACCACGGAGCCTGGCGAGCATGCTGTCCTGGGCACTCTGTAGGGACTCCGTTTCGCTCTGTAACTGACAGGCAGTGTGTGTGTGCGCGTGCACAATGTGTGCATGCATGTGCCTGTGTGTGCATGTGTCTGTGTGTGCATGTGAGTGTACATGTGTGTGCATGTGAGTGTGCATGAGTGTGTGTCTGTGCATGTGAGCATGCATGAGTATGTGCATGTGTCTGTGTGCATGTGGGTGCGCATGATGTGCGTCTACATATGTGCGTGCATGAGTGTGTATGTGTGCCTGTGTGTGCATGAGCGTGCACGTGTCTGTGTGTGTGTATGTGAGTATGCATGTGTGTGCATGTGTCTGTACGCAAGAGTGTGCAGGAGCGTGTGTCTGTGCATGTGCACATGCACAAGTGTGTGTATGCGTGTCTGTGCGTGCATGTGAGTGTGCATGAGTGTGTCTGTGTGTATGAGTGTGTGTCTATGTGTGATGTGAGTGTGCACAAGTGTGTGTGCATGTGTGTGTGTCTGTGCATGTGTGTGCACGAGTATGTGTATGCGTGTCTGTGTGTGTATGTGAGTGTGTGCATGTGTCTGTGTGCATGAGTGTGTGTCTATGTGTGCATGTGAGTGTGCATGAGTGTGTGTCTGTGCATGTGAGCATGCACGAGTATGTGTATGTGTGTGTGCATGTGAGTGCGCATGTGCCTGTGTGCATGTGAGTACGCATGATGTGCGTCTACATATGTGCGTGCATGAGTGTGTATGTGTTCCTGTGTGTGCATGAGCGTGCACGTGTCTGTGTGTGTATGTGAGTATGCATGTGTGTGCATGTGTCTGTACACAAGAGTGTGCAGGAGAGTGTGTCTGTGCATGTGCACATGCACAAGTGTGTGTATGCATGTCTGTGTGTGCATGTGAGTGTGCATGAGTGTGTCTGTGTGTGAGTGTGCACGAGTGTCTGTGTGCATGAGTGTGTGTCTATGTGTGCATGTGAGTGTGCACGTGCATGTGTGCGTGCACGAGTATGTGTATGCGTGTCTGTGTGTGCGTGTGAGTGTGCGTGAGTGTGTGCACCCGCGTGCATGTGAGTGTGTGCGAGTGTACATGTGTGTGAGTGTTCGAGGAGTATGGGAGGAGGAGACAGCCTTTTACTGTCACCCTGGATTGCTGAGTTGAGAAGGCAGGGTGACCTGTCCCCTTTTACCCCTTTGCCTTTGCACATGCCATCTGACTGTTCTGGGCTGGCCCCTGGGGCTGATGCCGCCACTGGCCGGTCGGAGCTTGTGTGAGCCAGCTCTGTTGGCCCCGACCCCTCTGCACCAGGCTGTGTGTCACGTGCACATACATGGCGGGGACAAAAACAAGTGAGAACTGAAGGAACGCATCTCCCCGGAGCCACCCATCACCACTGCTGCAAAGCTCAGCCGGTGCCTGTCCTCACAGGAACCGGTCGCGAGCTCCGTTCCCACGGACCGAGACGCTGTCATGCCGCAGGCGCTGTGGACACCTGGAGAACCGCCATCCAGCCCTTACAGGTGGCACTCTGCTTTCAGAAAGGGACCCAAGTCTAAGCGACTCTGTGAGGAGGAGGCCATCTGCTGTCACTGGCCACCACACTGCTAGAAGCAAAACCGATTTTTCTCCTCTCCCTGTCTCTCAAGAATTCTGCCCACTCGGGGGATGAAGGCGAAGGCCCTCGATGCGCTGATGACAGACAACGAGGCGGGGGCTGGGGCGTGGGGGCGGGACCGACGCCCGTGTGGGAAGGATCCTGGTGAAAGCGGGGACCTCCGGCACTCGCGTGAAATCCACGGAGCCCCACCAAACCCGGGGCGCCCATTCGGTCGAGCTGCGGTAAATATGGTCCATGGTCCCTACAGCACCTGCACTACCGGGCGCGCCCACCAGAGGGCGTGTCCAGACGCTAGGGAATCTCGTCCTACAAGGGTCGGGGGTTTGGGGCGGCGGATGGATGCCACCATTGCCTCCGCCCACGTTACCCAAGCAAACAGGTTGCTGGCTTTTTGTTAAGAGCCTGGTGTCTCTCATGCTAAAGACACTGACCCACAAAGATGTCAGAGCTATCTGCAGGTTGTAGGGACATGACGCCCTGCAAAGTCTTGTCCAAGCTTCTCTGGACACTTTGTCCTGGGGCAAAGGCCTTCGGACACCTAGATGTAAAGGTGGCACCTCGTTCTGTTAAGAAAAACAAGCTACACCCAGAGCTCTGGATTTCCCGAGTGCAGTTTATCTGTTTGGTCTTATCTGGTGTGGCATGAAGTCACTTTAAATCTCTGTTGGGATCTCTTTCTCTAAATTATTTTGTAAAGCTATATTCTGTGTAAGAGGTATGAAATCAGGCTTTCCAAGAAACAGATGCACTCTAAATTTGTATCAAAGACCAATGTAATTAGAGATTGTGGCTCGGGTTCTGGGGGCATCTGAGGATAGCGACTGGAAAAGCGTTTGTGAACAGGTATTGATCAGAAGGGTGAGCAGAAACTTGGCTATCTCTGGCACGGTGATGGTGCGGCTCTCTTTCCACCAGGAGAGTCAGACACAGAGACGGCAGGCTCGGTGGGGACACACCTTCCAGAGCCTTCCCGCTCCAGCTCCCAGGATCCGGAAGGAGGAGAGGTGGCCAGCGGACTCGTCCCCAACCAGCCAAGGCGCCCACAGAGGAACCCACAGGGAGTGAAGCCCCGTGACATTCGCCGACTTGGGGGAACATGGAGCAGCTAGTGACCTCTCAAAGCTGAAAGAAAAGCAGAAGACTCAAGGATCTATTTAGGGCACTGTCAAGGGTGAAGCGAAATAAAACACTGGGAACAGAGCCAGCTACAGGATGTGCGGGACACTGCAGAATGAAAACCCCGGGCCCTTTTCTCAAAAAGGAGAAAAAGGTGTCAGGAAAGGCACGAAAATGTAAAGCTTTCTCGCCCCCTCCGCGATCTCTCTCCTGACTTCTCACGCTGTTTTCTTTTTTTTATTTGAAAAATAGAAAATTTAAAGTATTAGCCTGCGTGTCAGCGTTCATCTTTATAGGACTCAATGCCGGTTTTAGATGCGAACATCAGGGCGTTCCACGCGCAGGCAGCAGCGGTAAGATCGCACGCTGCGGATTTCGTAGCTTATCCATTTATCCATTTTCTTAGCAGAACGGTGTGGGAAAGAGCAGAAAGCAGCCTTTGAGGTCTGGAGCCGGGTTTGACGTTCCCAGCTTGGTCTCCACATTACAGCACACAGGCCTGACCCCAACGAGTGAGGTGGGGTGTTCTCCTAGTGGGCTTGAACAGTCTCACGGGGCACCCACCCCGGACCCACCCACGCGCCCGCTCTGGCTGCGTCTTTATTCCATCCTTTCCATAGGTGAGGTTTACACCACGGCCCTTTTTTCTGACATCCCCGGAACCGGAACATCTGCTTCCTTTGCCCCTCCCCCAAATCACGGGGCCAAAGCCCAAATCCTTTAACAGGTGCTAAGACCCTCTGACTAGCACGGCCCAGGAGCCCCATGCAGTGGGAATGACCCACTGGGATGAAGAATAAACCCGACTCGTTAAACAGCAGGTGTGCTCCTGGAGGCATCCAGCTCAAAACAACTCAGCTGTGTTTACTGCCCTCCTGATAGGGCACTTTTTACTACTATAGCTGGGGATGAGCGAGGGACGGGGGACAGGGAACTAAGCCGTGGAGCGCCTTGTCTTTCCCTTGCTTCTGGGTCATCATCTCTGGAGCGAGCGGTTACTAACACAGACAACTAAACTGAGTAAGACAGGGGTCCTTGGGTGCCCCGGTTTCTTAGAATGCCCCTGCTTTCACTCTGCGTTAGAAGCCAGTTCTTTCTCGGGCGTAAAGCATGGCCGTTGGGGCTGTCAGCCTCCCCGTGTTCTCAGTCAGGGACGGAGCACATTTAGCTCGCACTCACTCGAGTGTTACTGAACTCCCCCCGGTTAGGGATCCCCCGAATTCTGTGCTCGTGCAGCATCACGGAGCCTACACGTCCGGGGGTGACTATGGATGCTGGACAGCCTGTGAGGTGACTCTTTTCTGCTCACGTGCATGTTCCCTTGTCCCATCAGACCTCAGTCAGCAACACAAGTTCAAAGGTAACATATTTAAGAACTTCGAGACAGTGACAGCAGATCATTAAACAAAGTGCGAGCTCCTTCTGCATGTGGGGCCCCCCACAATGGGGCAGGTTGTGTGCCCACAAACCTAGCCCTGCCTGGGAATGGAGCTAGAAGTAGTGAGATGATTCTAGTACTTAGTGAATTAAACTCAAATATTTCATCTTTTGTCCACCTGGTCACACCTAAGGGCTCCAAAGCAACCCCTTCTGTAACAAGGATCTGTGATCCAGCAGGCAGCCTGTCTCGTTTGGAAAGACCCCTCCTCATCCTGCCCCCTCACGAGAATCACCTTACTAACAAGGTGCATATCTTATAAGTCACAGGGGTGTAAAGTGTCACGGGAAACCGGTCAACGACATTGTATTAACTTTGAACGGGGATCATGTCATGATGTATACAGATGTCCGCTCGCTATGTTACACTCCTGAAACTGATCTAATATTGTATGCCAACTATTCTTCGATACAAATGCTTGTTTTTTATGTTCGCCTTTAATAACATTTTATTTTGAATTTTTCAAGTGGGAAAATGATGCTCGTGGTCTGATTTTGATGCCATAACCAGAGTATCCACTGACACCCCTAAGAGCAAACTTTGATTTGCTAACACTCAACATCGGGCATTGAGGGGGTATTTATTCCGAAGTCAGAAGGACCAGACGCCGATTATGAGCTGTGAGTTCAGCATCACCATGATGCTCCCTGCTCTCGGTGCCTGGGGGAAGGAGGGCTGGCCGCGAGCAGAAACCCTTCTCCAGACACGAGTGCAAAACCTCTCCACGGGTAAGTAAGTGACAGCAAACGCTGCATTCCAGACACGAGTGCAAAACCTCTCCACGGGTAAGTGACAGCAAACGCTGCACAACTGATTCAAAAAATAATTCCATTTTCCCCAAGGGCAGAAAAGCAGCCGTTCCGACCCCAACTTAGGGGCTCTCCTTGCCTCTGATGAACGCGTCCGCGGTGCACTGTGGTGGTTCTGCTCATCGGAGCTTGCGCTCTTTGCCAGCTGCTTGTTGGTTCTGTAAGTCAAGGTCGGCACCACCCAGAGGTACAACAGGGGCCACACATGTAACGTAAAATGTTCTGGGAGTCGCGCTTGAAAAGCTGAAGGGAACGGGTAACTTCAGAGAAATATTTATGTTAAACCTGTGCATTCTAAAGATCATCTTCTCAGCATTAGTCAGCACAGAGCTGTGAATGAGACGGGCACCTCCTTCCCCATCCCGTATCTGTGCTGAGTCTTTGGAACAGCCACGTGTTTGCACCTGAGCACACCTCCGTTGAGGCTGGCCGATTTCTGGGCTTTGGTGTCACAGCTACCGGATCTGAGCGAAGCGAGACCCGTCATCGTGGCTTCTAGAGACAGAGAGAGGGTTGCTGACATGCCGGGACAGTAGTCTGCAAACTTAATTTTGATACAGGTAGATCTGGAGCTCCACGGAGACGGAGTGAAGGGTCCGAGGTGGAATCTGATGTGGATTAAGAGCCAGGTGCTGACAGGAGGTGAAGCCCCGAGAGAGCCAGGACGCCTCTGGACATACGAGGGGACGCCGCGAACCCATTTTTGCCACGTCGACCTGATAGCTGAATTGATCGTATTTTCTTCTGGGGGGTGGGGGTTGTTCTTTCCCGTAGTTATTTCTTATCACCCGTTTGCCCGACTTCGCTACGATATTAGTCTGGATCTCCCAACCCTGTCACCTTTGAGCTGGGGCCCTCGTGCGATGTCCCCGCAAGCTCTCCACCCCTCTCCTGACTCCATCTCCTAAAATTCCCGCAGCGGGAGAAATTCGTCACCGCAAGGGACTGGGCATCAGGAAGGTGTTTGCGTCACACGGAGCGGGGATCCGGAGCCTGCTAAGTCTGCGGTTTCGAGCAGAGGGAGGTTCAGCTCTATCAGACAACTGCATCCAATTTTCCTTTGAAAATTGCTTTGCAGGAAAATGGCACGAAGCCTCCTCTCCTCTCTGCCAGGCTTATGACGACGCCCGAGAGCACCGGGGTTATGGCGAGCGAGAGCGGGTGCAGATAAAACCATGTCCTGTTTTACAATTCGGAGCTGGAATTGAAGCGGAGGAGGGGGTGGGGGAGGGGCAGACTGCGGAAGGGGCTGGATTATTGCATTAACCCGTAGAACGTGTCAAATAACAACTTTCACAGGGCAATCAATAATTCAGTCCTATCCGTTTGTTCGTCTGGGCAGATGACATTTATTTTCACAGGCGCTCCCTGTCGGGGAAGGGGGTATGAAATTTTTCTTATGGTATACTTTATTTTCCAGCACACAGACGCCTTTGCTTATTTACCTATCACCCTATGGTGCTCTTCGAGTCTCTTTATTCCTTCTGCGAAAGGTAAATTTCAGAAATCTAAGTTGAGCGGGATACATTCCTTCCTCTGTTCCTTTCCACTCCCTACCCTGCCCCTCAAACTGGCTTTGAGTGTC
>NW_006431956.1:1389244-1391960 GCF_000325575.1 Pteropus alecto | reverse complement strand
TTATCTCTCTGAATCTCTAATCTTTTTTTTTTTTTAATGGTTTTATCTGACATTCCTTGCTCGATTTTAAAGTGTGTGAGATCAGAGATCAGGTCTCTATTTGTCATTGCAATATTCTTCCTGCAACTATTTCTCCCACCGGTAGTTCCTGCAGACTGGAGTGGACTAATCACAGTTCAAGGGCCAAACCTGGCCCTCCGTCTGTTTTTATAAATAAAACTTTATTGGAACAGCGCCATGCTCCTTCCTTTCTGTACTGTCTCAAGGCGCTTTCCTGCCACCACCCAGAGTTGAACAGCTACAACTGTCTGGCCCACAGATTCCGAAATATTTACTCGCTGGCCGTTTGCAGAAAACGTTTGCCGGTCTCTGCCACAGACTCGTGCCCTTCAGTCTTTTACGCCTCCCTCTGCATGGGAATGAAGCCAGAACATCGGGGTGGCAAATAAATACACCAGTGAGGCTGTTAGTTTCTCTTAGGGCTGTCGAGGTGGGAGCTGAGTGTTTCTATGCTAGGGCCGTCGTGAGCAGGTGAGCGTGGGCTAAGCATAGAGACTGGGGACACGACATTCGGGTGCTTCCTCGGATCCACGCGGGCCCTGCGGCCTGCGTCGGGAGAAGGCGGGGGGAGCGGGGGGAGGGGGTCACAGTGATCATCTTGCCTCTGCTGTTTTCTCAAACTCTATCAGCTTAAAATATTCAGCGTGGTCAGGTGCCACGTTCTGGGGTAGCGTGTTCCGAACCCTGTCGATTTCCTGCGGGCCGGACAAAGCTACCTGCGTGGGAATATACGTCAGTCCCGCAGCGAGATGATACGGGCCTCCCCAGAAATCGCGGGGCCGGGCAGCAGCTCCGACACCACAGGGCTCATAGCAAGAGCGAGGCTGGGGCCAATGTTCCCACATCCATCGGCGACACACTCAGAACTAAGACAGGCACGTAATAAAAAGGCGGCACCGCTTTACGCAGCTTAAGCAGCTAAGAAACGCGTACACGCTACGCGTGTGCTGCTTGTTCGTGGGAGAGCCCCGAAGTGTGCCTGGGGACGGGTCCAGCCCCGTGTTCCCGGGACGGGGTGGGCGGGGGGACCTGAGATGGGACAGTGGACGGAGGGTGGCGGCACCTGGCGTGCGCAGCGAGGCAGACAGTCGTGCCTTGAGGCGCGTGTGTTCCGTGGCCAGTTCGGCTGCATTTACTTGTGTTTTTGCAGATGGAATCGTGTACAACGGGACGTTTGTGTTGATTTAAGATGGTTCCCTACATCGCAAGGCCATTGGAACACGTCTGCACTTGCAGAAGAAATAGCAGAACCGACTATATTAATACCATTTTATAGACACAGGAGGGAGGATGGGGGGCGCTAATGCCAAAACCTAGGACTCGTGACACCATCCATGCTCTGCCCTCCATCTCCCAGTATTGGGGTGCGCTCTCACCTAAGTCTGAAGCTGGACGGTTGTAGCCCCGCCCCGGAGGCCTGGGGACCTTTCAGCGAGGAGCTCGGCATGAGCTACGGCCACGTGCCAGGCAATTTCTAGCAGTCGTAGCAGGGTGGGGTGTGTGGGAGGGGTGTTCCTTGTGCCAGTGAAGTGACGAGGACACTGGGCCACCCTCGCCTGTCTGGAGTCGGGGATAGTTGGCGTCTTCTCTTACAGAATTGCTCGGAGGGCTGTCCCCGGTTGGTCTCTGTGAGATGGGCCGTCCTAGGGGTCTTCAAGTGTGAACTGAAGCCTTATTACCTAGTGACAGATGTGCGCCCCAGGGCTGCAGAAAGCAAGTGACTGGTTATAAAAGCGATTGCACACTTTTATAGCCAAGACGAGGCAAATGCTTTAGAGCAAAGGTTATTATATTATCCAAGAAGAAACACTCACTGTGAATATTGAAAAGGATTCTCCAGTCCATAATTCAAACGATCCCTTTTAACAGTCCGTTTACAACTGCAAGCCACTCATCGTCCCCCATACCCAGCGTCACAGAGGCTCTGGTCAGGGGCCTGTCCCTTCCCCTGGGGACACCACCCTTTTCTGCCCGGATAATAGAAATTCATTAGGTGGGCTTCTTAATTCCAATCTTGTCTCCCTCGAGTCCATTCCCAGCAGGAGCAGCCAATGTGACCTCTTAAACGGAACATCCCTGTGCTCCCCGTTCAGCGTTTCCTGTCGGTCCTGGGGTAACACCCACTCCCCTTGAGGGGCCTCCCGGCTCCAAACGGTCCGGCCTGCCTCATCTCCTCTGTCCTTGTCCCCACTCACTGAGCTGCCAGAAGCACCAACAGCTTTGCGGACACGGAGCACCATGCCCTCTCCCCGGTCCCCTTCCCTCAGCTGGGACGTTTCTCCTGAGTGGCACCATGGCCAAGCCTGCAGCCGCATGTGGACCCAGATGACGCCTTCCCCAGGACGCCCCCCGTGCACACACGCACACACACACACACACACACACACACACACACACCCGCTTCTGTTTAGAAGGAAGAATGGCCTCCTCTCTTTAAAACGCGCTTGCTCCTCTGCTGTCTGCCTGCAGGGGAGCAGAGGTCGTGTCTGATTTTCCGAGTCCTGCACCCCCATAGCAAGTGCTCCGTAAACATTTGTGACGATAGGACGCGCCCCGCGTGTCCGAGGCGGTTAACTCGCGCGGGGAGCCCGGCTTCGGCTTGATCCGCTTCCAAATCGCTCAGCCGCGACAAGACCTCGCTGCTTTCGGATCTCGA
>NW_006431956.1:1384606-1389221 GCF_000325575.1 Pteropus alecto | reverse complement strand
GACGATGGTGCCCCAGGCGGAGGAGGGCGCGCAGGAGGCATCCGTGCACGCCATACCTGCCACCTCCCGCCGGGGTCCTCCGTCCTGGGTTCCCCAGCTCCCTGCCTCGGGCGGACTGCGAGGGCCCCTGGCGAGCGTGAAGCCACCTCTCAGTGAAATCTACGTGGCACTGGTCCCTTTTTTTCTCTCTTTTTGGCTGCCCACGTGATGTCGGGTTCCAGGGAGCAACCCCCGATCGGTTCAGGATGCCGTTCCCAGAAAAGGGATGGGGGAGCAGGACCCAGCAGCAGAAATCGGAGCTAAATGGCCGGAAGGTAGAGACTGCGGCATTGATGGACACGAGGCGGACAGCGGCCCGAGTCCCACCGGGTGGGGGCTGCGGACGGGCCCTGGGGGGAGGGGGGGACTCGGGGTCGCCGCCTCTCCGGTGCACCGCCCAGGACCCGAGCGATCACAACGATACTAGAAACTGTTATTTTTTTTTTAAAGATTTGTCGCTTTTCCTATAAAATGGTAACGATGGTAATATAAACATAATTAACACCCCGAGCGCCTTCCTCAGGCCCCGCGCCCAGCGCTGCATAGATGATCCCGTTCACCCTCTCAGTGAGTAATGAGGGACTTTCTCATTTCCCAGCGAGGAAACTGAGGCCAAGAGCGACGTAGGCCCTCGGCATTGCGAGGTCCCTTCTGGTGTGTGAGGTTTCAGGCCTAGAAGTTCAGCCCCCTGGCTATGAAAAATCGAATCTCTCCGCCCTCCTTCCTTGCAAACCTAAACTTTTCCGGCGGAAGCATCTATGTAGATGAGGATTTAAGTCCTAATTCACGGGACCTTTGGTTTTTTTCTCAATTCCTTTTTTTTTATTTTTATGAAATACAGATTGCTTTGCTATGCACTCGCAACGTACTGAAAATGCTCCATAAAACAAATGACTTGGGCTTTTGTCTTGGTTTGATTTGGGCATCAAAACAAAGACCAAACCATTATTATAGAAGTAGTAAGACATTTAATAAAAATGCCTAACAGGTGTAAAAGTAACAGAGGTCTCCTTCATGGCCGACCCCATTTCCACGAGGGGATGATTGTTGGTAATTTCTTGTGTAACTTTCCAGAAATATATTACTCCTTTATAAACACATACATAAAGGAATACATCCACATCTCTGAAAATAAAACACAAATGGACTTACAGTGTACACAGTTTTTCCCGGCTTGATGTTTTCTTTAAAAACATGCACATAACTTTTGACACATCGATAAAAAATGTATATGCAGATACATGTGCAAAAACTTCATTGCAATTCAAGAGCTAAAGACGAAAAACAACCCAAACGTTCATCGATTAGCTAAATTAATTACGTCACATAAAACAGATTACCACACAGCATTGAAAGAATTACGCACGCACCGACGTGGAAAGGCGCCTTTTGTGGTTTCTTAGCCTTAATTTAAATTTCCCAAGCCAGGTAATGGGAAATGCATACATTTCCCTTATCACAATCTTGCCAAAAAAGGCTTGCTTAGCACCTGTAGTTTCGAGGCCGTGTACAGAGTTATTGCTGGAAATTTGTCTCGTAAGCAATAATTCAGAAAATTTCCTTTGCCAACTGCAAAACAAACGTCTCTCTGGGTGCCTGTAATGCACAGAGTACTTGTTTTTCTGTGTGCTTCCACGGAGAGAAAAAAAACCAACCGATAGGAATATATTTTCCTGCTTCAACGGTAGCTCTTTTTCCAATGCCTTTCCTACTATACCATAACATAAATTAAAAATAAAAATAAAATAAAACAGGACACAACACTAAAAACACCCAAGTAAACTCAGACCTAAAAAACTTGATAAATAATTCAGCAAGTCAGTATTTTCTCAAAAGTTTTGAAGAGGTTGTCAAATTTTATCACTATCGGTGCAGTGCTTTGGGGAGATTTTTAAAGTCTGACAATATTCTCAAGGTATCCTTAGCAGAATAGACTGAATCTCGGCATTTAAGGCTCCTTCACCTTGTCCCCACAACTGTGGCTTCCTTCTCTTCCTGTCCCCTGAGCCTTTGTCCTAAAGTCAGCCATCCATTCGGCATAACGAATGAAAGGTAGGAGCTTCTGCTAACACCCAGTGGTTTATTATTTAAATTTATGTCCCGTGGAGTGCTTTTCTTGATCACATAATGATTTTAATATCCCTGGAGACGGGAATGTATTTAAAATACTGCAAAACCAGTTCAACGGAGGGTGCTAGGCCCTGAGCAGCCGGCAGAGTCCTGGGAACCCCGAACCGCAGCTGGTGTCAACCCTTTAGCTGCTGGAGTGTGGGAAGTCCTAGAAGGTCCAGGGAGTCCTGGATGAGTAGTCGGGGTGACAAGGAAGCCTGTGGAGAGGGCCCCCTGGGACTCGGAAGTGTCTCGTATTTTAACAGCCCGCGTGGCCTTACTGGTCGGAAGACTTGATCATACAAAGGGTAAACAAGAGTGATGAGTTTAGAAAAGAACAATACCCATTATTAGAGAACTGCAAATATTTAACTCGGTGAACACGTATTGAGCGCCAACTGTGTGCGGACACCACGCTGGACCGAGGTTCAAGGAACGACCCTCCCAGCCCGCCTGCAGCTTGTGGTCTAGAGACAGAGAAAACACCATAGTACTGAAGAGGAGGAATTTATTTTGTGGGGACTATTTCGCTTGAAAAAGGGAAAGTGCGAAGGAGAAGTTTTTCATCGCCAAGTGTGGCACCAGAGCATAGCTGTCACCTACCGCGATTACAGAAATAATTCGCCTTGAGAGAAATCGCTGTCACCCGCGAGGAAAATGTCTCCTGTGGGCATAATTAGGGGCTGGCACCTGCTGCCGAGCTAGCGTCAGTGGGGGTCTCCAATACCCCCAGGGCGCCCACGTGCCTGGGGCGGCGAGGGCAAGTTCACCTCAAAGCCACGGGGAGCGCGTGACGTCCCCAGGTCATCGCCACTCTGTTTATTCCGTGGCTTTGTGTCACGTAAGCCCAAACTTTGAGGAATTGTTTTCAAAACCGCAGGCAGAGCCGAATACTTTTTCCCTAACAATAGATTCTGTGACAATCGCAGGCCTGTCTCTCAAAGGGGCCGGGAGGGGCCCTGTCTGCCCCCAGGGCCCTCGAGCACCAGCGAAGCGCCCCTGGTCTCCCGTGGGTGCACGTCTGGGCACAGATGGCAAACACCTACCGAGTAAACAGGCCGTGCTGTGGCGAGAATATCAGAGATCTTCCTCCTCGAGGCTGCTCCCCCATGTGTCACTTTGTGAAAGCTGCTTGTTTTGTGGAAACACATCTTGGCTCCTTTCGGCTCTGTGCAGCCACAGGAAAAGCAAAGATGAATTCCGTTCTGTCTTATGAGTCATCCTCCGATCTGCCAGCGAAATTCTGGCTGAGGCCGCTTTGTTTTAGGAGAACGAGGTACAGATCGAGAAGGAAGCATGTTGATTCTCAGATCTCAGGGCCATTTGTAGTGTAATTAGAAACATAATGTTTTGACTTAAAAGCTGATCACATCCGATTTGGGTGTCAGCAAGACAAGATAAATATTGAACTTTTTGGTGTAATTTAATCGAATCGGAGTTTTGGCGATGATGGCACCACTTCAAGTGCTATTGCTATGAAATCATTTTCCTCCTGTTTCTTTTAAAAAAACTTCGATAGGAAATCTTTCTAGAAATTTCCACAGCTTCACCATGAAGATGGATGGAATACGTACTTCGTATGTGAGTAATTTTAAACTAAATAAGGCACAGCAGAACTAACACATAAATCTATCTCTGCTCCCTTCCAAAACATCACGATAATGATATAATTGTGCATGCGTGCACACACACACACACGCGCACACACACGCACACGCGCACACACACACGCGCGCACTGACACATCAAACAGGAGAGGAGAAGAGGCAACACGATTTTGAAAAGCAATTGAAGAAAAGTAACTGACTTGGAAAAATAAAAGTTTCGCCTTGAGCAGGCGGTGGCTCAGCGTCCAAACGAGCTCATTCGTACCACAGAGCCACAGAAAAACACGAGAACTGGGGACATCCGGTTTGTCTGAAAATAATGGGGCTGAGAACAGGATTCAACAAAACTCCGAATGAGAAGTCAGACACTTCGGACCCTCTGCCCATCACTTGCCATTGAGTGACTGCCCTTCCCCCACTCTAACAGAATATTAGCAATTTCCGGGGAGAGTCTGACTTAGAGGGACTTTGGACTTGGGGTACCAGGGATATTATATTGAAAACGGGAGGTTTAAATGAAAATCGGAATACCCAAGCCTTCTTTTCCTCCTCATCTTCCAGAAATTTATCAGTCAGACTTATACCTCCAGGCAAGACATGGGCAGGATCCCATGTGGAAAAATGCAATCTAACAGAAATGACCTACGGATGGTGAAGTCCCAATGGAACTTTCTGGTGAAATTACCTGCAGCAACATCTACCAGAGGACAAGCGCCACCCACACACAGCTTCCCATGAGCGTTTTAGTGCCTCACGCTTACACTTAACACGCTTTCGCGAACCGCCTTTTTGTGAAAATGCTTAACGTAAGAGTACAAACAAAAAAGAGAAAGAAACAGAGATATTCTAAGGAACAGACG
>NW_006431956.1:1366463-1384238 GCF_000325575.1 Pteropus alecto | reverse complement strand
TATAAATCACAGAGATAAGAAAATAAATTATATCCATGAAAAAGAAAACAGTGGTCTGTTGAGACCAGTGGAATATTCAGAGAGCCAAAAACAAATCTTGGAAATTAGAAATAAGAAAGCCAGAAACAAAATTCAAACAAAAAGCTGGAAAGATAAAGCTGAAATCTCTAAGTTCAAAAAGATAGTGAGAAAGAAATAGAAGGTATGAAAAAATAAATACGGAAATGAAAGGATTAGCCTAGCAGGCGAAATGTATATAAAACTTTCAGATAGACAGGAGAGTAGAAAATTTTCAAGGAATAATGTAAGGAAAAATTTCAGAACTGAAGGACGCGAATTCTTAGACTGGAAGGGCCTGTCACGTGCCCAAGGTAATGAACGAAAAATGATCCACAGCAAGTCATGTCAATGTAAAGTTTCAGAATACCGGGAGTGGAAAGACAGACAGAGACAGAGACAGACAGACGGACAGACAGACAGACAGGGAAGGAGGAGAGAAAAGACGACGTATAAAGAATTAAGAAACAAAATTGCTTTGAAGACAACTCAGAAAAGCCTTCAAAATCCTGAGGTCCTGAGAGAAAATGATTTCTTACTTCATATTCTACACACAGCTAAAATGTCTATCAGGTGTGAAGGTAAAATTTTAAAAAGTTATAGATATTAAAGACCTCAAATAATTATCTCCCACATATCCATTCTCAGGAGGCTACTGGAGGATGCGTTCCACCCAAACTGGGGAGTAAACCAAGAAAAGAGGAAGACATTCATCGACAGGACCCAGATGGGCACATATACGAAAGGATGATGGCTCTGTCACACGCCTCGAGAATAGCCAGTCTAGCCCGAAGCAGGAGGACAGACGACCCAAGGAGGGAAAGTCTCTGAGAAGAAAGAAAAAGGAAAGCTAACCTGGTGTATCTGATGTAGAAGACAAGATTTACACTGCTGGTGGGAGAGCTTTGCAAGTGACTTAGTGACCATGACATAAACGGCCAAGTAAATTAAAACCATACGACAACTATTAACTTTAGAGAAACTAAAAGGTTTCTAGAGGAATAGGTTGCCTTTATAATAAACTATATAGTCAACTCTGAATAATATTTATATATGCATAATATTTATCTACCCCAAACCATGCCACCATATTGGGACAGTGATGACAGTGGCCTGGGGTGTTTGTACACGTGTGCGTGTGTGTGTGTGTGTGTGTGTGTGTGTGTATGCAGGACAAGTGATGGCACTTAGGAAAGCTAAGCTTTGTCATCCATAGTAAAAAGTCACCATCTAAATCTGAAAAATATCGGTACTTAGAAATAAAGTAGAGAAAGAGCAAAAATTGTTGAAAGAACAAAGTATTAGCCCCTGGCGAACAGGAATTAGGAAAGAGAACAGGATAGAGCTGGAGACTTCGTTTTGTTTAAAACTTTATTTGGCCAGGTAGATGTGCACTTTGAGAAAAAAAAAAAATTAAAAATCAAGTTAAAGAATGGACATAAAAGGCCTCAGACTGTTTTATTAGTAATTGAATACACTCGCTCATCCACACCGGTGCCAGACTCAAGGATGGTGTAGAATTGATTATTATGTGTTTGCCCTTCTGGCTCCTTTTTCAGTGCGGGTCAAGGGGTGTCGTGATACGTAACTCGGGACAGTCTCACGATGAACTGACAAAGGAGGGTTCCAGAAAAGTCTGACACATCCTTACTGATCGAACCCCACAGCGCCAACCTGCGTGGACGCTGGACACGTTCTGGCTCTGTGACTACCTTCCTCTGGCTGGGCGGCAGCCCCAAAATTTGGTGTATAAAATGAATCTTAAAGCCCATTCTGATGATCCATCTATCACATGCATAAATGCCTTGTCCAAACGGAGACTATTCTTGTCTAACGTGCTCCAAAATGTGAACTTAACAATTTTCCGGCATTCGAAGTAAAGAAACGATCCATTTTCTAGCGACGACAGCCGCGACGTGTGTTTGCTTTCCTTCCCTCTGTTTCTGTCCTTTATTCCTTCAGAGCCAACGGGGCTGGCTCAGCGGCCACTTAACAGAGTGCGACGTCCCTAAACTTAAGCGCATCAGCACGTTTTCTTTAGATTATCAGGAAAGGCGACAAGGTGCCTGTGACTACCTTTCAGTTGAGTGCCGAAGCAGGCCTCAGGCCAATTCGTTAGATTTCAGTCAATATTAGAAAAATAAAAGATGAAGCTTTCTAGTGATGTTTTGTCCCTTAGGGAGACGAGATTGAAGCTGTGCCGTTTCACGAAGATTCCGAATATTTTCTGGACGACATTAGACTTGAACCAGGCCATGGCAGGCAAGACGCTCGTGGGCGGGCGTCTGCCAGGGTAGGCCACTACGACAGCACAGCCTGCACGGCCGGGTCATGCCTGGGTCAGGAGGGGAGCATGGCGTGTCAACCAGGGGAGCCCCATAAGCCAGGCGGCGGTGACAAGAGACCGTGCCCTTGGATATGAAAACGTGAAACGGAACTCCACCTCCGTGGGTGGCACATGCTCGGAGTGACCAACGCGAGCGTTTGGGGCTGGGACCTGAGACACAGTGGCCGCTCTGGGAAGTCGGGAGGGATCGTGGCCGAGCGGGGAGACTGGAAGTTGGGGCAGCCTGGAGGGACGGGGAGCGCTGGCATCACCGGGGACACAGGACTCTGTGGTGGGGGCACAGAGGGTATTGGGTGGAAACCGTTTCGGGCAGCTACTTCCCAGGCCGAGCATGAGCCCTGGGGACGGTGACCTGTCTGTACCCGGTGGGGCAGAGGCCTCGTCCCTTCGGGACTTGGGGAAGCTGCCACTTAGAGACATCCGCAGGGCGCCCGCAGGCCAGGGGGAGACCCGGGGAGCCTGGTCCCGCGTGGGCAGGGAAAGGGGCTGTGGCTTCCCACAGGGGGCGGTGGGCAGGCCCGGAGGAGACTCCTGTTTTGCTTGGTTCACCTGAGGCTCCTGAACGGAACCAAGCAGGTGGCAAGAGGAGGAAACACCCTCTTACTCAGGGCCTCGGCGGCAGAGACACAGAAAAGTGGCCGAAGCCAAGGTCAAGGACGTAGAGAAGCGATTGTGCGGGTCTTCACCGCTGCCATCGGAAGCATCCCGAAGCAGATCAGTACTCAGAACCGAGGTCCCGCTGGGCTGCTGTGTCGGCGCAGGCGGTTCCGACTATCAGAACCTCGGGCACAGACCGAAGGCCTGAGGGTTGTTTGCAGGAGCGTCTGGAGGACAGAACAATGACGCCTCCGTTTGTGCAGCAGGATTCGAGAGCAGTGCGTCCGCCACCCGGGCCCTTAATGTAATGGCCACTTGGGCAGGTCAAGGTGATGGCGTCCACACCGGCCCCTGGTGCCCACCGAGGCCACAGCAACGGCCGATCCTGCTTGGCCCTGGCGCAGTCTCACCGGGCTTCAGGTTTGAGTATGCTGGCCAAGGGTCAGGGGGCTGCCAGGAGGGTCCCAGCACGCTGGCTGCCGCGGCCACGTTCCCGAGGCACAGAGCCCTGATTTGCTCTCCCCGCCTGTTCTCAGCAGAGACCCGATTCCACACGGAGGAAGGACATTCACTACCTTCCAGACACACGAGCGGCACACAGGTATTTGCAATTAAGACACACACACACACACACACACACACACACACACACACATGCACACACACACACACATAGACCATTCATTCTGTTTAACAGACGCAAACTGTGGGGAATGCAAAGAAATATTTGAATTAAGGTGTAATTGCACATTACGTAATATTTATGTATGTAAGGAAGAAAATTTTAAAAGGTTTTCAGGGAGCTTTATTTTTGAGAGTAGAGAGAGAAGTGTATGTTTATTATGTTTATCCTTCTGTCAAACCGGTTATAACTTTTTAAAAGTTTATGTGCTAGGATGGATGAACTTCCCTTACCTGAAAAATTTCATTATCTACAACACTTCCTTTCCCAAGGTGCCAAATGAAGTGTCACTGTGTATATTCCGATCATTTATCTTTCTTTAAACTGCTTCTTATGTTCTTGCTTGTTCTAAGTCTTTCGCCTGCACACATTTTTTTTCTCCATTTCAACCCTTTTCTTGGTTAAAAGTCAAGTCATCGATAACTTAGGATGAAAACCGTTTGCAGTAGCGTGCAGAGATAACCTGGTTTGAAGGCTCTGATTGATTCGTATCTGAAGAGAAATGCAAAGTGTGTCAGTCACGTCCGTGTCCCCGCAGAGCAGCATCCGGGGCCTCCTTAGAGCCTCTGGCTTTTCTGCTGGTACCTGTTGTTGCACAGTGTTTTATGAGGTGTCTGCTACTAATAAATGAGGAACACTGCCTCGCGGTCTCGGAGGCCGAGCATCATCAGAACCGCTGTCCCAGTAACAGGATGGACATAGGATGATTATTAGTTTTCCTCTGGTCTGTCAGTCCAGAGAATTCCCATGAAAGGCAAGTGCGGACGCCAAACATTGAACTCTAGAAACGGACGCAGGTAACTTAAAAGTTATACTGTGGATGATGTAACCCACTGAGACTTTGCTTTCCGATGGGGCCTTGCCTTCCAGAAATCTAGGCTTTAGGATAAAAGGGTGATTTGGTCTGAATCTGCCGGTCAAATTCTCACCACGCTCAGGTCACGCTTTTGTTAGAAGATCCGCCTGTCCTCATGGAAACCTGCTCACAGGACCAAGCCTTCAGGTGTCCACTCAATCTCCAGTTTACTACGTTCCCAAGTAACACCAGATGATGCCATGACACAGAGATCTCAGCCAGCAACGCTCTAACTACAAAATCGACTCTGTGTGTGTGTGTGTGTGTGTGTGTGTGTGTGTGTGTGTGTGTGTGTGTGTGAAGGGTACCAAAAGGTAATATCACACCACAGAAAAAGTCGAAATTCTGGATGCCTCTAAGTTACTCTTAGGGACTCATTTTGAGCTTCGACATTTAAAGAAATTCTCCATGCTTAGTGAAATCAATGTCAACTGCACTGATTCTGAGACTGTCTTATAGTTGGAAGGTAAATTTGAAATGAGTTTCCTATTAGGCCGATCCGGTTTAATGTGTGAAGTTAGCCACGAAGTTGCGGTGGCCCGGGCGTGATCATCTGTGCTGGTCTCCCCACCGCCCCCGGGACTGTACCCCGCACCCCCGTTCCTGCGTCTCAGGCAGAGAAATCCTCACAGCTTCCTTCTGCTTATTCCCTGTCACGACTTCCCCGAAGAAGAGAGGAGAAAGACTCTGATTTTAAAGAAAGGTCAGACTAAGAAATGTTTAAAGCTCTCCCCACCCTCGCCTCAGGATATTTCCAGTTTCTCAGGGCTCAAAACTTAAACCCAGGAAATGAAACTTCTTTTGTGGCATTTTGGACAATAACTAGCAGTGATTTCTTCTAACGATCCAGAGGGATCGCTGCTGACAGCTTTGGTCACGTTTACTAGCTTAACGCGGGCTCCCACTGGATGTTTGTGTCCTCGCCCCCAATTCACGTGTTAAAGCCCTAACTTCCAGTGAGGGGGCTGATCCGGTTTAGATGAGGCCCTGAGGGTAGGCCCCCCAAGATGGGATTAGTGCCTTTGTAAGAAAGGGAAGGCAAGCCAGAACGTCCTCTCTGCCATGTGAGGACACAGCAAGTAGGTGGCGGTCTACAAGCCAGTAGGAGAGCCCTCGCCAGGAACCAAATCTTCTGGCACCTTGAGCTTGGCCTTCCATTTATCGAAACTGTGGGAAACAAATGTCTATTGTTTAAGCCCCCCGGTCTGTGGCATTCTGTTACAGCAGCCCACACTGACTAACGCAGCTGACGTGTCTGGTCTGGTCACCTCAATTCTAAATCGACTTCGCCAAGGGAATGAGAGCCCCCAGTCCTAGATCGCTGAGGAGCACTGGCAAATGGTTGATCACACTCGGTAAGGCTACTAAGATGCAGCTATGACAACAGAGATGGCAATGCACTTGATAAACAGCAACGACCGAAAAGCGCATTTTAAAAAATTAGCAAGTGCCTGACATGAAGCTGGCAATGTGTTGTTAGCTGCCGTGGAGACGGCGACAAACGACACAAACTTAGAACCTGCCTTCATAGGGGTTATGACCGTCAGGGTATCAGATACTGAAAAAGCGATTTCATGGTACATGTGGGATAACTTAGGAGGAGAGGAACATTATGAAAGTGAGCGATCCTTGGGTTCTGTGAGCCATACAATGGTAATCAGAAATACTTTAGAAATCTAAAGTACAAAAACATCAAGAGCTTTGTACAAAAATTCAGCTGATGAGGAATCCAGGTGGGAATTAGGTTGATCCTTGGTTATAATCTTCCCAAATTAAACGCAATGTAAGAACACATGTTGGGATCAGAAAAATTCACCTTGGCGATGCACGATGCAAAAGAATATGCCTTAAAGAAACCATGCTACTCTCTTGAAAGAGAAATGCTTAATACCACAGGTGCTTTGAGAGTTCTCGTTGAAAAGCGTGCATACTTGAAAATTAAAAGTGCTTCAGGAATTCCTGTTACAAATGGGCAATGTTTTCCAATGCTGCTATTCTATCAAAACCCAGCCAATGGTGAGGCGAAGTGATTTTGTCCTTTTATTTTATTTTTTAAAGCATACGTTACAGATCTTTACGATGAAAAAAGATTCTGCAGATGGTCTCTTTTTAATTCCCTCTCAGAGTGACCGACTCTGCTACACCACACCCCACCCATTTGTTTGACAATGAGATTTCTAAGACAAATCGTAATTATGGCTAACGAACAATTAATTAGTGGTCTATGTGCCAGGCATGGTGCTAAGCCATGTACATGCCTTTTCTCAACTAATGCCTAACCAACCTCTTTTCTCATCTGTTTTATAGATAAAGTACCAGACTCAAAGGGTCTCAGGAAAGAGAGATGGGTGGGGGTCTGATCCCAAGCCTATACTCACATTACACGTGACGTGCCCTCTCATATTTACTTAATTTCATCTTAGTGTTTCTAGTAAACGATGTCGACATGCCTGATAGAATCGATGGAGGTGAAGCCCATAAAGCATCAAGCACAGGTGAACTTTAACAGTTGGCACCAACGCCCACCACCGAGGAAGATAGATAAACTATGCCATCCTGCCCGGCACCTACCTGCGCTGTCCCTCCCGTTCGGGTCGTTGACACTTAACTATACGTGTATCGTGTTTTGCTTTCTGGCTGACAAGAGGTTGACAAAGGGGAAGAAGGTTCTGAGCAAAGGTGCTTAGAAAAGGAAATAAATATCGGGTCAGAGTGGCAGAGGCAGCAGAGGCTTAGTCAGCTGTGACAAAGAGATCTTTCTTTTCAGCGTTATTGAGGTATAATTGACAAAGAGAATGCTAACATATTTAAAGTACGCAACGTGAAGATGCGGTATATGTAAACAGCATGAGGGTATTCTCGCCATCGTGTTCATTCACACGTCCATCACCTCACATAGTTACTATTCGTGTGTGTGTCGCAGCTCTTGGCAAATTTCAATTGTTAGATCCTTGGACTTGATTCATTTTACAGCTGGAAGTTTGTACCCTTTTATCAATATTCCTTCATTTTTCCCTTCCCCCTGGCCCCAGGAAAATACTTCCTACTCTTTGTTTCTATGAGTCTGATTTTATTTTATTTTATTTTAAGATTCCACATGTAAGTGATACTAGGCACTGTTTGTCTTTCTCTGTCTGGAGTATTTCACTTAGCATAATGATTTCCAGGTTTATTCATGTCGTTACAAATAATAGGATTTCCTTCTTTTTAAAGGCTGAATGATATCTCACTGTATACACGGATGTCACGTTTTCTCTATCCATTCATCTGTCGATGGACACTCAGGTTGTTCTCATCCAGTGAATAATGCCGCCATGAACATGGGGGTGAAGTTATCTCTTGGAAATAATGATTTCGTTTCCTTTGGGTATATACCCGGAAGTGGGGTTGCGGGATCATATGATAGTCCTATTTTTAATTTCTTGAGGAAACTTCATTGTTTTTAACTAAATAGTGTTTCATCGGGGATATTGGCCTGTATTTTTTTTTTTACAGTGTCCTCATCTGGCTTTGGTATCAGAGTGATGCTGGCCTCAGAAAATAAGTCCCCTCTTCTTCTATTTTTGAGAAGAGTTTGAGAAGAATTGGTATTAATTCTTCTTTAAATGTTAGGTAAAATTCACCAGTGAAACCAGCTGGTATTGGACTTCACTTTGCTGGGAGGTTTTTGATTTCTTATTCAATCTCCTTACTTGTTTTTGGTCTGTTCAGACTTTCTATTTCTTCATGATTCGGTCTTGATAGGGCGTATATTTTTAGGTATTCATTTCTTCTATGTTATTCAATTTATTCACATATCATTGTTCATAGTTGTTTCTTAGGATCTTTAATACTTCTGTTATCAGTTGGAATGTCTCCTCTTTCATCTCAGACTTTATTTGAGTCTCTTCTCTTTTTTTCTCAGTCTAGTTGAAGGTTTGTCAGTTTCATCTATTCAAAAAACCAGTTCTTAGTTTCCCTGATCTTTCCATTTTCTTGTCAAGTCTCTATTTCATTTATTTCGCCTCTAATCTTAGTTTTTTTCCTGTCTTCTATCAGCTTTGAGCTTGGTTTCCTCTTTTTCTAGTTCTTTGACGTGTCAGGGTAGGTTGTTTATTTGAGGTCTTCCGTTTTTACTGAGGCATCTGCATCTGTGCATTTACAGACTATAAACTCCCCTCTTAGAACTGGTTTTACTATATCCCTCCCTAAGTTTCCATGTGGCATCCATTTTCATTTGTCTCGAGATATTTTTTTATTTCCCTTTTTGCTTTCTTTGATTCATTGGTTGTTCAGGATTATGTTGATTAATCTCTACAGATTTTAGATGTATCTGTTCTCACAGGAACATTTAGAGAGGAGAAATTAGGAATGGGTTTAACAAAACCATAATAACACTACTAGCCTTACCTTTATCGAGAAGTTTTAATGATGAAAAATCGTCTCATGTATCAATCTTATTTTAACGTGAGAAAGCGGCAGAACAGGCTCTGGAGAGAAGTCACACTGGAAGTCAGTGAAGGCGCCACTACGGATTGAACTGTGCCTTTCCCCACGCCCACTCCAATTTATACGTTGGAGTCCTAACTCCCAGGACCTCTGATGTAACCATATTCGGAGACAGGGTCTTTATAGAGGTAATTATGCTAAAATGAGCCATTAGGTGGGACCCTGGTCCAATATGACTACTTATAAGAAGAGAAACTTTAGACACAGACACAGGGGAAGTGAAGCGGAGATGCAGGGAGGAGTCAGCAGTCTGTAGGTCAAGGAGAGAGCTTGGAACAGGTCCTCCCTCACAAGGCTCTGAAGGGCAACGCCGGTGACACCTTGATCTCAGACTTCTAGCCTTTAGAACTGTGGGAAAGCAAATTTTATTGCGTAAGCCAGCCAGTTTGTGGTACTTGGTTACAGCAGCTTCGTCAAGCTAATAAAGGTGCCAACTCTCAAACTTTGTCCCTTGATCCCTTGTTTGTGCTTGTTTGTCTACCGCTGAGCTGTCCAAAATGGCAGCCATTAGCTACACGTGTCTCTAGAAATTAATATTAAGTAAAATTAAAATACAGGTGTACCCGTCATATTCATACACACACTAAAGACTGCTATACTGGACAATACAGATTTCGATGACTTGGGTCACCACAGAAAGTTCTACTTAACAGTGTGTATGAAAGTCAACCTCATTTAACCACACAGAATACCAGGAAGAGGGAAAAAACACAGAACCTAGTACCAAATGGAATACTGAGTAAATTTTTAAAACTTAGACTGGGAGGATTATGTACCAGGTTTAGTTTAGTTTATGCCAACACGAGGAACTGCAAGGAGATGCTGATGATGGTGGTGTGTGTGCGTGTGCATGCGTGTGTGTGAGGGGGCCATCCCTTTGCGAAAGCACATGTGCGTGTGCATGCGTGTGTGTGTGTGTGTGTGTGAGGGGGCCATCCCTTTGCGAAAGCACGTTTTACCTTAAACTGAATTTCTAAGTCTCCATGTCTTCCAGCTGTTGTTCCTGATTCTGCACCCACAAGGCCCCAATTAAATTCCTAGTGTGATTCATTCCTTTAGGTGAGTCAATGCCTACGGCGTATTGCAAAAATTCTAACATCCGTCGAGCATGCAAGTAAATCCTAAATTCAAATGGCAAGGGAAGAACTAAACCTCTGTTTTAAATGAAAAGTGAAAAAAAAATGGATATGAAAAAGTCAGAGGTTTCTCAAACAGTGCTTTCCTGGACCATTTATGGGTGTTCATGCTCGTAAGTGAATTATGGGTCAGTAAGGAAGAAATATTGAGCACAGAACTGAATGAGGATTGGGCAATGGGGAAAAGGGGACTTCTAGGTGGGAATTTTACTGGTAGATTCATTATCTCGGGCAACTCATAACATTCCTGAGGTCTTAAAAAAATGAACATTTCTCTGAGTTCTCAGAAAGGGATTTGAGTCAAACTGAGGCTGAGATGTGAAGAGGACTCATCCACAGTTAAAGATCTACAACCGATTAAATGATCCAGAAAGGAAAAGAAAGACGCATGAGAAGTTAACACAAGATGTTAATGTGGAGAAGGAATTGTGGCTTCTCCCCGATCTATTACATGGCAAGGCTGTCGTCTCAAGCGGAATTTTGCCTGCTGGTTGAGGTTCGCGTCATAAACAGGTTGGGCATTTTGTCAAAGAAGCCAACTGAGTAAATAAAGCCATATCTAGGGAGCTTGACGCACTTGCGAAGGTGAGCAAGGTTCTACCAAAGTTTAGCCCGCTTGGAGGGCAGGGTATGGCGCTCAGGATATGGTGTCGAAGGCAGGACTTCCTCAGGCCCATCAGTGTCCCCGATAACGGGGCAGAGAGAACAGGGCGTGTGGAATTGTTCACCCAACAGCACCGGAGGCTCAAAACTCTTCATCCTAATCGAGAACCTCCGAAACTAGAAGGGTTTTCTTCTAGCTTAACTAGCTAGATTATATTTTTTAAAACTCTATAAACTCGATAGATTATGCTGACATCTCTCTCTGAGATGGTGTTCAGTCATCTTCCCCAAATAACTATCCAGAGGAGTTTCTGAAATTCTGCCATGACCATTCTTCCATCCGGGCATTCTTGGGCGCCTGTGTGTATTCAGCCAAAGCTGAATTAGGGCCTGCGAGGGGGTTGCCCTCTGCCATGCCCTGGTGAGCCAGCTGCTGCATCCACGGAGTTTACCAACTGGAAGACAGCTGGGCGTCACACAAGCGACTACTTGAACTATTTAATTAAAATTTGCATTGTCTTGCAAAACAGAGGATGGAGTTTCATAGGATCGCAATTAAAGGCACGTCTTCTAACCTGGAGGTCAGAGAGATTTTGTTGAAAGAAGGGACATCATAAGCTGGAATTTGAAGGATGAATGAAAGTTGGTATTGGTTACAATCTTTAAAAAATTATTCGACGTGATTCTCTAGCTGATGGGAATGTTACAGAAAGCAAACTGTCCTGTCGCCAAAGAGTCGAATAACGTATTTTCTTACATTCGTTGCCCTGCTAAGCCAGGAGGGAAGGTTTGGGTAGAAAAACATTTATCCACTGAACAGATCTGAACAGCGAGACTTGCTTTCTAACCCCAAATAGAGGTTTTCGGAGTTTTACGTGAAAGTGGTATTAAAATAGAAGCGTTATTGGTAATATTAACTTGAAAAAAAAAACTGTTATATGTCTTTATAACTTTATTTCTGGGCCCATTTTTTTTTTAATTGGCTACATTTAAAAAATACAGCTCTTAAGAAAAAGCAGCATAGAACATGACAAAGGACAATTACCCCAGGCACAGGTAAGCGTGGGGAAGGGTCCTACATGGCCTTCGAGCTCCATCACTTGATAGGTAAAGCGTCATTTGATTTGAAAGCTACAGGAAACGGCCTGGGAGGAGCACTATGAAGATGCAGCTCTCTCTGCCCTGGTCCTGGGCGACTCTGACTATCACGCGTCTATTTTAACATTGTCCATGGACAGGTCGGAACCAACAGTGACTCAGGTGAAAGAATCGTTGCTTCTCAGAACATTTAACCCACCACAGTAACAGCGAAAACAGATACAGATTCATGTACGTTTCTGCGTCTTACGTGTCTGTACATAACTGGGTTGATAACTTGGGACCACATGGAATTCTGAACGTTCTGGAACATTCTAATTCTGGCACATTATGTGCCATCTACCAGATGAGAAGAATATCAGATCCTTTAGGATGACAAATTCCCTTATGATGTCGTCACTGCACGCCCATCTGGGCTCACCTCCACCAACGACTGTCCTCTGTAGTCTATGCAGCAGCCCTACCGAAGGACGGCTTTGCGAGGGGACCAGGCTCTCTCCATCCTCAATGCCTCGAAGCCTAAAATGGAGCCACTGACACCTTAGGATTGTCTTCTGAATGTAGGTTTCTGACTAAGATTGCTGAGTTGGTTTGCCAGAGACGTAGATCCTCAGGCTCATATTCCATTTTTCAACTCATATGGCATTCTGCCAGATCCACCAGTAGCTTCGAGTGACCTCCACACCATCTCTTTTGACTCCCCATGTTTGACTGGCTGTGCTTGAGCATCCCAGACACAGAGGTGGACGCTCCCCTTAAAGACTGTTGTTCCATATTCTTTTTCACACAATATCAGGTGAGATGCAGCCACTACTCCAATTATTCTGCCAGTTTCCCTTCATGATGCTTGACCACAACTCGGTGAGAGAATGGATTTCACGTCTGTGAAGGCAGCACACAGACAGTGTAGTGGCCTTTGTCGCCAACGGTACAAGAGGCATGGCAGACCTCCCCTTAAGGAACCAATGAGGTAAGAACATCAACTGCCAGCCACAGTGACAGCCACGGCCAGACATTCGACCGGGGAAAAGAACAAGCAAATAGGCAAAGATTTGGAACACTTCCTACATGGTCGGCACTGTTAGGCAATCGCTCACACCTCATCACACCATCCTCTCAGCTCTTCAGGTACATGAAGAAACTCAAACACGAGGGAGTTGAGAAATTAAGCTGTCCGAAGTCACACAGCTGGTAAACGGGCCTCCTCTGTGGAGGTGCCCCAACTCTCAAGCTAGGGGAGCCCGGAAATGACCAGCTGTGAGGTGCCGGGACATACACTTTTAACTCTGATTCACATGTGAAGTAGAAAAAATAAATAAAACAAAAGAAAAAAAATCTAGCAGGGAAAACATCCGGCTCTCTGGTTGTCATGGAGACAGACTATTCAGCACTGCAAAGCCTTTACGGGGATTTTTCTGGGCTTCTAACTTCCAGGAATTGTATTCGAGGAGGGTTTTGACTTCCAAGTGTTCTGAAGAAAAATGGGGGTGCGGGGTGACACATTTACACTCATTTCCTGGCGTAGAAAATGTGCGTTGCAAAGCGTACCCCCCTGAATTATATCTCGAAGCTTTGGTTCACGACCCCAAATGGAAGCAAGTTTCCATTTCCTGTGAGGTATGTATACTGCGTGTGCGTGTGTGTGTGTGTGTGTGTGTGTGTGTGTGTGTGTGAGAGAGAGACAGAGAGACAGAGAGACAGAGAGACAGAGAGAGAGAGAGAGAGAGAGAGGGAAATCAGTCTATAGAAATAAACATAAAACAGGGAAAAGACTAAAGAGAAAAAATTAGTTTGTCTCTACAAGAAAACAGTCTTTAGAGGAAACGAATTTGAATCAGAAATAAACCGCCACCCTCATCCTTGGCGACAGCACCTGCGCTGCTTGTGAAGCATCCGTTAAGAGCTGAGACACCACTCTTGAAACTGTAGGGTCGCAGACTCGCAGAGGGCGGCTACATGAGCAGGGGGAGGCCGAGGGCGGAGCGCACCCCCAGACTCCTGTTCTGGGAACTGGGGCTTAAGATGAGGGCGGATTTCAGGCAGCAGCGGCGAATAGTCCAGCAAAATCCAGAAAATAGGGCCAGGAGTGAAGTTACGCTGGAGACAGAGCATCAGTGGCCAGGATGGTGACAAAGTGTTGAAAGCCGGTGGGGACGAAGGACTAGCCGATAGAGGCAGGAGCCTGGGGAAGGTGTCGGACCATGGGCAGAAGACGGCATGGCACTGGCCCCCCGAAGCGCTGGAATGTGAACCTGACGTTTTTAATACCGTGCCCAAGTGGTAGCTCGTGTTGGGGGGCCACGTCGACAGCAGGGGTGTTGGGGGCCAGCAAAGCCTTCCTTTTACAGAAGGGGAGGCAGGGAGCAGGGGAGGCAGGCGGGTCTGTTGGGCGCACACAGGAAGCGAGGGAGCCGAAACCACAACTCAAGTCACTGCTGTCTTCTTGGCTATTTTGATAAAAATAGCTACTGACTAGTACACTGTTTTCAATCCAACGTCAAGGCTGCCTGGTGTCATTCTTTATTTTATTGTTCCACTTAAATTCATTGATAATAGGAAGAAGCAGGTGTTTCCAGCAATCATCAGCTTCCTTGAAATCAAGGAACCACTGTTTATACACCAAACACTGTTGTCTGAGAATTCGTTGAAAAACAATCAGTGAACCGACTGTCGGTATTAGGCACTTTCGATGGGCAATGAAAACAATGACAACTAGATTAATTTACATTCCACATGTGATGCACTTCAAACTTTTTAGGAAGCTAGGGAAGAGAGTGGGAAAAATACATTTTCAGAAATGAAAATAAATTAATATGCAAAGAAAGACGGCGGGACACATGGTTTTCAGAGAGGCGCACAGGCGAAGGAAGCGCTAACCCACAGAAGGCAAACGGCAGGGCAGATGTCGCGTGGAGGTGAGAAGTCGCACGGAGGAACAGGAGATGGATGATGACTAGGAGACTCCGCTAAAAACGCAGAAGAGATTTTCTTATGAAAACGACCCTAAATCGGGGCTTTCCTCCTCTTCTCCTGAAAAAGCAAGCAAAAGCAACTGGGAGAATTTTCTAAATCCTGCCAATTTCACAGTCCATGAAATTTAGATGTCAGATAATCTGCAGGCTTCCCAAACCTGTAG
The DNA here is from genome assembly GCF_000325575.1 of Pteropus alecto. Taxonomy (NCBI): domain Eukaryota; kingdom Metazoa; phylum Chordata; class Mammalia; order Chiroptera; family Pteropodidae; genus Pteropus; species Pteropus alecto. Next base: position 1,369,238 of record NW_006431956.1, on the reverse strand, counting down.
GGGCTTCTGGAAGCCCAAGATTAGGCAGAAGCAGCTGGGAGGAAATGAAAATATGGAGTTCGGAGAGGGGCGAGCGGAACCATGAGAAGCCCATGTTAGAAGGAGGTGCCAAAAACACTGTTTCTGATACGGCGAGAGGTTTATCTCACATTCACAAAAATGGACGTGCTGTACCAGAGTGAGGACAGCTGATGGGAGAAGCCACGACGGGCCCCGTCTGGTTCAGACATGCAGAGGGGAAATGGAGCTATGAACTCACATGAGAAACAACATTTACAGGGGGCAGTCAGTGTTTGCAGCAGTGAAGAAGCAGGCCCTTTGCTGTGCAGCCTGGGAAATTACCCTGTTTCACATTCACTTATAGAAATGTTCTTCTAATAACTGGGTCACGAAATGTCAACTTTTCGATGATCGTTGATAAAAAAAAATTATAAATGAAAGAGTAGGAAAGATTCCACTGATGCAGAACACTCAGTAAAAATGGTGTCACTGAGCAAAGAGAAAGTGTGATCAAATATTTTGCCATGATTTTAAGGAGGTTAATGAAGAAATCGCTTCTAAGAGGGAAGACTACGAAGTAGAAATTTAAGAACTTCAGGAGAATATAGTGAAACAACTGTGGATTATAAAACACGAGTGGACAGAACTCAGAAAAGAAATAGAAGGAAAACATTAGAAATGAAAAAGACATCCAAAGATCACAAGAAAAAATCCACACTGTGAAAAAGACAGAAAGGGTCCTAAAAGAATCTAAAGACATTGCTAAAGACATGAAAAAAATAGAATAAAATAAAATAGTACCAAATATTTTCAAAGCATTAGCGAGAAAATGACAGATACAAAAAGCAATGTAGCTCTAACCTAAATAAAACCGAAATCTCTAAAGAGGATGCAAATTGAACAAATAAGCAAAGGTATCATTTAAGTAAAAGGAAAGACATAAGTCTTCACACCGAACAGGCATAACAGGAGCCAGAAAATTCTGATTCAAAACAGTCACATCAAAACATAATCTAGTAAAATTACTGAACTTTACAAAAATGAAAAATAATGTCGCTTAAAAAGAACAACATTCAGCACCAGAAGACCATGAAGCGATACCTACGAGCTACGTAAGAAAACGCTGAGCAGAAGCTTTCCATCAGACTAAGCGCTCTCTCTGTTGTGAATACGGAACACCAGTTTTGGACACGCGAAATCTCCGATAACGTCGTTCCCATAAGCTTGCGCAGGAATAACTAAAGGCCGAACTTGATTCAACTCAGGGATGATGGACAAAACTACAGCAAAAGAGCTCACGGTGATGCATGAATATATCGAATTGTATAAATAATGTTAAAATGGTGGGACAGGATCAGATGTAAATGGGACATGCCCAGACACGGTACAAACGTTGTCACTAACCGCAATGGGAGGGAGACGAAGAGGAAAAGAATGAGCGAAGTAGAGTAGGTTTGCTGATCGCCTCGTCTAGATTAGCTGGGAACCAAAGGTATGATTTAAAGCTCACAAGCTGGGAAACAGGAACGTTAGCATATGTAATAACACGTGGTCAACACCAAGAAGGGTGATATTCTTAAGCGAGATTGGGTCATGGAGAGTAAGGAGGTAATAACAGTCGTGGCCTAAATAGAGTTCTCCTGATACTTTGGAAAGTTGCAACCATAAAAGTAACCCGCCATTAAAACAAACTAAAAAATAAATTAAATTAATCCCTGTATGGGATAGAAGTGCTAATCATCACACAGCAAAAGACTTTTTAAAAATCGTAAACACGTAAACGTAAAATAATAGGTAGAACGAAAGGCCAAGTGTAGCTATCGTATTAATAAATATGAGTTCAACTTATCTATTAATATAAGAGATTTCAGGTTGGATCATAAAATGAACTCAACGCTATGCTAAATGAAAGCAACGCTTCTGAAAAAAAAAAGTGCTTCGGAAAGCAGGAAAATAAACGTACGGGAAAGGTCGACTAGTCAGATGCAACTGGAAAGGAGGCAGGATCATAAACGCTGATGTCAGACAGGTGGGATGCAGACCAGGATAAGACGAGGAAAGACACTTATGACGCTAACTCGTAAAATCACAATGAAAACATATTAGCCCTGCGCTAAAGTTTCAATAGCCACTACATTCGTGAAATGAATGGAAGTAGACACGAGAAGTAAGTAGAAGCAAACTAGTAGTAAGAAATCTTAATTGACCTCTTTCAGTCATGCGGGTAAGTACAAAAAATTATGGATGTAGAAGGTTTTAAATAACGTTAGGTGATTGATATACATCTAACATTCTAGCCTGAAAAAAAGAGAATTAATATCTTTTTTAAATGGCCCTGGCCCTCTCATGAAATTAGACTATACCCTGGGTCACAAAAATATCCTGAATAAATCTCTTAAACTCCCAAGAGTATAAGCAATATTTTCTAATCCCAGTTCAGTAAAACTAATAGTTAATAAAACTAGATAAGTAAAAGGTCTTCAAACCTGAAAGTAATTTTTAAAAGCCCTATCTCTTGAATAATTCTTGAATAAAAGAGAAAATACAAATGAAAATGATAAAATGTCTAGATACACTCTGTCTAACATGGTTGACACTAGCCATATGTGGCTGGTTAAAATTAAATTAAATAGAATTTCTCACCTATACTAGCCATATTTCAAGAGTTTAATAGTTATAGATAGCTACCACACTAGATGGCACAGATACAAACCATTTCCATTACTACAAAAAGCTCTATTGGATATCACTGGTCCAAAATATAATAATATAATA
>NW_006431956.1:1334235-1366287 GCF_000325575.1 Pteropus alecto | reverse complement strand
TAATTAATATAATTCTCACTACATGTGAGAATATATGGAGTATAACAAAGCAGTGCACAGTACAATCTTCGTAACATAAAAAAATGTCAAAAATGAGGGAAAACAGACACATTTTGTATCTTACTCAAAAAATTAGCAAAAGACCTACACCAGCCTTTAACAAAAATACAAGCAAAGTTTAATGAGTTAGAAAACAGAAAAATAGTAGTGCCGATACATAAATTCAAAAAATGTTTATAAAAAAATTAAAATTACTGGAAAATGTAATTTTTACAAAGGGTAAAATTTCAATATAGGAAATAAGGAATGGAATTGAAAGAATTATTATCAAGTGACGCCGAGGCTAGAAATTCAAAGATGATTCAATATTAGGAAACCTACGAATAAAATTTATCACATTAATAGAAAAATCATATGATTATATAGTTTCTCGAAAGGCATTTAAAAAACTGAATAACGATTTATGATGAAAATACTCAATAAAGCAAGAATACATGGATGTTACTTTAACTTGATAAAAATATATGTATTTCAGTTCAAAAGCCAGCACGAGAGATATTCCCAATAAATATCAGAATCAAATCAAGAATTCCCACCAATATCATGACGATTTAATATTTTGCTGTAGAATTAAATAAGAAAATTGAAAAAGGAAGAATTTAGAGTTTAAAATGGAACAGAAACTGTAAAATCATCACTATATGCAGAAGACAATAAACCTGAATATTTGGAAAACTAAAAGAACCAATTAATCAATTTTAAAAACCATAAGAAAATGTAATAAAGTCATAAAACACAAAACTATTACATAGAAATCGGTAAATTTCATTTAATATTAACACTAGCCAGTTAGAAGATAGAATGAAAGTGAAGACCACTTTTATAATAATCCGAAGATAAAACAGAAATAAACTTAATACGAAATATGTAAAATAAAGGGGAAGAAAAACTTTAAAACATCTTTAGTCCCTTTGGGCCGAAATAGCAAAATATCACAGATGGTGTGGCTTCTAAACAACAGAAATTTATTTCTCATAGTTCTGGGGGCCCCAAGTCCAAGATTGAGAGAGCAGCAGATTCGGGGTCTGGTGAGGGCCCCCTTGCTGGTTCACAGATGGAGTTCTCACTGTGACCTCATAGAATGGAAAGGGGCCAGACAGCCCTCTGGGGTCTCTTTTATAAGGACACTAGTCCCATCATGGGGCTCCACCCTCACGACCTCATCGCCTCCCAGAGGCCCCGCCTGCAAACACCATCACACCGGGGGTCAGGTTTCAACATCTGGAGCTTGGAAGGACACAAACATGCAGTCTCTAGAAAGCACACAAAGCGGAAGTATACTCTTAGACCAGCCATTATACTTCTGGCCACTTACCCCACAGATGTCCTGGCAGACAATGCAATGATGTATTGCAAGATTATTAATTACAGCAATGTCTATAATTGCGGAAGATTGGTAATAGCTGACATATCTATTAATGGAGGAGTGGTTAATAAAATATGGGATATACTTCAATCCATGCAAGAGGCTTTATGCAGCTGTATAGCAGAATAAAGGAACTTTCCAGATATTGGTATGGAATAATGTCTAAGCGATACTGTTATTTGAATCGGCGAGATGCAGAATGATGTGTGAATAGAGTTTTCCTTCTTGCGTTTAAAAAGAGAAAAAAGAAGGCTATTTGTTTACCTTTATTTGTATGCTTTCCTACTTGGGAAGACCGCATTAAAAATTCGTGACTATGGTACCCTGTAGATGGGTAGCAGGCGTTTAAATGTCTTTTCGCTGTATTCCTTTTAATATATTTAAATTCTTTTAAACTATGTGTGTGAATTACCTTTTCAAAAATAAATATAAAATATTTAGGAGAAATACCCACACGAAGACTTTGGGGAATGGTGCGCGTCAGCCCAAGCCAGTTTCTACCACTGTGCCTGAACTCAGAATTTGCAGCTTGACCGTGAAGGCCGCCGGCCGAAGGAACTTGGGAGGCTGCAGACGAACCACCCGAGACGCTATGTAAAATTGTTTGCCGGAAGCTGGCTGTAAACGAAAAACACTTGCTCTAATTTTCTGCCCTGCTCGAGGCAGGGAAAGGCTTAAACAGCTTTTAGGTGTCCCCACAGATGTGATGTTATTGAACCTTCCCATTCGACGACCTCTGGAACACACTTCTATCAGGCCAAGCCATCTGTATGTGGGCGCATGTGCTCACTGATCTGTTTATTCCATATAAATTATCTTCTTCGAAGGCGTAGGGAGAGATACATTTATTTGGACATCTGCATTTAACTGATTACAGGCCATAGGGGACGGCCTAGTTCTGTCCTTGTTCCTACAGCTGTGGGACCATGATAAGAGCTCGACATATATTAGGAGCACGAGTCACAAACCAAGGGGTACACTTGGTCGTTAATAGATGTGACCGGACGTTTAAAAGGATGAGAGCTGCCCCTGTCCTTCTCTGCACCCCGAGCATGAGTTTTATTTCGGAAAATAAATATTTTAACACATACCAGGACAAAGTCGCTTCCTCGCTTGGAAAGGAAAATGCAGTTCGCGTGAACATACACCCACGGCACACCCCGAGGCCTCTGAGAAAGAGCGTGAATGGTAGAAATCCATCTTCCTTTGCCACTGCTTCAGAGGGCTGCTGCCACCTATAGGCACCTGTCAGCATCTGCACACGTGTGATACCTGCGGGAGAGGAACAGCTGGGATTAAGGGGCTGAAAATGAGCTGGGGAAGTTCGGGGCCAAACAGAGAGCAGAGGAATCCGCCCCTCTGCCTGTGTCACGGCTCCTTCCAGCCTTCGCTGTCACTTAAACTCGCCTCTGTCATTCAGAATGCTTAGGGCACCCAAGGGCCGTCAGGTGAAACGGAGTAATTCACGTCAACGGATCCGTGTTGGAGCAAAGAGAAACTCCGAAGGAAACAGCGACCTCGTACATCAGGCAGAAGCTCAGGGCTGTCAGGCCTCTGACCACGCCCCGGGCTCGCTTGTCTGCTGAGCCTCTGTCTGGGCTGCACTCATCTTCCATGGCGACATTCCAGCAAAGAGCTCATTATTTTTCAATTAGTTCTTAATTGAAACAAACAAGTGTTTGTTTCACTTGCTTATATCCTATAAATCCCAGTCATGAATGCTAGGGGACTTTTTAAAGCGATCCAATTCACACTTAAAGCCCAAGGAGCTGTCCACCAAATCCTGAGAATAGTAATAGTAATCGAGCCTGGATTAATTTTGTCTGTCAACTTCACTGGGCCACGGGGTGCCCAGATATTCGGGCTGACACTATTCTTGGGTATTTTAGGATGAGATTCACGTTTAAATCAATAAAATGAGTAAAGCACATTGCTGTCCCTAACAATGGGTGGGCCTCATCAAATCAGGTAAGGTGTGATTTGAACAGAAAGGCTGACTCTACCCCAGTCAGAGAGCAGTCTTCCCACCTCATTAATGGCCTTCAGACTGGGACACTGGCTTTTTTCCTGCCTCTGGACTCAAACTAAACATCGGCTCTTCCTGGGTCTCGAGCCTGCCTGTTTGGGGTGCGGACTGCAAACGCTTTTCTGCAAGTCCGCCTCTACTGTCTAGATATTGACAAAGTGGCTTAAAATTTAACAGGTTCAGTCTGCCCCAATCCAGCCCCAACTCGCCCCTTCTCCAACATTCTCTGTCTCGTCACGGCTCCACCAGCCTCTCAGTGGGAAAGCCAACACTGTATGTACCACCACCCTTCATTTCCGCCATTCCTTCATCCTCAAAACGACCCCCCAATACGGACTTTCCTCCATAATCCGAGACCGGCTTCGTCACCCTGAGCCCCTCTCATCTCTGTGACCAAGACGGCCACTCGGCCTCTGTGTCCGCCACTCTGTACGTCACCCTCCAAAACGACCCCCCAATACGGACTTTCCTCCATAATCCCGGACCGGCTTCGTCACCCTGAGCCCCTCTCATCTCCGTGACCAAGATGGCCACTCAGCCTCTGTGTCTGCCACTCTGTACGTCACCCTCCACGCAGCCACCAGGGCTTACTTGAAATGTAAACCAGACCTTGCCTAACCAACCCTCTTGCCCTCCCTGTTCATTTCCCATTACATTTAAAATAAAATCTATATTCTCAACACGTCTACGTACGACCACGGCCCTGCCCATTTCTCCAAATTCGTTCTGAACCCCACGCTGCCTCCCTCGCCACACTCCGGCTGTTGACATTCTCCAGACGGGCTCGGTGATCCTGCCTTGGAGTCTTCGTTCCTCCTACTCCCTATATTTAGAAAGGAAGCTTCTAGTTCTTCCTGTGGCTGCCTTCTCATCTTCCATTGCTACTCCAGAGATGCCCTTCCCACCCACTTGTCGTAGTCAAACTGTCCTGTTTACGCCCTTCGCTTCTCACTTTACATAAGTAATTTGCTTATTTATTTATTTACTAGTACCCCCGCCCTCTCCACTAGGATATAAGCCCGTCTTGTCCTCGATTATTTCATCAGACAAAACGGATGCTCAGTAAAGATTCATCGAATGGGAAACGAATGACTCCATCTCAAAAGGTATCGGAAAAACACTGATGAGCTGCTTTTCGATGTCCCCAGAAGCGGACACTGAGACCCCAGCGAACGCTGCCTGTCACCAGCTCTTCCTTCTTCCTTCATTTTCTAGGAGCTTCCTGCTCTGTGTCACCACACGGCCCCTTCGCTCGCTTGACTGTATGTCCCATGATGAAAGAAACGAAATTTGCCTTTAAATAGTACAAATTAGCCCTTCCAGTTAAATTAGGGTGAAATTACATAGCACAGTGTGTTTAGTAACGGTTCCCTCCAAGGGACAATAAATACCAAATCTAATCACATGCCTAGAGTGGCTTGTTGGTGACTCAAGCTATGTTTATTCTTTAAAGAAACTTGTAAAACATCGGCGCCTCTAACCTAAGTTGGCCCCCACTTGTGGCTTTCATTCCATCAGATTTTTTCCTCTGAAAACCAACACGGTCTCACTTTTGTTTTAGTTTTCTGACCCAGAAATCTTGTTTAATTGCCTTGTTTTGATGTCTGGTCACTAAGGTGTGCCACGAAGCGACAACTGTCTTCTTCTCCCTTTGTGGAAATTGTAGATCTTTTCAATATCATAGTATGAGCACTGGAAAAAGAGCCTTATATGTCATTTTTTATTCCCCGAACACGTTATCTTGCACACTCGAACTCGACTTCCCTCACTGGTGACAAAGTATGGGTCATGATATTTCTCTCTCCACCCTCATTGTAGAGGACCGAATGAAATCATATTGGAAATGCATTTTGAAACCTGTAAAAACAAAATGTTCATGGCTACTTGTTGTTATGTTTCACTTATAATAGGGCGTTTTAAAAAACGACATTGTGGTGTGGCTGAGAGGTCACCAGACCAAGAAGAGGCGTGCATGGTGCAGGTCTTTGAACCTCACTGAGACATAGCATCTTGACCTGGAAAATGAGGAACGTGGATGAAATCATCTTGAGGGTCTGTCCCACCCTAACATGTGAAGCTTTGTTCTTGAAAACAGCCTGCGGAAATTAAAATGCAGTAACGATGTCTTTCCTCGTCTCTCAAATCTACCTACATTTTATTTACAGGAGAGAAACTACGTTCTGTGAAAGCCCGCAGAATTGAAATGCCGAATAATTTTATATTTACTCTTGAATATTTATTTAGAATCCACAGTATGCCAGACACGGTAATAATGGTTCAAGCTTTTAAAATCTTGTGTGGCTTAAAAAGCACTTTTACTTGCTATTATTTCTCAAATGTCTCTGATGGAAGGCGGGCCAAAGATTACCAGGTCCGTTTTATAGGGGGAGAAGTGGAAGGCGAGAGAAATTAAGGGACCCGCTCGGCTTCTCAGATGGAAGCGAGTGGCAAGCTTGATCACCAACTCCCAGGCTTACGAACTTGGGTTCTTGCAACTAGGGTGGACAGTTACATGACGGGGTCCCTATTTTCAAGATGGCACCCTTCTAAGACAACATTAAAGGCCCGTGTCATTGCCTGCTGGACCCAGTAGTATCTAAAGAAATCACGTGACACTCAACTCACTGAAGCCTTCCTTATCTGAAGATTCAGTTCCCTCTGAAAGGGCACATGGCCCGGGGAAAACAGTGACCAGTCTGTCTGTATGTCTGTCTGTCACTCTTCAAAATGAACAAAGGACACAGAAACATGGCCCGGGGAAAACAGTGACCAGTCTGTCTGTCTGTCTGTCACTCTCCCTCTCTCTCAAAATTGAACAAAAGACACAATACTATAGTCAGCACAGGCCAGGAGTTTGAGCTAAAGATCCTTTATTGGGACTGGTACCATGGCAAGACGAAGCCATATGTAAGCTCAAGCCACAGGGGAGCAGGGAAATCACAAATCATAATAAAGGTGGCTACTCTTTATTGAGTGCTTGTTGCGGCAGGTACTGTGTGAAGCGTTTACTTACATTAGTTTAATTTTTACAGCCCCACCAAGATATATACAGATAGATATCGATCTATTTCTATCTATCTACATCTGTCTATCTACTTCTGTCTGTCCGTTCATCTGTCTGTCCATCCATCCATCCATCTATCCACCTACCCACCTACCTACCTACCTATGTAACCCAGTGGTTTCCAACTCCATCCATCTATCCACCTACCCACCTACCTACCTATGTAACCCAGTGGTTTCCAATTGCCAGCAATTTTGTCCCCAGGGGCTACTTGGGAATTTATCTGGAGACATTTTTTGTTGTCATGACGTTTCAGGGTGAGGACTGCGCTTCTGGCATCTGGAGAGCGGAGGTCAGGGCTGCAGCTAAACATCCTACAGTGCACAGGACAGCTGCCACCACACAGAAATCTCTAGCCCCAGACGTCAGCAGCGCCGAGACCGAGACACCCCGATCCACCGCGTGCAGAAGCTGCTCTGGTACTAACTCGGACTGGGCACCACGGAGCGAGCAAGCCCCTCACGGTGCAATCTGTCCCCTCCATCCTTCTCCGTCTTTCAAAATCCCGAAAGCCAAATCGATCCTAAGCAGATGACCTTAGTCGTTCTGTTTTTACCTGGCTTGGTACGTGTCATCTTACTTGACGTAAACATCCCTTCTAAAGACACTGCATCTGTGGAGCTGGCTGCGCAAATGCCTGGGTTTCGGGATGTAATAATAAAAAACAGCTAGCTTTTAGACGGTGCTATTTCCACACTGCATCTGTGGAGCTGGCTGCGCAAATGCCTGGGTTCCGGGATGTAATAATAAAAAACAGCTATTTCCACATGCTCCCTCATGATCACCCCCATTTTACAGTGGAGGAAACTGAGGCTTCGAGTATAATTTACTCAACTGACGCACGTGGTAAGTGACAGAGCCTGATTCTCTAGCGTGACGCACTGCGCTGGCTCCATTACGATTTTCTCCCATGGTGTTGGTCTGATAAACCTAATTTTTTTTTTTTGACTTAAGTCATTAAAGGGGGAAGGCACAGGTGTGCTGTGCCAACCAGAACTCGAAGCAAGGAAAACGAAAATGGTTTTGGAACCAGAGGAAAAGGAGATTATAAACGGATAGCAGTGTCTGGATTGTGCCGGTGCCCTGATTTGCGACCAGTGGATGGTCCCTTTGAGAAAGAAAGCCACAGGATGATTCCTATTTGGCACGAAACACGCTGCCTCTGGCTGAGGAGACCGGCAGGCTCTCAGCTCCCATGCGAGCTGTCAAGGGCGAGGCCACACCATCGATGAGGTTTTCCGAGGCTGTGAGTCTCCTGCCCAGGACGCTGCCGTCCGCAGTCTGCGTTATCTAAGCATGTGTGACTTTGGAGAGTTGTTTCGAGGCCCTTCGAGGGTTTCTGAATGCGTCCGGGCGTCTCTGTGTGGGGCGGGTACCTCTTTCGCCACGTGGTACTGGTTTGCTCTGTGGCAGTCGCTGTCCACAGCCCCTCCTGGCCTTTTGGGACTTGTGTCATCTTCCTTTTTACATTGTGGACAACAAGGCCCAGGCTCATTGTCGGCACAAAACCAAGGTGAGCTCTCCCGGTTCACATGCCCCCCCCCCATTCTGGACATGAACCCCAGCCCTGGGAATCCCCAGGAGAGGAGATGAAGTCTAGCTATGACAGGGACTCCTTGATGAAAAATGCCATTAGCTGGCCTCCTGGGGACCCCTGGAGATAGTCACATGTGACTTGGAAAGGCGGAGAACATCCCTGGCAACTGATCGCTGGGTCTCCCACGGTCCCTGCCGATGACTGACTCGATCCCGGCCGCAGACGGAACCGTGGCGTTGACCAGCGCTGTGTGTGTGCGTGTGGGCGGGGACAAGGAGCCAAGGAGGTCACATGGAATCTGGAGGAAAGGTCAAAACGAGGAACCGAAAAGAAATGCTTAAAATTCCGTATCCTTCCTGTTAAACTTTTTGAAAACAAAGCCACGTTGACCTGAGCCGAGCGAAGGGGAGGGACAAGCCTGGATTCCGAGAGAAAACGGTAGGATTTGTTGCTATTTCTAGGAAGCGGCCTGATCCACCAGGGACGAACCAGAGAGGCTTTTGTTTAAAATTAACACGGAGGTCGCCTGTTGAAAGCCTGTCATTTATATGCACGAAGGTGAGGGTGCCTCCTGAGGCCCAGGTGGGAGACGCGTCCCCCACAGCTCTGTCCTCATCTACTCACTCCGCGATGTCCCCTGACCTGTCTTTTTAGAAATTTCACTCGCTTTCTGCAACGAATTTCTGCAGCCTCTGACACACAGGAGACCGTCCCGCCTGGCGATTCTAAGTGTCCCCCTGACCCCCTGACAAGTGGAGGTCGCTTACTATACTGCTCGTCTATTCTCTCAGCAGTGAATCACGTGGGGTCTCCCCTAGGGTGTGGGCTGATGGTGGATGGGGAGGAGGGCAAAGGGCTGGGTTGGTCACTGTCGGCTCCCACATCACCATCCGAAGGACAAGTCCAGGATCCCGGTCACCCAGCTCTCACAGAGCTTGGATAAAAGTATAACCATCACATCATACTGGAGAGCGAGTACTCTCTGACAATAATAAGAGCCACCTTGTCTGGAGAATGGGACGTCGCTGCAGAGGACTCTCTTGTTTGATCACGTTTGATGGGAGAAAGGGACTTTCTTGTTTTTCCAATTGTCCCAACTTTGAAAGCAACGACAGAAAAACGAGGTGTCGGGAGCTTAGCCCGGGAGACCTGTATGCCCCCCACCCAAGCCCAGGGAGTCGTAATGCAGCTCTGGTCTCGGGGTCTCGGTCGGTAATCTCTGCCAGAGGTCCTTTCTCTGGCCATCCCCCGGGTTTGGCTTCACTTTAATTTGTGCCCAAGAACTATACGCTGAGCCTTAGGAGGCAGTTCAGTGGGGCCACTGCTGTCAAAGTGAAGGGATTTGTGTCACATTTCGGACACTTGCTAGCAGTGGGACCTTGAGAAAATCTAAGCTTCAGTTTCCTTATCCGTGAAATGGTGATGACAACTTTAACTCAGCACCGTCACTGTAAGGGCCAGATTAGCCCACGACTCAGCACAGTGCTCGGTACGTAATCAACACTCAATAAGTATTAGCTTTATTACAATTATCATCGCTTTTAACTACGACTGTTAGCAGCGTGTGCTCCGTGGGATCCAGGCCAGGTGGTTCCAATGCCATCCTACGAGGCAAAATGCCTGACCACCGCCCTCCACAAGGAAAACTCCTCATACACATCCTGAAGAAAGGGTCAGGGAGAGACAGAAAGGACACAGAACACGCAGCGAGCGCTGATGAAATCACTCGCAAGGCAAAGACTTGCGTACTAAAGGACCTGCCGGCCCCGTCGCTCCCCGCCCCTCTCCGAGGCCTCACCGTGAGCGCTCCTGGGGACACGGCCAAAGGCCGGACACGGGAGAGGGTTTGAGGCTGCAGGGCAGATGGGAGCTGGGAGGTCGAGAGGCACATTGTAACGGGGGCGCCGCGTAGCTGGGGAGTCAGGCAGGGCAGGCCGGGAAGGACGCTCAGGTCATGGTTAGGACTACGGACTTTATCTTGAGAGCAATAAAGCCACAGTAGGGTTTTAAGCAGGGAGGGTCACGGTCAGATTCGCACGATGACAAGACCACCCATGCTGCCCGCGAGAGCGAGGGACCCCGGTAAAGAACGCGATGGATCCACTGTGGCAGTCCAGGCCAGAAGGGTACCCGCTGGGCCGGGAGCACGTCATCTGAGGGAAAATCCGGGGGGGCTGTTTACGAGTTAGTGGAGACCAGGGTGGTTGCATCGACGACGCCTCGTTCCGATCTGCGCGGTTGGGTGGCGGGTAGGGCCAAACGCTGAGCTCATTTTGAGATGCTTCTGAGATATGAAAACCAGAAACGTTAGCTAGAACCCCGGGTGCGCAAATCAAGCTCAAAGGAAAGGCAGGGCCGACCTGGAAGTCACTAGATGGTAGCACGAGCTTTTGCAGAGACAGCAGTAGCTGAGGTAGTTGAGGAGTTAAGACTATTTTAAAGTCAAAGATTCTTGAGCATGTACAACTGTTGATGGGAATGACCGAGAAAGTTTGAAGATTCAGAGGAAGAAGGAAAAATTCATCGTGTAAGGCATTTTGTCAATTCGTCTGTAAAGAATTTATAATTTTTGTATCTTGAAAAAGGATTAAAAATGACATGATATTTCAAAATCAAGTAAACAAAACAAATCAGCGATTAATGTTTTAAATATTCAAAATCGGCACAAGACGATTGTAACACAATCAGGTGGCTGGGGTTAGTCTGATCTGTCAAGATGACTAAAATTAACAAAAGCCCTCAAGGGGACCAAATACGGCCAGAGCCCCTGATTTTGTAAACAAAATGTTGTTGAGACACAGACACTCCCCGTCATTTATGCATTGTCCACTAGGATAGCAGAGTCAATGCGATGCTATGGCCCCCAAAACCTACAATATTAACTACGTGCCCCTTCGTAGCAAAGCATGTCCATCCTGGATCATCTCCCCGAACAGACCGTCGGAGGGAGGGCGAGCTCCGAGACGGTCGTGTCCGGGGATCAAGAACGTCGTTGAGAGCGCGTTCGCGGCCATCCGCCGCCCTCCGGCCGTCCGTGTGCGTTTCGCTCGAGGCTGGGTCTTACCGCGGCTGCACCGTGGCTGGGCCACTCACTGTCACACAAAGTAGGAGGGGCAGTGAAATGCCGTCACCGGTCACGGAGTCTAAGTCCCCCCTTCGTCCGATCGGCCCTGCTCGGGGGCATCCTCGCCTGGGTCAGAGTGCCAGAGGAAACGGGGCGTTGTGGGGACGTGGCAGGTCGAGGGGCTCTCTTGTCACTGGGGGAAAAGTCCCCTTCCTCTGAAGAACGGAGCTGTGTGAGGTGGGGCGGCACGCTTACAGAAAGTGGGGATTCTCACAGGAGCAAAAGCAGGACATTGGTGCCAGGAAGAAAACTGGCCAACTGTAGCTACTATCATTGGTCCCTGCATCTGAGCCGCAAATTTGCTCAGAGCTTCCTACTGACCAAGACATAATAACAACAACAACAACAACAACAACAACAACAACAACAACAACAACAGAGACCCAGACTGAAAGGGGAAGGGAGCGACAGAGAGATGATCCCCTAAGCCACCCCTGCCAGACCCGTGATGACAGGGAGGAAAAGCAGGGGTCGGGGGAAGAGGTTTCCAGACTCGGACAGTCACGGGAGTTTGAGAGCGCGGGGGAAGCCAAGGGAAGGAGGGCTGGGAACGCGACAGGGAGAAGCAGCTGCGGTGTCGTCTTGGAAGAGGAGGGTGGGGAGGAGGAGGATGATGCCACAGAGGAGACGGGCCATCAGCGGGGGACACGCGAGGGAGCTGCAGCCGCGAGACGAGGCCAGAGCACAGAGCTGGGGGTCAGAAACGGGGGGGATGCTGACGTCAGCCCGTTTTCCGTGGCCCTGACGACGCCCTCATCCATCCCTTCGTTAAGAGGTTTCTTTTCGAAGTTTTTCTGGCATTTCTTCGGAAATATAAAAATCACCTTCTTGAGCCTGGACTTCTTTATATTGCTAAATATTCACTTCGTTTCCGCAAGGCTGGCCCATGTCTCCCCCCGTCCTCCTCCCCGCCCCGTGGCGGTGCTTCCTGGAAAGGTTCCAGGGCCTCGCAGACTTTGTCCCCTCGTGCTTTCAGTGGTTTTGAAATAACGTCATCATTTTTCCTTTGGAAAAGTCCTTTCCCTCCTCCTTTGCCCATTCTAATCCATGAGGAAAAGACAGTCGATTCTAATCCATGAGGAAGACAGCCGAGTGCCCCCCCTGTGGGGTCCTGTGGAAGCTGTCGTGAGCAGAAGAGGGATCTAGAGAGGCTTAGAGCCTGTGGCCCACGTGGGGTTCGCAGTGGGTGGACTGTGCCCAGTGGGTAGCTGGAATGGAGGCGTTCTTTCTCGGCGGCCCCCACCCCGTGACGCCCCAGGGTATATTTTGAGACACATGTGCAATCCTAATCGAGCATCTTCTGTAAACCTTGCATTCTACATCCTTTATTTAATTCAGTTCTCACGGTAACCCCGCAAGGGAGCTTATTAGCCCTTTGTATAGATGAAGGATGAAGTTCGCAGATGAACTTCGCGCACTCAGAATTTGAACTTTGGTCTGTTTCGGTCACAACGATGGCGCTCTTTCCACTATCCCCTCTGGCACCTTCTTAAATAAGATTCCTGCCATGTTAATCGTTTATCAACACTTACAGTTAACACCGCCATGGGGAGTTTGTTGTTCAGTGAATTTCCAGCGGAGTTCTCTTTATAAAAGCACTTTTATTTTAAATTTATCTTTTACGTATATCTGGCTTTTACATATCGATTTTACAAATGTGTTGTCAATCATTTTGTCGCCTTCTCCGTTCTGATTTTTTTTTTTTTTTTTGTAGCTGAATGCTCATTTCCTAAAGTCTCTCTTCACCAGTAAAACGAGACTATTAGGAGAATCTGCCCAATACTGTCCTTAATCGGCTGAAACAGTCACTGTGGAAACTGTTACTGCTCACCTTCTATCCAGAACCAACTGGAAAAACAGAAAGATATTATTCTATCTTCTTTCCAAAGAGAACCGTACGCCATGCAGAAATATATGCCTACGCTTCTCATTAAGCAGCTTTGCAAATTATAATGAATAATATTGCCTCGCAGTAGTATTTCATTAACAGAGGTTTACATGTACAAACATCTTTGCGAAATGCAAGACGTTATTTAAGTGTTTATTATGCGGAAAGAGCGATGGATTCATTACTGGCTAAATTTTAGCCAGTCCTACATACAAAGCACGGCAGCTTAAGACATAGAATATTAAAATCTACTGTGAATACATTATTAATACATAAAGAAAACTCTTTTAATGGCTGTATGCCATTTTATCGTTACGACAGCCTTACCCATGTGACATTAATAAAACGGATGCCATAATACAGCCCCTAAATTGGTTGCGACTGGTAATAAGGGAATAATTTGGAATTAAATAGTCTCGGGCAAAACTGAAGATGGCTATTTATTTCAGAGTTGACTAATTAATAATTGTTCATTAACTAATGCTAAATGCCTCATGTGTTGTATTTGCCTCTTTGCCAGAAGATGTTGGCGCTTGGTTCGGGTGCCAAGCTTAACTGGTAATTATCACTCTGGGACCCTGGAATTTGACTAGGGCACAAAAGTCTGCTGGCAGCTGGTTCTCCTAAAGGGTTTGCAGGAGAAGGAAAAACAAATCTCCCGACTCCTGAGTCCCACGTCCAAGCTCTTGTGCTTTATGCAGAAGGTTCGGGGCCCTGAGGCTGAAGTTTGAAAAGCTGCAGGAAAACTGCACAAAAAAACCATTCATAGCTAAAGCTTTGGGGAGCATTTTCATGGGCTGAGTCTTAAATAAACTGAAGCCGTTTTAATTGAACGTACTACCAACGTGTTTTGACGAGGAATTTCACCAGGGTGTGGTTAATACCCCGTACGCTGGTTTTGTTGTTGAATATTTTGACTACTGGGGGACCTAATGGTACCTTAGGTCTTGGAACGGTTCCAGACAAAAAATGTCATTTTCAAATGGTTCAGGGAAATAAATGAATTTCCTTGGCTTTTTTTATTGTTTGTGGCCAGAACTGGAGAAGACCAATTTCGACTGAAGGGCATACAAACTCTCTTGATTTATTGCTTGCAAGCTGACAAACGTTTAGATATTTGCGTGGTGCTGGATGACAGCGTGCCTCGAAACTCTATTCCAGGGTCCAAAGTGTACGTGTTATTTTTCAACTTTTTGCATTAGGAAGTGTTTTGATTGGCTGCATTTTTAAGCCTAAAAATACACAGTCTCGGCAATGTATAGAGCTCTAAATGTAATTGATATTATTCTTACACATAGTATTTAGAAAGATTAACATAAGCGCGTCGTGGCCTTTTCAGTGACTCGCTTCTGATAGACAGACAGACAGGAAACACGAGGGCGTTTGTTGAATTCTTTGGTCTAGATCCAGGTAATAAAGAGTGGGTTGTCTTCTGTTCCAGAATAGAAGACATTTTGTCCCCGGTAGCCTGTTAGAGCATCGAATCGGGACGTTCTTAACCACGTCTCATCAAGTCTTGTTGCTGCGTCAGAAGCTCTGCTTTCTGTGGGTAGCGAGAACGGCTGGGAAACCGACTCTGTGCAATAACCTCTCCGGTACTTAACGGTAGCTATGAAATTGTTCTTCAACCTTCTTCTCACCAAGGTATTTCACCCCATCCTTTGACCTTTTCCTGGTAAGACTTCATTCACATAGCTGTCATGCCTCATTTACACAGCAGTTCTCAGGTCTCGGGCTCAAATGATTTCAAAGGGTCCTTACTAGGTATCTGGCCCTGAGACTTCCGGAAGGGTCTCAGGGGATTCCAGCCATGGTATTCTGCTGTGATAACTTCACGTGTCCACATGATCCACCAGGTAAGACCTGGAGTAGGAAGAGCTCAGATAGCAATGGGAAGAGCCAGGACGGGCTTCGCACCTGACTTTGGTGTCTGTCCACGGACACAGACTGAAAAAGCGAGGCCTCTGTCACATCGATGGTGCTCAGCACCTGGTCCCTGCGTGCTACTCTGTATTTTACTTTTCAGGAACAACAGAGCAATTGCAATAACGTCGTAAACTCCGCGAACAGTACGTGTGCATTTGAAATTATCGAGGAAATGCAGATAAACTAAAAGCAGAAAAAAATCATCGCGTTCCTGTCACCCAGGTAAAACTTCTGATGGTAACTTGTTGCATTTCCTAGCTTTATATCGTGAGCATTTATGCAAAAGTAGAATCGTATGGCACAGTTTTATAAGCATTTTTTATTTAGTAAGATATTATAAATGCATTTCGATATCAACAAATACAATTTCCCATCCCTTTTAGTGGCTGAATGACATTTTATTGAATAAATATTATTTACTTAACTTTTTTCCTATTGCCGGACAGTTTATTTTCAATATTCGCTATGATAAACAATACTTAGATGAGCATCTTTGTACCTAAACCTTTGTACACTTAAATTGTTTACTTAGAATAAAATCCTGGAAATGAATGGGAGAAATAA
Source organism: Pteropus alecto (assembly GCF_000325575.1). Taxonomy (NCBI): domain Eukaryota; kingdom Metazoa; phylum Chordata; class Mammalia; order Chiroptera; family Pteropodidae; genus Pteropus; species Pteropus alecto. Next base: position 1,350,732 of record NW_006431956.1, on the reverse strand, counting down.
CAAATATATGCATTTTTAAGGCTTTGGCTAATACTGCATCGTTACCCTACAGAAGGGTTTCCTCCGTTCATATTAGCTATTCCAATGGGTGAATAGCAGTCTCTCTTCGTGGTTTAAATTCGCGTTTGCTGATGGCTGGTGATATTTGGCATCTTTTCATGTGCTTATTGCCAATCATATATCTCCTTTTATGAAATGTCAGTTTAAATGTTGCCTTCTTTTTAATTGGGTAATTATTGAGTTGGCAGAGTCCTTTATAGGGAGTGAATACAAATCCTTGTCTCATACGCATATTTTTTCTCCTAGTCTGTGGTTTGCCTTTTTATTTTCTTCATGATGTATTCCAAAGAGCAGAAAGTTTTAATTTCCAGGGAGTCCAGAGAATCCATTATTTTTTCAATTATGGTACATGCTTTCTGTGTTTTACTTAATGTCTTTGCCTACCACAAAGTTGTAAAGGTTATCTTTATTTTTTTTAAGTTTTCTAACATTAGCAATACATTTAGGTCTGTGATCCATTTTGAAATAGTTTTTTGAATGGTGTGAAGTAAGACGAGGTTCGTTTGTTTGTTTGTTCGTTTCAGCATTATTTACTGCAAGGTTACCCCTTCTCTCATTCTATGACCTTGGCTCTTATGTCAAAAAAAAAAAAAAATCACTTAACCATATATGCGTGGTTCTATTTCTAAACTCTGTATTTAGTGCCATTGATCTATATGCCTATCCTTATGCTAATGCCACATTTTCTTGATTACTATGGTTTTCGAGTAATACTTAAAATCAAGCAATATAGGTTCTCTTTTTTCAAAATCATTTTGGGTCTCGTACATTCTTTATATCCTCATATAAATGTTAGGATTAGTTTGTCAATTTCTATAGGGAGACATGTAAGAATTACATTAGGATGGCCTTAGACATATGGATAAATTTAGAGATATTGATATTTGAATACTATTGAGTTCTCCAATCCACGAAAATGGTTTATTCCTTCTTTAATTTCTCTCAGCAATGTTTCGTGGTTTCCAGGTCCTATACATATTTTATTCAGGTCCTATACATATTTTATTAAATTATTTTATTTTTTGATGCTACTGCAAATAGTATTATTATTTTTTTAAATTTCTTCCAGTTGTTTGTTGCTGGTATATAGAAACACAGTTATTTTTTGTATGTTGACCTTGCATTTTTGTGCGCTTATTATATTTAGTGATTATTTTTGTAGATTCCTTAGGATTATATACATGCACCATCATACCTTCTGCAAATACAGTTTTACTTGTTCTTTTTCAATCTGTATATCTTTTATTTCTTTTTCTTACCTCATTGGTTAAGACCGCCCCTCCCCAAACAATGGTGAATAGAAATGGAGAGAGAAGACCTCCTTTCTTTCCTCCAGTCTCAAGGTAGAAGCATTCAGTCTTTCACCGTTAAGTGTAATGTTAGTTATAGGTTTTTCTTACGCATCCTTTATCAGATTAGAGAAGTGCTCTTTATTTTTAGTTTTCTACAAGTTTTTATATTAATAATATATTAAAATATTAATATTTTATCATATATTTTTTCTGCTTTGGGGATGATCATATAATTCCTCCCTCTATTCTGTTACCATGGGAAATACAAACAGGGATAAACAGCAGGAAATGTAAAGCTCTTACATTTTACCAGAAGTGACGTAATATTATTTGGAGATACACTCTAAGTTAAGAATTCATAACGTAATCCCTACGGCAACCGCTAAAGCAAAACAAAACGAAGCAAAACAAGTGACGTCACCAAAATTCTACTTGTAGAGATCAATGAAAACCATAAAAAAAAGTCAATCAATCCAAAGGAAGACAGGAAAAGCAGGGAGGGGATCCTCCAAAGAACCGATCAGTCAACTAGAAAACAAACAGGAAGGTAGCAAGATGGCAGACTCAAACACACTACCTACGATTATGTTCATTATAAATGGTCTAAACACCCAAACTAAAATACAGAGATTTTTAAAACTAGATAAAATAACAAGATGCAAAATATGCTATGTATGAGGAATGTATTTTACATAGAAAGATGTCTATACAGTAAAAGTATAAAAAAGATATACCATGCAAACAGCAATCTTAGGAAAGATGGAATTGCGATATCAACATCAGATGGCTTGAGACTAAAAGGCCAGAATGTTACTATGATTAAAGAGCCAATCAGCTAAGAAGATCTGATAATACTAATTTTGCATGCACCGAAACCCTTTCAAATACATAAAGCAAACACTAATATAACAGAAAATAAAGATGCAAAAATTTTTTTGTATATTTCATCCTTGGATTTTGACCTTTTTTGATTTATAAGAGCTTTTTACTTATAATTTTATAAGCAAGTTATAAACACTTTGCCTATTATATATATATATAATATTAAACTCTTTTCAGTTTGTTACATGTCATTTCATTAGGTATGTTATAGACTCATCACTATGGTTCATGCTCACTTTCTTATCCTGATATTTTATATGCAATTATCATCACAGTGTTGTTTTTTTCCTAGAAGTGTTTTGATTCCATTTAATTTTTCCTCTTAAATGTTGAAGCTTTTTGGAATTTAAATACTCTTTAATTTCATGTATTTTTTACTGTTAAATATTTAATTACTTTGAAATTTTTCCTTCAGGATGTAGTGCGTGAGAGTAATCTGACTTCACTTTTGCCTAATCATTCATTACTCTGGCATTGTGGGAAATCTCTTTCGCCCGTTTTCTTTGCAAATTTAGATGTAATGACTTTCCTTCCTCACGCCTAACACTCACTGAGCAGCTATTAAACACAAGGTGGCATGCTTGGCACTGGGGATTTAACAAAAAAGAAGTGTAAAAACCAAATAAGTTATCTTTGAGCTAACGGTCTTTAAGAAAGTAAAGGACGAATAGTAGTTGTGTGAATAAAATGCTGCACAATCAAAAATAAAGAAGTGACATAGTTGTGACATGTGACCTGACGAATTGTTACAGGAGCAGCTCATTAAGTACAGGAGGACCGTGCAGATGATCGGGATTAAAAGGCTGACATCCAAACCCCGCTCTTCTCAAAAAGCAATGTGCCCTGAACAGGGGTGCATCCTGCTGGTCAAAGGACCCTTTTCTAATTTGCCCAAATGCTCTATATGTGCTATGAACAGCTCCAGAAGAACCTGTGTAAATTCAAGACTTTGCAAATGAGTAGGGCATATTTGAGGAAGGCTGAGCTGTCTGGTGAAGCTTAAGCATGAACTGTATAGGAAGCTGTGCTTGGGGAAACGGTCTGAGAATCTCTCAGGACATATTATAGATTTTTGAGTTAATCCTGTAGGATCAACTTTTCATGTAAGGCAATTACAACTGAATCTGTAGGACCAGTTTTGTGTTTTAGAAAATTTGGCCCTGGCAGCGGCATGGAGGAGAGCCTGGAAGAGAATGAGAGAAGACTGTGATCCGGGGCCATGAGGCTGGTACGACGTTGTCAGTAGCCACGGTGAGCGGCGCTGAAGATCGACTCCATATAAACGGTGAGGAAAGCCAAGTGTGGACAGATATTTCTGAATAAGCAGTGCTTATGTGCCTACAACGGGAAGGGCCGCAAAGAAATCACGCTTATCACCCATCCATCCGATGTCTAGGCTTCCGACGGGACCTCGTTTTAATTGGGGTTGTAGCTCACTTCCTTGGGACCAAAGCATCTGCCCCTCCACGTGGTTTGCGACCACCTATAAGCTACAGAATGTGTTCTGAGCTCCGTTCACCTTCCAAACACGACCAGGTGTACCCCTATCTCTTACGACTTTACGATCTAGCGAAAGAGCTTTAAAAAATGCTTACATCTTTATAGTAGTGTTTTACGTCCAAGAAAATGTTTCTCTTGCGCAGTGAAGACCTCTTTGAAGCGCACTGGTTGTCCTTGGGTCTGAGCAGCTCATGGACTCACAATCCGATTTCAATGGCATCCGAAAACATTTCCTTCTCGTGGCCTCTGCTTTCCCATCCCTCCCTTACTGGCCTCAGGATTGAAGACTTTAATTTATTCACCACACAATGTCTTTGCCCTCCGGCCATCTATAATTTATGCCTTATACACTCTGCTGCCTGGCGTTATTTAATTCTGCCTTTTTAAAAATGACAAGAGTTTTGCGAACCAGTTGGGAGGAATCACCCCATTAAAAATACCGTTCTGCATAACGGCGTTAAAAAAAAAAAAAAAATCCCAGCAGTGAATTTCAGTTGTGTCAGATCACATTCTTTTTATCGTCACCCAGCTGGTGGTTACAGTTATCACTAATATTATAGAATAAAGATAACAGGAACCCCAAGGGAAAGAAGAATGACTTCCCAACAGGATGCTACGGATTCTAATCCAGGTCTGAACAATCCTTTCAGGCAAACAAAAGGAAGTAGTGACTACATCTGGGTCTAAAATGCGTTTTTAGCCCAGAGCGGAGTGTCCAGAACACCAAAGCGTGCAAGTTATTTTGGGCCACAATTTCCTTCAATATCGGTTTTCGGCAGAGAACACACTGGCAATGAAAGCGTGGAGACACCCTGCGGGCTGTGGAAAAATGCCGGCTTCCATTTATTTCCTTCTTTGTGAAGACCTTGCAACCACCACTCTTCATTTCCTGACTACGATGTCTTTCTCGGATGACATGGACTAGAGAAGGATGCGGAGATGCCACCCAGCCGATCGCGAGACCCCCGCCTCGCCCTTCCGGACGCGCACGTGGCCCACGCTCTCCATCACCCTGCACGCAGCTGAGTCCCGGCCGGCGGAAAGCGAGCGACGTGCTTGTCCCCAGGCCGAACCCGCAAAGCCTGCCCCTGTTTGACAGTCTCCGATCCTTCTCCGTCCACCAGCTTGACCAGCCGCAGACACCTTGCAGGTCGCAAAATCAAAGGAACCCAGGTCTCTGAATCGATACTCGGAGGGGGGAGCCATCGTCACGGGCTGAATTGTGTTCCCCAAAATTCACAGGTCGAAGCCTGAACCCCAGCACCTGGGAATGTGACCCGATCTGGACTTTGTAGAGTCAATCAAGTGAACATGAGGTCATTAGGGTTGTTCCTAATCCAATATGACCGGTGCCCTTATGACATGGGGACACCGGACGCGGACACGGAGGGAAGACCGTGTCAAAACACGCAGGGAGGAGAGGGCCATCCACAAGCCCGGGACAACGGACCCCTCACTCGCAGCCCGCAGACGGGACCGGCCCTGCGGACACCCCGACTTCTGTGCTCTGCCCCCCGGAGCGCTGAGACAGACAGTGTCGCCGGCTCGCGGTGCTGTGTACGGCAGGTCTGGCCAGCGACACGGCGTCCACCTAACACCCGGGCCCGCTTCGGAACTCACGGAAGTGACAAGTGTTCCATTTCACGTGATCTATTATCCGTTTTCAGTTCGTTTACTACAGAAACCAGTTTTGTCTTAACTAAGAGATGGGGAGACGACAGTGACCGTCACCAACATCTTCCACTCGCTGATGTGGGGCCATCCCCACGGTGGCCGTGAAGGAGTTAACCCAGCGCCGAGCCAGCAGTGCGGGGTGCGCCTGCTGCTCCCCTGGAAGAGCCCGCGGGGGGCCTGACAAGCTGACGGCTCGAAGGAAATTCTCTCGCCAGGACGCTAAACCCTTTGCAGTGTGCGAAGTGTTCGTTGATAAAACCCCTCGTTTCATCAGACATTTATGGCCGTCCTGGGAGAGAGGCAAGGCCAAACGTGATTAGACAAATGCAGTCCAAAGGCCTTTAGGCGGCCGAGCAAGGAGTCCGTGGAGGGGCGGGAGGGGGCCGGTGGTCCAAGCGGGGTGAGGAGGAACCCGGTCCACACAGGGTCTCGGCATGCGAGCAGAAGGGGGAGGGTGTCTGCGAGGGTCAGAGCCGGAGTGTGGTGAGGACGGGTCCATGCGGGGGAGGGGCCGGCAGCACGGGAGACCTGTCAGATACGAGGCCCTATTAGGGTGACGGAAGCCAGCTTTTTCCTTACCGGAGAAAGTTGTAAATATGGATTTAAAAAGCTAACTACACTAGAATTACTCCTGTAATTTCAGTTTGTTTACTACATCACTACTCCTGTGGTGTAGACCGGATTTGGAGGTAGCGGTGTGAACACGTGGTTTCCAATACAGTGTCTAGAGATGGCTGTAGAAATAAGTACAGATGCGAACGTGGCTGTGTGTGGCCGATGAGCTCGCTTAGCCCCCGATGTTCTAAATACCATAATCTACTAATGGGGTCCACGGGTCCTTGGAGAAATGGCCGGTTCCAGGTTGGAGACTGGAAAAGTGCGGGGTGAGTCTAAAGTATCTAGTCATGCCAAAAAGCAACGAAGTGTTCACAGAATGATGGGCGCATATCAATCAAAAGGACACAGCAGGCAGCTTCCAGGGGCTTCCCTGTGTCCAAATCAGGAACAGTCGGAATATCGCAATAAGTAAGGCTTGCGACGTTTCATCCCATCGAATAAAACAGAAAGCCATGAATTCATATTGATACGATTAGATAAATACATTGGAGTTTGATGAGGAACAGGATACTGCATAGTCTCAAAGATCCTCCCCACAAAATACCTAATAATCACGATGGGAAAATGTCAGTAGAGTGGAGAATCCAGGGAGAAACCAGCTTAATCGTGTCAGCTCATTTGCGACATCAAGCCCCGTACCACCCGACAGGGTGCACATAGTCACAAAAGCACCGTGCTGCTTCTGTGACCTTGCTGTCAAAAGCCTGAATCTAGTCACAAGGAAACATCGGAACAACCCAAACTGAGGACAATTCCACAAAATCGGTCGCCTATAATATTCAAAGGCGTTAGGTCTTGAAGATCAAGAGATGACCTAGAAACTGTGCCCGATCGAAGGAAATGACGGACGTGACGATTCAAACTGCGTGACAACCGACAGCACCCCGAGATCTGGAACCGGTGCCCCGTGTTACAGAGGACGTTGCCGGAAGACGCAACAACACGAACGCACCCCGACGTGGGTGGTCACCCTCGTTGTTGCCCTCATTTGCATGAGATGCACCCTGGAGTGTCCAGGTGGCTCATACGCCACGTTGGCACCGCGTTGGCAACGTGCTCACAGGTGGTTCGGGAAGAGTTCGCTGCGCTGGAGGGTGTTTCTGCATTTTTTAACTTATCAGATCCGATTTACAGATGAAAAACCAGATGACCAAGCCACAGGGCGACAGCCCCGGGCCAAGATCCTAGCTTCATACGCTCCTAAGACACAACGTGTTCCACAGACTCGGAGAGGTGACAGACGAGAAGAAAGCGCCACTCCATGCAGAGGCCGTGTGCCCTGACCGCGGCACCAAACTAACCCAAGCTCCGCTTCTCTCTTTCGTAGTCGTCAAAGGGCACGTTCATTCAGTGCTAATCGTCTAGGTTTCGACACCGGAAAAAGCACGTGACACCAACCGATAATTCCGGGGTGGAAGGTTTGGGAACGTTTTCGCTTTCATTCCATTCTCTGCCAGGATCATAAAAACAGACTCTGTCATGTCAGAGTCTCCTTTCACTGAAAGCCAGGAGCGGTCTGAGGGTGGGAGTTGGGAATGGTGGTTAAATTAACTCATCGTGACAGAAACAATTATCTTCATACAGGAGACAGAAGCCCAAATGCCTCTTAGGACGTCGGCTTGAGAAACCCTCGCAGTGGGAACGAGAGTCATGTGTCCCAGGCCCTCCTCATCAGCTCTGAGTTTTTTCAACCCTTGCAAAAAGCGCCTTGCGCTGACAAATGTCCGATTAACAAAATTAAGGAGAGATTTGGCTGCAGCCTTAATCCCTACCTGGGGCCCTTTAGTTTCTAGATTTCTAGGTTGATTATCTTTTCAGGTCAGATTACCCTCCCCGTCTCATCATTTGTGGTCCAGCCAGGATGATGGTTTTCTGCCAGGACCAGGTTAGAGCCAAATGTAGAAATATAAGCTACGGTATGAAAAAAAGGGGCAAAATTGTTTTAGTTCAAACCTGCATATGACCCGCGTGGATCCTGGGGACTTTTCTGGTGTTTTCAGTTCACCGGTGCATATTTGGGTGGGGGGAGGGGAGCAACATCAGTGGGTGGGGCAGCTGTGAAGCTGAAGTCAGGATACTAAAACCTTGTGAGAGAGAGTAGGACCATTCCTGTTGTTATCATTCCTGTTCTTATACAGTCGAGCAAACGGAGACTCAGAATGCCTAGATGACTTTGCCTAAGCCAGGACACTAGTGAGGAGTGAAGAGTTAAAGCTGGTTATTTGGACTCAAAGATGCCAATCACCGATTTGAGCATTTATTAGGAATTGAACTGATTCATGAAGTGTAAATATCGGGTTATAAATGACGTGGCTTTTAAGTAGGGCCGGGCTGATAAATCTAAAATTGTTATTACCCCTGCATTCAGCCATTACCATGGTTGGATATCTACTTTAAGGCAAAATATATCTGTCTATACATAGCTAGCTTCTGATGGTCAATCCAGAGAAGCAAAATACATTTTGTTTTTCTAACCAGGTGGGTAAACATCTGGCATAGCCCCAAATAATATCTTGGCTTTGACAGGTTATAAAAGAAGGGAGAAGAGAGAAAAACGGTGAAAGATGATATATTTTATAAAAATTTATATTTTAGAAATTTATTTCGAGAAGAAAAAAAGAAAATATAAAAAAAGAAGTGTCAGCAAGCTGAAGTTAAGTAGAGCCAACACAAAGCCCAGCAAAAACTGGGCCCGTACGTGTTTCTAACTTAACGTTGAAAAACATATTTGCATTAATGGCGACGCCAGAAAGGTGGGAAGGACCTGAAGGAGTCTGCCGACTTGGACATGAGAGGCCCTCTCCTGAGAGAATGTCGGTCCCAGCTCTGCGGGGTCGCCGTGGGCGGACTCCTCACCCTGCCGGCCTTGGGTTTGTCCCCTACGAGATGAAGGCCTGAACCGAAGTCTCTCAACTTCCCTGGGATGCCATGGCCACGGCTCGATGGTTTTATAATGGAATAAACTAAATTTTCTGCAAAAGGAAAAAGTAGACACCGACAAAGGAAAAAGACGAACTGTTTCTAAGCCACTGACAGGAAGAAAGGAAGAAAGCCATCACCGACTGCTGTGGCCCGGAGAAGTGTGGCCTGCAGACGGGCCAGCCCAGAGGTCTTCTGGGGTGGTGACCACCGAGTGTCTGACACCTCTGTAAGCTTTGGGCTCTTCCCTTCTTCCCAGCTCTTCTCATCCTCCTTCTTTGAGAGGCAAAGATTCTTTTCAACACTTCCTAGGTGCTCATGAATATTACAGAAACATTCTTGAGGTGCCGGTTGAAAAGGAAATATAAGTATTGGGCTATTATACAGAAATATAGAACAATTTTCAGGCTTGGGTTGTCGTAGTTTATTCATCTTATAGGAATAGAAATGAAAAAAATATTCTCTAATGGTAGGTGGCATTAAGTGAAAAGCGATAGGCAGAATTAGTCAGTGGATTTTTTACTGCCGACTTTGTGCATCGTTAAGACATCAGGCAAATAGAGACATCGTAGGAGTATTTTAACTGGGCAGGGGGAAAATGATGTGGAGATTATTACACGTTTACATTGCATGAAATCTGGATTTTTCCTTTGCATTCTGGGGCCGAGACCCCACTGCCTCTTCTAACCCCCTGAACTCTTGCAAAGTAAAGTAGCTACGTATTAACGAGCCCAAAATGAGGGAGAAGCAGACACCCCATCTTCCCCTGATCCAACGATCTACAGGTTACTGCATCCACAAGGACTGCAATTTGATTGAAGTTTCTATGGCATGGACCCAGATATCTTGGTTCATAAAAATAGTAAATCCTTTAATGAAGCACAGAATTAAGTTAATGTGATTTATATCACCTCTCACCCAGTGGGCTGATGCTTTGTAGTGATCTTGATTAAAGGAAGATTATAATAGAGCTGCAACCCTCGCTCATTTGCTTTCAGTTCAAAGGAAATGGCCCAAACGGAACTAAATAAGCACTTAAGTACAAAAAAAAAGAAAATAGATTCTTTTTTGTCAAGCATGAACATGAAACGACTTGCCAATAATTTGCAGGAGGTTATTTTAGGACTAGAAAGTGAATTTGGCATGAAAAAAAATCCGAACTGATCGTGTTAATTATGTTTCCCCTGAACAAGAAAATTTAATAATCTTCATCGCCCAAAACATCGGTCTCAAACTTGGTGCTTTGCTCCCATCTTATGGTATTGAGTGGTGCATATTTTATTTATTTATTTTATTTTTATTTTTTATTTTTTTAGGCGAGGCAATTCTCGGTTGACCCCACAGATTGCAAGGACCTTGTCATTTTACAATCCCTTATTTTCTTTTTTTATCTTCTAGGCCCACAGCACCTGGTCTTCCTAGGCGGTCTCCCATCCAAGTACTAACCAGGCCCGACCCTGCTTAGCTTCCGAGATCGGACGGGATCGGGCACGTTCGGGGTGGCATGGCCGTAGACAAGTGGTGCATATTTCAAACACCTGTTGTTTGTTTACGTCGAAGTTAGAAAGGGGATAGAAACTGGCACTCATGTGGTGTCCTAGGATATTTATTTTATTATTATCCTCATTTTACAGGTAAAGAAGTTGAGGCTAAGCAAGTCGGATCGTAACACCAGGAAGAAATGAAATGGTCATTTAAACCCATTCCTACCCGTCTCCAGAGGCCGCCCCTTCCTTCCTCCTATGCCGCCTTCTCTCTCTTTATGTCTTGTGCTAAGAATATTCATTTGACTAATGTACTCTGCGAATCCAGCAATAGCGCTTTTAACAGAAAGTGCTGACCTAGTTAATATACTATACATTACTTCCTTGGACACGATTATGGTTTTACTAATATCTCTCCCCATAAAAGTTGATCTGTGTGTCCCTCGGGTCGAGCTAAGTTTAACTTTCATGTGATTATATCATGTCACATGTCCAGTGAGAGTGAGCACCCAGGGAGCAGATGAGAATCATACCACGTTACTTGCAAATTGCTGACACAAACCGATGACTGGTTGGTAGGAACTGTTTACGAGAAGCCTGTAGGTCTCTGCCTTTACGTAAGTTTTCAGATGTGTGACAAATAGCTGATGTAAGACCTCTGAGAAATTACAGAAGAAATGCTAATAAAATATTAGAGCAAAGATGACACAGATTCCTAGAGCAAGACGAGATGTGATGCTGATGGAGAAGAACGTGGGATGCAGCAGAAAGAGAAGGAGTGGGCGTGAGAACGATTTCTACACATGGTCCAGGTGTGACAAGTCAGCAGGCCGTAGTCACAAGGCAGCAGCTCCTAGAAACAGAAGCAGAGCTGTGATGTGCTATGGAGCTGGGCACTATTCCCATCCAGTGCCTCTTCCCCGTCCGTCTGATACAAATATAGTATTTTTTTCCCCTATTCAAAAGAAAACGGTTTGCTAAAAAGAAATGTGTCTTTTGAATAATTATCAACAAATTTTAGGGGCAGATGTTAGACACGATCTGCTTGTACCTTCCAAACCTCTGTTGTTCATAAACATCTGCATATGTCCTTTCGACAGCTCAGTAATTGAACTTTCAAAAGTATCTTGTCTAAGATAGATGACATTGCTAATTGTGCTTATAATGAACTAATAAAACATGAATCAGTATCCGAGTGCTAATATTACACTAATAATGATTAAGCTCTGCTGTAATGATGCGCGTTGTGCTGGGTTCTGCTCGTAACACAGTAAATTCATTTCGAAAGCACGGTGTCTCCGAGGACACTTCACAAACGAGATCTAGATCGTTCGCTACGGCGTCCCCGGAGCCACGTCAAGCGTCTGGCGCATAGAAGGTGCTCAATGATCATTTGCCGAATGAATGAAAAACAGAAGAAAGGAGTAGTGTCAAAGCCCAACGTCGTAGCTTATGATTTTAAAAGGAAAAGGAGAAAGATATTCACAGATTAGCCGGAACATCAATATCTATTCAGACTGCAGGAGCTTCGGGCAGTGAAAGGACCCCTTACGTTAAGAGAGTGTGTACTGAGAAAGGCCTTGGGGAGCTCGATGGCGAGAGACAGTCCCTGGGGACTCCCGCCTCATGTACAAAGGGTCGCATCACAGCAGTTTGCCTGTAATTCCTCCCATATCTGTTAAAATTGCAAATAACTCTGTACCAAATTATATTTTGGAATCGTCGCTGAAAAACGGTTAGGAGGTATATAAATCAGTCATACGTCTGGCTTACCAATGTAACCGACTTAAAGGTCTTTTAAAGGCAAAGAAATCTAGGTCCAATGATGGAAGGGCAGATGCTCTGGATAAACCGCGTTTAGGGTGGGAATAGTCGCTTTCGGTGACTTCATGTCACTCTCGAAAGGCTTCCGAAATTTTGACGTGGAATTAATCTTCGCCCGTCTTTGTCCTCCACGCTGCCGGCCAAACGCTAATGGGTAAGTATCGTGTCCTACAGACGGGGTGTTAAAACACAATGGTGCACCCCAATGTTTCAAGGAACAGGAACCGTGTGTCTGATGGTTCGGCAACGGCCACCCGGCCCCGGGGGCTTTGGCTCTTGGCTCTGTGTCCCCGCAGATGCCTCAGCAAGGTGGCCTGGGGACCGTCCTCCCTGTGACGGGAATTCCCAGGCAAGTGCAGGCCGAGTGTTTTCTGACCATTTGTGGGAGGAGGAGGAGGTTTGGTCCCTCGACTTCCAAGCTTTCGTGCTTATCCGGAAACCACGCGTTTTTCAACATTTAATAAGAGGACGGAAAGAAGCTTCTGTGGGAATCCGGGGAAGGGACGGTGATGGCCTGGCCACGGCAGGAGGGTGAGTGGAGAACAGAATGAGGGAAATTCAGAGTCTCTCTCCTTCTGTGGTGGGAAGGACACTTAGCGTCCCATCGATCCTCGGAACGGATTTTAAGCGGACGACACGTCACACCAATGGCAGGTGCGATGCTGCACAACCCCCTGAGCTCATTCGTCCCCCAGGACCGAGACTTCGCGGCCGCCGATCGGTGCCCTCCCCTCCGCCAGCCCCGGCAACCGCACTTTACTCCTTAATTCCGTGAACCCGACTATCCGAGCTGCTTCCTTCAGGTGGAATCACGCAGTGTCTGTTTCTATGACTCGCTTATTTCACTTGGCGTAATGTCCTCAAGTCCAGCCATGTTGTCGCCTCCTGCAGACTTACCTCCTCTCTCGCGACGGAGCAGTAATTGTGCATATGCTCCCCTTTCTTCACCCATTCACCTCCCGATGGACGGTGAGGGGTTCCTCATCGTGGCTGCTGTGAGCAGTGCCGCCGTGAATGTGGGCGTGCTAACAGCTCTCAGACGCCCCGATTTTGGTTCTTCCTGCTGGCCTCCAGAAAGTGGGGCCGCTGGGTCGCAGGGGAGTCCTGCCTCTGTCCTCTGAGGACCCGCCACCCTGTTCTCTGTCCGGCTGCGCTGTTTTGCACCTCAGCGGTATGCAAGGGCTCCCCAAGTTTTTCTTCTCGACTTAGCCGTCGTACTCCAGGGAAATCTAACACAGATGGTCTCCCCTGAACTGTGTGCCCGTGAGCGTTTCCCGGAAAGTGCTGGCCCCAACCTTAGACCCCAATCAATCCTCGCACGAAGAGGGTGCAGCAGGTGATTAGGGATGGCTCGCCGCATCACCAACGGGCCACACATGCTCCCCGGTGTGCGTGAGAAGAGAGAGCGGTGAGCAGAAAGAAAACAGGCATGGGGTGTGTCCTAAGAAGTACGCAATCCGGAATGGCCGTGAACTTGGAGTTCGGGAGGGCACTGGACGGAGGAAGCCCGGGCAGCATGTGATAAGGAAAGCACCGCCCGCTCCCCCAGAGGGAAGGCCAGCCCCAAAGGTGGAGCTCCTCAGCACCTGCCCCTCAATAAACTCAGCCTTCGTGGACCGGTCCGGGCTGGGTCCGTCCACATCTGGCTTCTTTCGAATTTGCAATTGATGCACAAGAGAGGGCACTCGGCATTGTTCCTTTTGCCCATTCCGAGTGATTGTAAGGGACTCGCCCTTATTCCTTTCATTCCCCGTAAGCGATGCGGGATTCCCGAAGGTGTCTTTAAACACGCCTTCCGACGTCCCGACGCCCAGCCCCGGACCGCCCTGCGGTCGTCAGCGTGCAGGTCTGGTCTCTGCAGCTGGCACCTGTGTGTGACACGCCTTCATTGACAGGAGCTGTAAGTGCCGCAGACAAAGCAAAACTAGTCTGTTCCACGGGGAATTTCAGTCCGTAATAAAGCGCTTCCATGCCTGGCTTCAAAGCACGGACGGGATATATATTTTTTGGACTAAAATTAGAAAACCCCATGAAACGCAGTGTCTAACACTCTCCCATTGGTGAAACACACACACGCACACGAGTCCCACGTGTCTCCATGGTCCAGATGGGGAGCCCAGGTCCCAGCCCTGACGGAGAGTCCCGACTCCAGACGAGTCGATTGGCTCCCAGCGGTGTGACCTGACCTGGGCAAGCTCGTTCACCCGCCTCAGCCACAGGTTTTGAAACTATGGAGTGGGAACGCTCAAGGTGCAGCACTCAAAGTTCCTGTCCCGGTCCCCAGGACCCCCCATCTGTGCGGAACCGAGCACACGGCCACCCCAGACCCCCGAGCCCTGTGCGTTGGAAGCGCAGACAGTCTGCAGGCTTCAGATGTATTTCGCAGACGTGTTGAGCCAAGTGTCCGTGTGAATTTGCTATTCGTTTAGTGAGAGCCCCAAACGAACCCTACAGGACCCCGCTCCCATAAACTAGTCATTCGAGCAGCCTCGGCTGATGACAGACGAGCCGTCCACGGAGGGGTGTGCAGGGTCCGGCAGGCACGGAAGGGCCCGCAGGCGCTTGGATGCCTGTCGCACGTTCTGCCACCACAGTCACCTCCCGGCTACACGGAGGAAGGAGGATGCCCAGAGGGCAGAGACAAGCGCCGGCCGCCCCTTCCAGGCGCTGGTTCTGGCAAATGGTCCAGATGGGGCTGAGGCAGACTCTCGGAGGAAACTGCCAAACGGTCCGTGGGGAGGATGCAATCCAAAGAAACAGATTTTCTTCCCTTCCTTGTCCCTAGGGAGTGACCGGACGCACTGCCACTGAGAGCTGGTGAAAGGACCCTCCGTCTAAATGTTTCCTACAGCCACAGAAGGACCCGAGGAGGGCCCCAGAGCCACACGCATTCTCCTCTGGCCGGAGTGCACGTATTTCACGAAGGAAGGAATGGCGCCCCCGTGCCCATTTGCTGGCCGAGCATCTTGTGTGTCTGTGGCTGCCCCACGACCATTGGATGTGTGATAAAAAGACCCTTGAGGATCAGAGAGCTCACTCCTGTTTCCTAGCAGATCGCCACGTAGATCAGCACCGCCTGCCACCGCCTGCCACTGCCTGCCACCACCTGCCACCGCCTGCCACCTCCTGACACCGCCTGCCACCGCTGTCGTGGGGAAGAGACATCGCGGTGCCTTTGGAGACAGTGTCCCCCACGGCGGTTGTTAGAACCTGGGCTCCCGCTGACGGGACTGGATGCGGGCGGTGCTGGGCGCCAGGAGCTCGGGAACTGGCTTCGAATCCCAGCTCTGCCACAGGGAAACAATGCCTCTCGCCCCCTTTAGCCTTGGCGTCCATCTCTAGGAACGGTGATATTATCATGCACTTGACAGGGTCTCTGGGAAGATTAAAAGAAATGACTGTCTGAGATGCATGTTTAAACCGGAAACATCAAGTCGAAAGCTTTTATCACTATTTTATCCTCATGATCCTCATCCCACAATCTGATGGCTCACGTGATACTGTATTAACCATGTTTTCAAATGTTTCTGTATGTTACGATGCTTCGGCACCTCGGGGCCTCGTGGACTCGGGAAAGCACCATCCCTCCCTCGTTTAGCTAATTTCCGGAGACAGTAAGAGACACACCTGTGAGTGTGCCTTTGACACGCATCCCAACCGAACCAAACACAAGTCCACGTCTCCGCCTGCCTCCCTTCGTCGGGCTTCTGCAACTGGACACACTATTCCCCTGCCCGAAGTCACCCCAGGGCCAGGTGCTGGGTAAGCAGGGGCCACCCTTACACCCCAGAGCCTGCAGAAGTAGCAAACGATCCTCTCAAAGCCGCTCAGCTTGCCTACCCTGCCTCGTCCACTCCTTCCTGTGACCCCAAGGCTTCTGCCCACTTGCCCTCACTCCCCGCGTCCCCCACTGGTGCGCCGGGCCTCCCGCTTCCAGGGGTCCGTGCGCACGAACGTTTTCCTTCGTGACGGTCATTTCCACGTTCTGTGTGTTCTAACATATCTGACTGAGACAAATCCCAGGGACGTTTCTAAAGCAGGTGCCCAAACGAATACATTTTTTGGAATGAAAATCACGAAAATGAAGGACCGTGGGACGTGACTCTGGCGAAGACCTGTCACCTCTTCCGGCAGGAGCAGTGGGGCAGGCGTGGGTGAGCGCTTGCTCTCTGCTGAGCCCCTCCTCCGAGCAGGCCCATCATTAAAGCCCCCCTCCCGTGAGCTGAACGCCCACCCCTCCCCTC